>NC_045437.1:29922709-30003916 GCF_002776525.5 Piliocolobus tephrosceles
AATAAACCTAGAGGGTTTCATTACAAAATACCAACTTCCCTCGCCTCATTAAGCACCAACATAAGAGAATTTCAGACTTGATTTTCTAATCATTCTCTTCTGCTTGCACTTGGAAACATCCCCTGCTGTCGCCTGAGAAATTACTAGCAATGTTCTAAACACAGAGGACCAAAAAAACCTTTGTCTGTTTGTATTTGTCTATAACTAAAGTAAAAACAAGTTTTCCTTTACTTTGGTTCATGTTGTCATCAAGACTTAATTAGTATTCTAGTTATTACAGAGAACGTTTAGCTTCCCAATCCAAGAAGAATATGCTGCTATTCAAAGCCATTATGGCTCCGCATGCAGAAAACTTACTTTACAGTATAAACATATGGCTGGTCGTTGTCTGGTAGTCCCTCCAGTTACCCTGTTTAACATTCTTTTGTGAGCATTTCTAAATATTGGCTTTATGCTTAAAATGTGCTTAAAGATAAAATATTTTTTTCCTTTCTAATATCTGTGAAGTCAGTCAACTAGGATTTACAAACCAAATTAATATATCCCTGGAGGTCCTCACCAATAAGAAATAAAAACATTAAGAAACAAACTTACAAAGCAGAAACCTAAAACAATTGTCATGTAACCAAAAGCTGAGGGCTTTTTGGAAAATCAGGGGGTTTCTTTCAGACTAAGCATCATCAAATCCTTCACAACTTTAGAAAGTATTAGCACAAGTGAAATTGTAGATGATCTTTGGATGCAATGTACTAAATTATAATCTGTGAAATTAAAACGTGATAATTAAGTCTCTCACCAGAGTCTCTTTGTTATCATGTACTCAAAATTTTTTTTTCATTCAAAAATAATTAAATTGTATCTTTTTCAAGAACTTATCTAAACCCTGATGGTTTACTCACAACAGATATTACTCAACGCTTGAAGAGGGCCATATGTGCTCTAATTTAGAAACTTAACAATTTGGGGGAATTTCTGGAAAGTTTTTGTGCTCTTGTTCACTTATAATAACTTTATGCAAAATAGGTTATCACAGTTAATCACCTTGACGTGGCTTGTATTGTGAATTTTAAAGAGGATAAAATAGATAAGCTCTGGAGAACTTCAAACACTTGGAGATACAATTTAAAGGAAGTGGGGTCGATAAGAATTAAGGAAGTAGAAATATTTAGTAACTGAAAACACTCAGGTGTATTGACTTACAGAAGAATCTAGGTATGAAATCTACTTAATCACACAAGTCCCAGACCAATAATTATTGTTATACATAACTATTACAAAGAAGAGATTCTCACTTATTCTAATGCTTTGAAAATTTGCCAATAATTGTGTGTTTCTCCTCTAATGAGAAGCCTTAGCATGTATGTGTTATCCAATCTCAAAGGAAATGAAAACTAAAAATGGTTCCAATCTAAGGAAAGATTACAAACAGCACTTCTTGATGTGAACGTGTTTTTCTTAAATTTATAATCAGAACCCACTGAAAGTCTTTCAGACACAGGTAAGAAATGTTCCTACAAAATGTGGGGAACAGAGACTCATCTGTTATCTCCGCCTTCACCATCCATAGAAATTTCTAGGATCAGATGTACAGGTTAATAAATACATTGCAGTGAAGATTTTTCAATGTGAAATTATTAGGTATGTATCCAACCCCTGCTGCTTTCAGTCCCAGGTTTGAGAGGTGGGTCATATGCTCTTGCTTAAGTTTACCAGCTCAGTTGTATTTCAGCTATGGACCACCTGTCAGGCAGAAAATGTGACCCAGTGGGAGGTCTGCACTAGCATCAAAAGTTATCATGAAACTCGTTCATTTGTCTTCTTTCTATATTTAATCAGCGTTAGGAATGTTGGAACATGGTAGAAATGAAACACATAGCGTTTTTCTTCTTAAGCGAGCATATTTTAGAGTTTGGGAGCCCTAGATTCTTCTCATAGGAGTGACTGTGAGCTGTCAGGAAGTAGCTTTCAAGCACAGCAGGAACCTTAATGAACACTGGGAATAATATCTCCATATGCGACTGTGAAGACTGAGAAAAAAGCAAGATAATAGCAAACGAATGATATTATTGAAAACATGATTTTAAGTGGAACTGTTGAAATGTGTTCCACTTTGGGGGGGGTGGCAACAGTTTGTTACAGCACACAAACCAGCAACCATTTTTTTATTGTGTTCTTATGAATTTGTGATAAGATGCCAAGGTATGAACATATGAAAAAGCTAAGATGATAAATAGAAAGATTAATGTCCTCGGGAAAATGAAGTAGTAGGTGTTTCAGAGCACATGAAAAATGTTAATAGTTTTTTGTATCTGAAGCTTGTGATCTTTTATTTGATAAACAAAAAGTAAGACACAAGACAATTTGATTCACTTTGCAATATATTTACCTTATTAACAATAGCAGGTGCCGGGCGCAGTGGCTCAAGCCTGTAATCCCAGCACTTTGGGAGGCCGAGACGGGCGGATCACGAGGTCAGGAGATCGAGACCATCCTGGCTAACACGGTGAAACCCCGTCTCTACTAAAAATACAAAAAACTAGCCGGGCGAGGTGGCAGGCACCTGTAGCCCCAGCTACTAGGGAGGCTGAGGCAGGAGAATGGCGTGAACCCGGGAGGCAGAGCTTGCAGTGAGCTGAGATCCGGCCACTGCACTCCAGCCTGGGCGACAGAGCGAGACTCCGTCTCAAAACAAAAACAAAAACAGTATCTCATTGAAATTCAAT
Source organism: Piliocolobus tephrosceles (assembly GCF_002776525.5). Classification (NCBI taxonomy): domain Eukaryota; kingdom Metazoa; phylum Chordata; class Mammalia; order Primates; family Cercopithecidae; genus Piliocolobus; species Piliocolobus tephrosceles. The sequence continues at coordinate 29,925,433 of NC_045437.1, forward strand.
GGCTATTCAGAAATTGAGACGTTTACAAAAGGTAATGGTTCTCCAACTGTCAGAGGCCTTTGAACCAGAGCAACTCCATCTTGAATAGAGGCTGGGTAAAATAAGACTGAGACCTACTGGACTGCTTTCCCAGGAGGTTAGGCATTCTCAGTGACAGGATGAGATAGGAGGTCTGCATAAGACACAGATCACAAACGCCCTGCTAATAAAACAACATGCAGTAAAGAAGCCCGCCCAAACCCACCAAAACCAAGATGATGCTGAAAGTGACCTCTGGTTGTCCCCACTGCTCATTAGATGCTAATTATAATGCATCAGCATGCTAAAAGGCACTCCCGCCAATGCCATGACAGTTTACAAGTGCCATGGCAATGCTCAGAAGCTAACCTATGTAGTCTAAAAAGGGGAGGATCTGCAGTTTTGGGAAATCTCCATCCCTTTCCCCCTGGAAAGCTCATGAATAATCCACCCCTTTTTTAATATATAATCAAGAAATAACTGTAAGTACACTCAATCAAGCAGCACATACCACTACTCTGCCTATGGAGTAGCCATTATTTTCTTCTTTTATTTTCTTAATAAATTTGTTTTTACTTTACTGTATGGACTTGCCCTTAATTATTTCTTGCATGATATTCATAAACCCTCTCTTGGGGTCTGGATGGGGACCCCTTTCCAGGAATACGACTGGTGGTCATGGAATGGTAGTACATAAAAATTTTCATAAAAAGCAAATGTCAGAAAGAAAAGTGTAAGCAGTCTGAAATGTTTTTAATTTAAAAGGCAGTTTTCCTTTGGTCTTCCCAAATGAAACTTTTTAGGCTTTTATCCTTCTTTAGGATAAGGTTCTTAACATACCACAGGGATCAAAACATTACTCAGTTTCTTGGAGGACAACACATTTGACTCTACCCATAACTTGGGTGTGGTTCCCAGGAAGTCAGCCCTGAGGACTGGATGTGCTTGCAATTGATTTATCAAGGGTGGGAGGTGTATTCGTTCATTTTCACACTGCTGATAAAGACATACCCAAGACAGGGCTATTTACAAAAGAGGTTTAATGGACTTGCAGTTCCACACGACTGGGGAAGCCTCACAATCATGGTGGAAGGCAAGTAGGAGCAAGTCACATCTTACATGGATGGCAGCAGGCAAAGAGAATGTTTGTGCAGGGAAACTCCCCCTTATAAAACCATCAGATCTGGTGAGACTTATTCACTATCACGAGAATGGCACAGGAAAGAACTGCCCCCATAATTCAATTACTTCCCAGTGGGTACCTCCCACAACATGTAGAAATTCAAGATGAGATTTGGGTAGGGACACAGCAAAACCATATCAGGAAACCAGGAAAAACTGAGGAAAGAAAGGGGGAAGTAAGGACAGTGAAGAGGAAAAAGACAAGCAGGAGCAAGACTGCAAAAAGAGACCTAACTTCAATGCAATTGTAGAGCACAACTTTGGAGTGTTAAATATGACTCAGAATTTGTCCTTAAATTCAAAGGAGATGGACTGTGCTAGTTCCATTCCAATCCTTGAATAAAGACTCTCTCCAGTTGGAACTACAGGCGTGCACCACCACACCAAGTTATTATTATTATAACACTTGAAGTTCTAGGGTACATGTGCACAACGTGCAGGTTCTAGGGTACATGTGCACAACGTAGGGTGCACCCTAGGAAGTTCTAGGGTACATGTGCACAACGTACATGTGCACAACGTGCATACATATACATGTGCCATGTTGGTGTGCTGCACCAATTAACTAGTCATTTACATTAGGTATTTCTCTTAATGCCATCCCTCCCCCCTCCCCCCACTCCATGACAGGCTCCAGTGTGTGATGTTCCCTGCCCTGTGTCCAAGTGTTCTCATTGTTCAATTCCCACCTATGAGTGAGAACATGCAGTGTTTGGTTTTCTGTCCTTGGCATAGTTTGCTGAGAATAATGGTTTCCAGCTTCATCCATGTCCCTCCAAGGGACATAAACTCATCCTTTTTTATGGCCGTATAGTATTCCATGGTATATATGTGCCACATTTTCTTAATCCAGTCTATAACTGATGGAAATTTGGGTTGGTTCCAAGTCTTTGCTATTGTGAACAGTACTGCAGTAAACATACATGTGCATGTGTCTTTATAGCAGCATGATTTATAATCCTCTGAGTATATACTCAGTAATGGGATCACTGGGTCAAATGGCATTTCTAGTTCTAGATCCTTAAGGAATCACCACACTATCTTCCACAATGGTTGAACTCGTTTACACTCCCACTCACAGTGTAAACACATTCCTATTTCTCTACTTCCTCTCCAGCACTTGTTGTTTCCTGACTTTTTAATGATCACCATTCTAACTGGTATGAGATGGTATCTCATTATGGTTTTGACTTGCATTTCTCTGATGACCAGTGATGATGAGCCTTTTTTCATGTGTCTGTTGGCTGCATAAATGTCTTCTTTTGAAAAGTGTCTGTTCATATCTTTGCCCACTTTTTGATGGGGTTGTTTGATTTTTTCTTGTAAATTTGTTTAAGTTCTTTGTAGATTCTGGATATTAGCCTTTTGTCAGATGGGTAGATTGCAAAAATTTTCTCCCATTCTGTAGGCTGCCTGTTCACTCTGATGGTAGTTTCTTTTGCTGTGCAGAAGCTCTTTAGTTTAATGAGATCCCATTTGTCTATTTTGGTTTTTGTTGCCATTGCTTTTGCTGTTTTATTCATGAAGTCCTTGCCCATGCCTATGTCCTGAATGGATTTTTTTAAATATTTTTTATTTTTACTAGAGACAAGTCTCTACTAAAGGCCAGGCTGGTCTCAAACTTCTGGCCTCAAACTGCTGGCCTCAAGCGATCTTCCTGCCTCGGCCTCCCAAAGGGCTGGGATTACAGGCATGAGCCACCACTCCCACCCCCTAGCATTCTTAACATACTTGTGCCGCTTACCATTCAGCTAACCACATGCTTCTGTTCCATCTGTATAAAAGAAAATTGAAATAAAATGTATAACTGCATCAGTACAATTGTTTTTTACTCAGTATATATGAATCCTTGTTAAGTCGCTACATCAAAGCACTGAAAAAGAAAATATTAATAAGTGCAAATAAATTGTAAGATAGAAATGTGCTATGAAAATATGAACAGCAATAAAACTGGTTTGGGATCAGGGTCTACATGAAGTTATGTCTTTGTGGCCTTACCCCTTTTCTTGACTTTTTCATATGTATGTTCTTCAGGTATAAAATATAAAACAAATTTATTAATCCTCTCACCTGGAAATTAGTCTTTAAAGTATACAGAGCTAGTTTGAAATATGTGTGGTTCACTTGAAGTAGTTAGTTCTTCGGAATTCTATTCTACATAATATTACCTTTATTGAACAATAATTCACTTTATACAATTTAAGCCATATTTCGTATTCCATTCTGAGATCTTTAACAAAGAATGAAAGAAATAGAAAATGTGCTATGTAAGAAAATTTTCTCTAGGTCACTTCACCCTACACATGTACTGTCATCTAGACAAGTGCTATTTCACTGTAAGAAATGAAATCCCCACTCTGGCTGTGTGACTGTCCCCAGTGATCACTTGCTCCTGTGATGCCCTTCACATTCAGTTCCTTAGCACGGACAATCTGGTCACTACTCGGGAGTCCATATGCCCCCAGGACAGAGGAAGAAGCCTGGCATTATTCCAGTTCATATAGTTGTACTCTTACTACCTAACATATCCTCATATTTCCAATTAAATATGGCACTTGATTTTATCAAATCCCTATGTGCCAGTGAACAGTTGCTATGTTCTAATTTGTTCTTCACCTCATGACAAGTAATGTTTACAAAGTCTGTAAATGTACAACTTTAAATGACACTATGTAAATATAAACAAATCAGTTTCATCACAGATCTAACTTTGACGGTTTATGAGGGAGCTACAGGCCTTCCAAGCCTCTTTCAGAACATCAGTAGTTTGCCTGGAATCACGTTTGAGCACTGTCCAAAATTTTGATGTCAAGTGACCTTTCCTGTTTAATGGAAAACATAAAAAAATTGTATACCTAGGGAATCGAATCTAGATAGATTGTTGGTTACAGGAAGTTGATGATAGCACATCACATAATACTGGAAGAGGCTATAAAACCCCATAAATGCCACTGCTTTCTAGGTAATTATACGGAATAAAAGACTGACTAGCACATTGATGAGTTTATCCCTGTATATTTTCAACTCAAAAGAAATAACTGTGGCTCTAACATAAAAATCTCATCGAGGGTTTCTGGTCTCATAGACTAACAACATTTAATCATAGACTACGTTTATAAAGCTATCTTACACTTCATTTCAAATATCTATACTTTAAACCATCTAGAAACACTTTGTTCGGCTCAATTCTCCCAAGGACCTTTAGTGATGACATGTGGGTAAGGCACCAACCACAACAGGTAACAATGACTTTTATGCTCTTTGTGGTGTTTAAATAATAGTTAGTCTGTAATCAAACAAGTTGAATGCAAATGTACTGTTTTATTTGATTCTTTTTGCCATGTCTGAAGATCTTCTCCTTGCAGTTAAAGTATAAGGCCCTTAGGTTATATTTCTATATTTTTTTTAGCTTCTAGTGGAATTGAGGGCATGAGGTACCTGTAACATGGGTACATACAGATGAAAAAAATATCTGGCCCTTGGAGTTAACTGATTTGAGTAATCACAGCCAGGTAACGGAAACACCAAATCAAATTCTAAGTTTTCTGATTCAGTATACAGTAGGCATCCAACTCCATTGCAGAATTCCTCCTGAGAGAGGGAGTTTGACCTTAAGCATTCTCAGCTGCTTTCTGGCTCACCTTTCTGGACAGAATATTTCCTGAGGTAGAGCATGCTATTTCAACTCCAAACAGCTTTACTGATTGGAGAATGAACATTTGATAGAGGGGATAGACATTAGAGATAAATCTTATCGGTACATAGCATCACTAGGGGCTTTTCTGATTGGTTAGGAAATCCACTCCAATGAAGACATAGAACAGAAGCTTATTCACTTTTAGGCAGAATCTAATCAATAACACCACTATCACCAGCTGCATCTCAGTATTGGGGCGTTTGCAGCACGTTAGTCCTTGGGGCAATTAAAATGTAACAACAAGCAACATCTCCTCTTTGTATAGAACAAAGCCTGGCAGAGTATGTAGTCAATGCATGTTCACTGATTTTGATTGCATTGCTCTCTGGAATCATAACATTTCTAATATGCTTATATACTCATTCAAAGAAATATAATATAGAAACATTAGAGGGAAGTTGTGGGATGAATAGTTTCCACTTAGGAGGACCACAGAGATGCTGCAATTTTGGGGAAGAATTGAGTTTCAGTGACAGATGGGAACAAATAGAGCCCATTGGGGAAGAAGATCAGGATGGGATAATTTTGTTTACCAACAGCCTGTATTCCTGAAGATGTATAAGGATTAAAAACGGAAGTAGATTTTAGGTATCAGACCATATATCATACACCTCACATGTAGTACCTTCTGTGGTCATTGAAGCAAGCCCATGAAGTATTGATTTCTAGCCTATAAAGCTAGAAAATACATTGCAGGCTGTGTGCAGTGGCCTGTAATCCTGGCACTTTGGGAGGCTGAGGCAGGTGGATCACTTGAGGTCAGGAGTTCAAGACCAGCCTGGCTGACATGGTGAAATCCCAACTCTACTGAATACAAAAATTAGCTAGGCATGGTGGCATGTGCCTGTAGTCTCAGCTACTAAGGAGGCCGAGGCAGGAGAATTGCTTGGACCTGGTAGGAGGAGGCTGCAGTGAGCTGATACCACACCATTGTACTCCAACCTTTGAGATTCCATCTCAAATTAAAAAAAAAAAAAAAAATTGTAAAAAAAAAAAAATACCTAGAATTCACAAACAAGTCTTTCTCACGTTAAAACTCTTGATCTCACAGTTTATCCTGCCAATAATGAAACACAAGACAATATTCAGATAAGCTCGTAAAAATGTATGTCAGTTATACTTAATAAAGTGATTTTCTAAAAGTATATAGGAGTGTGCTCTGAATTTAAGAGTTGAAGTGAAATTTTTAAGGGAAGAAGATTAAAATGGAAGCCCAGCAGGGTTAAATACCTCTCCAGGTTCAAGTGGCTCAGCCCAAGGCTGCCTATCAGCAAAGGCCAAAACTCTGAAATGGTCCTCCCCTGGCTATCATATAGAACTATGAATACCGGTGAGTTGTATAGGTTTTCTTCAATATAACCCTCCCTAGCTGGATGGAAATGGGGAGCAATTAATTTGAGAAAGTTCAATCTGAGTAGCTTTGGGTCCCACATGTACTGTGAGAAGTTTGAAAAGACCAAAACTCTCAGGTTTCCTTATCAATTACAGAGAAAAGAAAGAAGAGCTCTGGCTACAACCTCAAATTCGGTAGATTCTAACCCTGGCTGTGTTTTAACCCTGGAATTTGCTGGAGAGAATAAATACTGTTTTGGTGTTTCAGTCTCAAATATTCTGATTTTAATTTGTCTATAGTGAAGGAAAAGCTCAGATTTTTTATTTTCATTGTTGTTTGTGTTTTTTCCCCGTTAGTGATTAGCTTTGAAAGCTAAGTTGGAGAACAATTCATAATTATTTCCCTCATTGTGAATAGGAAGGTAAGTTTATGAGCTATTTCAGAACCCCAAGAAAAGCACGAATACAATCATTGAACTATAAAGTCTGGAATTGTGATAACTTTAAATATCTCAAAGCTACATTAAAAACCCCAAAAACTAGAACAGACAATTCTACATTGCAAAAACCACACAAGAAAAAGTATTACAATTTTAAAGAAGAAATCAGTCTAAATGTCACTTTTGAGAAGAACATTCTGATTTGGGTCAAAGAGATTAGCAGTTTTATTAACCTGCATGTAAAGTTTAGAAAATTAGACAAAGGTAATGTCAAAGGTACATACCAAAGGAGGAAACCCTATTCTTCTAAAATATTGATATTTTCCTTTGTCTTCTTGTGTTATTTGATTAGAAAACTTTTAACCTTTCTATTGAGTATTGTGATAACAGAAATGAAAAAAAGTAGTTAAGGGAATGCTTGTAAGTTGTAGACAGAGAAAAGAACTTAACAGCTGGTTTGGTAAAAGACAATTAATTTTCAAAACATACCTTTATTTTTACTGTACAGCAAACATTTTAGGGACTAAAATCCCTTGTTGTTAATAAGATATAGAAGGCACATTCTAGCCGTTCTATCTCTAAGCATGTTGCAAAATTTGGATGTTTTTTAAAACCATTTTGCAATGCAAGGCAGAAATAATTAGATTCAGCCTTCTACTAAGATTATCAGTTTACCCATTTGGTTATTGAAGGCTCAATTTTGGCAAATCACCACACCACAAGATAGACAGAGGCTTAGTAGTAAGTATGTACATTTGCAGCTACTATGTTAAATTTAGTAAATCCCTGAAAATTAATATGTTCTGCCTGCTGAGAGAAAGCTCAACCAAGATATTTGCAGACACTTGGCATTGTTCACTTTGAGAAGCTCTACTAACCAAGCATTTGCCAGCTTTATTAATTCTTCCTGACTGTTGAGTTTTCCCAATTGTTTATTTGTTTGCTACCATTAGCAGATTTCTTTATAAATCCTCTCAATGTTGCCATATGTTGCCGCCTACCATCAGTCATGAGTGGACTGGAATAGCCAGCAGAGGAAATTGAATTATGGCAGAATTGAGGAAGAATGTAACTCTTTCTTTCTTCCTGAAATACAATTTGTTCTTTTCAGCTGGTGATATGGAATTAAGAATTGTGCAATTAAACAATTGTGGTACCCATCCAAATGAACCCTTGACTTTTTATAGAAGTTAAAGAAGAAAACATCTCATAGCTCAGGTGCCAGCATTATAAGTCATTTTCAATGTATTTCTTTATATTTTAATCCCAAATTGTAAATAAACTATATGTTTTGAAATATTATCTTTTTAAAAAATGTTTCTGAGTAAATCTTTAGGCAGCTAGATTGCTTTGTTCTTACTGATTGTTTTAATAAGAAATCACCACAATTAAAAATTTTTCTTACAATCAAGAGAAATCTATTGAAGCATCTTCAACAATATTTATGATTACACATAAGATAATATTTTTTAAATACTAAGGCTTGGCATGGTGGCTTATCCCTATAATCTTAGCTCTTTTGGAGACTGAGGCAGGAGGATTCCTTAAGCCCAGGAGTTTGAGACCAGCTTGGGAAACATAGGGAGACCCTGTCTCTGTTAAAAAAATAAAAATCAAAAATTTAAATACTAAAATAATACAGATGGTGTTTGGAAATAACAGGTTACAAGGAAGAATTAGTTCAGAAAGTCATAATGAATCCCACTATCTGCTTGAAGATATAACATAATTTTACTGTAAAGATATATTCATTGTTTGGATTTTACATTCTAGATGTTCAAAGAAATATCACTGTGGAAAAATAGATTGTTTTAATTCTTTTTCTGCCCCAAATTTGGTTTATTTTACTAGTTAATTTACACACACCACATATGTTGTTTTATTCCATCAGTTAGTCCATATTTATTCTGTGGCTAGTAAGTCCAAGAGAGAGAATAGCAGGTGCTTTGAGCGGAAAGTACATTACACAAACATCAAGGATATGTGTGGACAGAAGAGCTAGCAAAGGGAAGCAAATAGGAGATAAAAATAAGAGATATCAAGGAAATGAAACTGGACTTTTACTCTAAATAAGGAGGGAAGCTAATGGGGTAATATGACAGAAGGAAAAATGCATGTTTCAGGTGTATCTCTGGCTGCGATGTGGAAAATACTGACAAAGGAGGATGAAGAGAAAAAAAGAAATGTGGAAGCAAGTTTGGCTTTAATTGAACAAGATAAATCATGGTGGTGTGGTCCAGAGTAATACCGACAGGAGCAGGGGAAAGGAGACAGATTTAGGGTATACTTTGAAGGCAGAGCTATCAGAATTTGCTGATGGATTGGATTGTGAGGAAAAGAGAGCAGTCAAGGATACTTCCCAGACTCTTGGTCTCAGGAGCTATAGGTGTTGAATTACCATTTACAAGATGATGAAGACAAGAGAAGGAGGTTTAGGAGCAAAATGAGGACTTTGTTTTCAACCATGTTGATTATAAGGTGTTTATTATGGAGCCAAATGAATCCTTCAGATAGTCAGCTTCATGTAAGAGTAGACTTTAGAGAGCAACCTAGCTTTGCAGTATAAATGTGGGAGTTATCAGCGTGGAGATAAAATTTATAGATATGAAATGAAATGATGCAATTTACAAAATGAGTATAGATATGAAAGAAGTTCATGAAGTAAGCTATAGAGCATTTCAAGGGTGAAAGATTGAGGAGAAGACTGAAGTTCAATAAAGGGGACCTAGGTGAAACAGATGGTGAGGTAGGGAAGAGCCTATACAATAATTATTTGAGACCAAGTGAAGGAAGTATTTCAAGAAAAAGACACCAGTAAATGACTCCAAATTTTGACAATGGTTGAGTACCACAGGGGTGAGGATTAGATTGAACTAGATTGGATCAGATTAGAGTAGACAATTTGGAGGTTACTGGTGATTTGGAGAAAGCTGTTTCGATGGAATGGTGGAGACAAAAGTTGGGTTGGACTAAATCCAAATGAAAATGAGAGGAGAGGACACAAATAAGAAAAGTATAAATCACACCTTTTGGTGTGAACCCAAAAGTATCTGAGATAGGTCTCCATCAATTTAGAAAGTTCATTTTGCCAGGGTTAAGGATGTGTCCATGACAGCCTCAGGAGGTTCTAACAACATCTACCCAAGGTAGTCAAGGCACAGCTTGGTCTTGTACATTATAAAGAGACCTAAAACATCAATCAATATGTGTAAGATGTACCTTGGTCCAGAAAGACAGGACAACTCATAGCAGGGTAAATTATAGGTACATATAGGATTTATTTAAATTAACATAATGAGGAAAGAAGTAGAAGATATAGTAAGAAAATGAAAAGAATTATGAAAGAAAAAATGATAATTGATATGTTTTTAAGTACAGATTATACACTACAGAAGGTAAATAGGTATTATAGGTAAATAAGATACAAAACTTTGCATTCTTTTGTGCCTTTGATCAGCCTTCCACTGAGTACATAATTTTCATGTTAGAGAGGGATAGACAAATAGTCACTTAATACCTTAGACTGGCTCAGTGAACCTGTATTTTTACATAACAATAGGACCAAAAAAGCAATCAGGTATGTATTTGCCTGAGGTAAGCAGAGGGATGACTAAGAGTTGTATCCTGTGTCCTGCAGCTGTGTAGATAAGCTGTCAATTTACGTTTCCAGGGTGAAATTCAACAGAATGATTTCAGGGTAAATATCTTGAGGTCCACAGGGAATTTCCTTGTAGACAAATTGTGAGGGAGGTATGTAGCTTTAAAAATATATATATTTGTAGTTATTTTATTTAGCAATAAAATGAGAGCCAGTTTTCCTGATGAAGTTCCCAGCTTGACTTTTCCCTTTGACTTAGTGACGTTGGGTTTCCAAGATTTATTTTCTTTTCACAGGAGTTTATCTGCATAGAAGAGAAGGGAAATGGGATCAACACATGGATGGAGGAATTGTGGGCAGATGAAAACATGAATGGGCTGGTTTTTTGTTTGTTTGTTTGCTTGTTTGTTTTTTAAGGATTTAGGATATTGCATGATTGGGGAAAAGGGGTATAGCATTAAAACTGGTATAGCATTAAAACTGTTGAATAAAGAGAAATACAGAAGAATTATTGGAGCAAAGTCCTTGAGTAGGAGGAGTAGATGAGTCTTAGTGCACATATGTTGGCACAGATCACTGTGAATAGCGTAGCCATTCACTCAAGGTGATAGTAGGAAAGGCAGAGTGTATGTGTTCCGATGTCTGTAGGGAGATAGGTGTGATAAAAGCTCATTATTGTTCTCTTCTTACTGTTTCAAGTTTTCTTAAATATCTAGAAAGCAAAGCCAACCAGCTAGTAATGAAGAGAACATAATTGACAGGAAATATGTAGAGAAGTAAAAAAATACGAAATGTTTACGTAAAACATTAATACTTGAAGTACAGAATTTGTAGCACCAGATTCTAGAAAGGTAGAGCTACTCAGGGAAAACCCTTTACATATATGCATAGAGAGCATCTTGAATGATTCGCTGATTATTAATCTGTGCATATGTAAAGTGAAATTCCATGATTTTGAGTAAAGAACAACTTTTCAGGGAAAGAACAATTATAGGGGAACTATAAGCTAAATAATCAACAGAACACACTAAAGGCCAATAAATGTTCAAATTCTCACTAGCCAGAGTGAAGAAACCTTGTTGAATATAAGAGAACTGCAGCTGAAAACACAGGAAGATCATGCCTTTGTCGTGGGCTAAATTAGCTCAACTGTATAGATTATGATAGATCGCCTTTTAATCACTTCTTAAAAATATTGAAAGCTCAAACTCAGCTGCCAAAACTTAATTGAGTGCAATAACAAAGTCCAAGACTCTTTAAAAGAAAACAACAAAAGTCAACATTTAACAATGTAAAGTACACAATGACCATAAACCAATAGAAAATACTACATATACATAAACAGAAAACTGTGACCAATATTCATCAGAGGACAAAAAAGGAAAGACAAAAAAAAAAAAAAAAACAGAGATAAGAGTTAACTGACAAGGGCATTAAAATAGCAATTATAAGTATATATGCTCAAGGATTTATTTAAATTAATGTAATGAGGAAAGAAGTAGAAGATATAATAAGAAACCAAAGAGAACTATGAAAGAAAAAATAATAATCTATGATATGTTTTTAAGTACAGATTATACACTACAGAAGAAAACAAAACAATCTAAAGTCATAGCAATAGAATATATCCTGAATGGAGCACAGAGAAGAAAGACTGAGAGAAAAAAAAAAAAAAAAACAGAGATTCAATGATTTAATGATTGTGGGAAAATGTTACGTGTCATACATGTTTGTAACTGGAATCCCAGATTGTGACTGTATGTGTATAGTTCATTTTCACATTGCTATAAAGAATGACTTGAGACTGGGTTATTTATAAAGAAAAGAGGTTTAATTGATTCACAGTTCTGCATGGCTGGGGAGGCCTCAGGAAACTTACAATCATGGAGGAAGGCAAAGGGGAATCAAAGCGCATCTTGTATGGCAGCAGGAGAGAGAAAGAGAGGGAGGAAGTGCTACACTTTTAAACCATCAGATATCATGAGAACTCACTCACTATCAGGAGAACAGTATAGGGGAAACCACCCCCATGATCCAATCACTTCCCACCAGGTTCGTCCATAACACTGGGGATTACAATTTGAAATGAGATTTGGGTGTGGACACAGAATCACACCATATTAGTAGGGATCAGAAAAAAACAAATGTTTGAAGAAATAATGACCAAAATTTTTCCAGTTTTGGTAAAAGCTATAAACCCACAGATATAATAATCTTAATGATTCCCAAGTTCAATAAACAAAGCAAACCAAACACATGCACAATATAATCAACTTTCTGAAAACCACCAATAAAAATAAAAATCTTTAAAGCTGCTAGCAATACCAACACATTACATAGAAAATAAAGAATAACTTCTCAGAAATCATGCAAGCAAAAAGATGGAGGAATGATCTTTTAAAAAAATCTCAATTAAAAAAATCCTATAAACCTAGAGTTCTATATTGAGTGAAAATATTCCTCAAAAACAAAGGTGAGATAAAGAATGTTTCAGATGGGTAAAAGATGAGACAACTTACCATCAACAGGACTGGACTTTCAGAAATATTAAAGAAAGCTCTTCAGGCAGAAGAAAAACACCACCAGGTGAAGACTTGAATATACAGAGGAATGCAGAGTACTGGAGATGATAAATGTGTAGGTAAATATAAAACACATTTTTATTATAATTAATTTTTTAAAATACAACGGAGAGTTTAAAGTAAAACTAGAATAATACATTTTGGTGTATTCAAATGTATGCATAAGTAAAGGGTATGAGAGGTAAACAGAGGGAAGAAGAGGAAAAGGAAATCCAATTAAATTTCTATAAGTTCCTATATTATATCTGAAATAGTACAATATTAGTGAATATTGACTGTAATCAGTTAATTTTAGATATTGTAGGACACAGAGTAGTCCTTAAAGAAACAGTGGTGAGTAGACAAAAATTTTAAAAGTTCAATTAATTGTGAAGAATGATGACAAAGCAAAGACAAAAAATAACAGATGAGACAAACAGAAAATATCAACATGGTAGATTTAAACTCCCAAACATAAATACTTATATTAAATGCAAATGATCTAAATACATCAATTAAAAGGTACATCTTATCAGATTAAACAAGGCAAGGTAGAAGTGTTTGCTGTCTAAAGGATACATTTTAAATAACAAGGGGAGTTAAAAATAAAATGATAAAAATATATATTATGCCATTCGCTAATCAAAGAAATATGAGTTGTGAGATAACTAGCAGAAAAATAGTCTCCAGGACAAAGAATTATACCAGAGATAAAAGTGAGTCATTCCATAATGATAAGAGTCAATTCATGTAGAAGACATTACAATCTTAAGTGTCTAAAATACTGGAAACAAATTGACAGAACTGAAAGGAGAAAGAGACAAATTTACAATTGTAGTTGGAGATGTTAATGCTCCTCTCAGCAACTAATACTGACAGAACAAAAAGATTAAAATGAATAAGGATAGAGAAGACATGAACAACACTATCGACCAACTGGTCCTAACTGACCTTTATAAAATACCCCATCCACTCTATTGGGTTAAATAGTGTCCCCACCCAAATTAATGTCCACCTGAAACCTCAGGATATGTATTTATTTGGAATAAGGATCTTTGCAGATACAATTACGATAATGATCTCAAGATGTGATCATCCTGGATTGAGGTGGACTCAGATCCAACAATATCATCCTTATAAAGACTGAAACAGAGGAGATACAAAGAAAGTGGCAAACATATCAAGACATAGCTTGGAACATGTTTATGGTTTGTAGGGAAACCAGAGATCATCTCTACCTCCTCCTTTTAGCTCTTAGTGAGCTCTTCAGCTGGATCTGAAAACCAAATTGACTTCAGGAAGATTAACAAGAGAAAAGTATACAGAGTTTATTAGTTTTACACGTACTGGGGATTTTCACAAAAGAGTGAAGATCGATGACGTGGTCAAAGCAAGATTCTTTTATGCTTTTCAGAAAAAAAGTACTATAAAGTTGAGAAGAAATGGGAGGAGAAATAATACCTGGCTAAGGGAGTCAATTTCTAGGAGAGTCACTAGGAGATATATGGGGGAAGTGTAAAACAGGTGGAAGATAAGAGTTATTTTATTAAACATACTTATTTAGGTCCATTGCAGCCTCCAATTCCCAGTCTCTGGTAAGAAGGGCTATTTTCTTACCCTGGTGTGGCAAGGGTACCCCTCCTACAGGAATCTGTTTGGTTTGCTGCAAGTAGGAAGAGACAAGTCAGTCAGACCTTTCTGAAACTATAATTTCTCCAATGTTTCAACGCAAAATAAGAAGTACACCAATATGGCATATTTTAGGATGGCATATTCTTTACTCCTTAAGCTTCTGAAAACCAAGGAACACCAAGAATCATTGACGGCCACTGAAGCTAAGAAAGAGGAATTGGAATGGATTCTCCCACAGAGCCTAGAAAAAGAACAAACCTTGCCAAAACTTGATTTCAGACTTCTGGCCTTCAGATCTGTGAGAGAATACATTTCTGTTGCTTTAAGTAGCTTAATTTGTTGTAATTTATTACAACAGTCCGAAGAAACTAATACATCCACCCAATGACAGTGTAATACCCATTCTCATTCTTTTCTTCAACTTTTATTTTAAGTTCTGGGATATATGTGCCAGATGTGCAGGTTTGTTGCACAGGTAACAGCTATTCTTCCTGATGCTCTCCCTCATGAAATCTTCGCCCGTGCCTAAGTCCTGAGTGGTATTGCCTAGATTTTCGCCTAGGGTTTTTATAGTGTGGGCTTTACATTTATGTTTTCAATCCATCCTGAGTTAATTTTTGTATAAGGCATAAGGAAGGGGTCCAGTTTCAAATTTCTGTATATGACTAGCTAGTTCTCCCAGCACCATTTATTAAATAGGGACTCCTTTCCCCCATTGCATGTTTTTGTCAGGTTTGTTGAAGATCAGATTGTTGTAGGTGTGCGGTCTTATTTCTGAGTTCTCTATACTATTCCATTTGTCTATGTATCTGTTTTTGTGCCAGTATCATACTTTTTGGTTACTGTAGCCTTGTAGTATAGTTTGAAGTCGTAATACCAGTTCTTTACAAATGCACATGTAACTTTCACTAAAATTGACAAGTTGATCATTCTAAACACATTGAGATCTTGTAGAGAAACTTCCAATGTGACAACAATATTAAATTAGAAATCAGCTACAGAAAAATGTTTTGAACTTACAAGTGTTTTGAAACTAAACAAAAAACTCCTAAATAAATAATAGGTCAAGGAAGAAATCACAAGACAAACTAGAGAATACTTTGAACTGATGGAAAATAAAAACACAAAATCTATGGGAGGAAATTATGATAGTGATTAAAGTTACAGTTGTATGTTTTGCTTTAAATGCTTTTACTAAAAAACAAGTCAAAAATTAATAATCTAAAAATTCATAAGAAGCTAAAAGAATATTAGCAAACTAAATACAAACAAATAGAAGAAAAACAAAGTCAATGAAATAGATACAGAAATCACAGAGAGAAAATCACAGGGAAAAAAAACCAATAAAACCAAAAGGTAGTTCTCTAAAAAGATCAAAAACATTTGGTGGGCATGGTCACTCAGACCTATAATCCCAGAGGTCTCTGATGGCTCAGTTGGGAGGATCACTTGAGCCCAGAAATTCTACACTATGGTCAGTCGTGATCCTGCCATTGCACTCCAGTCTAGGTGACAGAGCAAGACCCTATCTCTTAAAAAGATTATATTCCTCTATTATAATAATCATTTAAAAAAACACAAATTACTAGTATTAGGAATAAAATAAGAGAGAGAAGTACATATGCCACAGACATTACCAGAACAATGAAGGAAAATTACAAGCAAATAATGAAAATAAACTTAACAATCTACATGAAATTGTCAAACTATTTGCAAGTCACAAATTACCAAAACGGACTCAAAACGAAATAAAAATGGCTGCATATCTATCAACAAAATTGACTTTATAATGAAAAATTGAATGTAAAGAAAACCTCAGACCTGTATAAAATCTGTAGAACATTGTTAGTAATAACAAATCTCACATTTAGAAAACCGAAGAGAACCTACCAATTCATATGAAGTGTCTATCATTATGAATTATACTGATACCCAAACTTCAAAATCTAAAAAATGTATTTATACAAATAAGTGAGTGTAGTAAGTTCTCATAATAAAAAGTTAATATATTAAAAACACTTTCATTTTTATGTACTAGCAATACAACTTTGAAAATGGAAACAAAAAATAAGAGTCATAACTGTATACACTTGAAGCTGTTAAACATTAAGAAAAACTAATCAAGATCCAAATAAATGGTGAAATGTAACATGATGATTCAAAACAGTCACTTCTTGTCAAATCAAGTTATCAAGCCAATGAGTCCCAATAGCAAATTTCATGGTAAATTTTTCTAAAAATTGATGAGCTGATTCTAAAATTTATACAGAAATTCAAATATAATAGAATAACCAAAATAGTGGCTAAAAATAAAATTGTTGGATTACAGGACTTACAATAAAGCCACAGTAAAAAAATAATTTGGTATTCATGAATAGAAAGACATATAGATAAATGAAACAGGATAGGGAGTTTTGAAATAGATTCACGTATATGGTCAGTCAGTTTTCACCAAAGGTGTAAAGTTTACACAATTGAGAAAGGATCATTTTTCAACAAATGATGCAGGAACAAATGGATATCCATTTATAAAAATGACCTTAGCCAATTGTTCATATTATACACAAAGAATAACCTAGAATTTATCATGCCATAAAAGCTAAACCTTCTTCTTAAAAGAAAAATATCAGGAAAAGTTTTGCAACTTTGGGTTAGAAAAATATTTTTCTTAATATTTTTTTTCTATGTGGTAAAAAAATGCATAACATAAAATGTACCATCTTAATCATTTTTAATCATGCAGTTCAGTGGTGTTAATTATATTCACATTGTATTGACACTGATCTCCAGAACATTTTTATCTTGCAAATCTGAAACTCTATACCCATTAAACAATTCCCCTTTTTCCTCATCCTCCCAGCCCCTGGTAACCACCATTGATTTTGTTTTTGTTTTTGTTCCTGTTTCTGTTTTAAATGGAGTCTTACTCTATTGCCCAGGCTGGAGTGCAATGCCATGATCTTGGCTTACTGCAAACTCCTCCTCCCGGGTTCAAGTGATTCTCCTGCCTCAGCCTCCTAAGTAGCTGGGATTACAGGCTCCCACCACCACGCCCAGCTGATTTTTGTATTTTTAGTAGATGGGGTTTCACTATGTTGGACCAGGCTGGTCTTGAACTCCTGACCTCAGGTGATCTGCCCGCCTAGGCCTCCTAAATTGCTGGGATTACAGACCTTGGGCCACCATGACCACCCACCATTGTTCTTTCTATTTCTATGAATTTCACTACATTAGATACTTTATATAAGTGGAATTATGCATATTTGTTTCCTTGTGAATGATTTATTTCATTTAGCATAATTCTCCTCCAGGTTCATCCACATTGTAGGATGTGATATAATTTTCTTCCTTTTTAAGGCTGAATAATAGTCCACTGTATGTATATATCACATTTTCTTTATTCATTAACTGATGGATATTTAGAATGTTTCCACTTCTTGTCTATTGTGAATTGTGCTTCTGTGAACCTGGGTATGCAAATATGTCTTTGGGATCTTGCCTTAAATTCTTTAGGGCAGGGGTTCCCACAGGGGTCTCCAACCTTGGGGCAATGGACTGGTACCAGTGTGTGGCCTGTTAGGAACTGGGTCACACAACAGGAAGTGAGTGGTGGGTGAGTGAGCATGACTATCTAAGCTGCCCCTCCTGTCAGAGCAGCAGCAGCATTAGATTCTCATAGGAGCATGAATCCTATAGTGAACTATGCATGCAAAGGATCTAGATTGCATCCTGTTTATGAGAGTCTAACTAATGCCTGATGATCTGAGATGGAATAGTTTCCTTCAAACATCCCCACCCCATCCATGGAAAAATTGTCTTCCATGAAACTGATCCCTGGTTCCACAAAGGTTAGGGACTGTTGCTTTAGGGTATATATACTCAGAAGCGTGATTGCTGAATCATATAGTGTATTCATTCTTTCTCACACTGCTATAAAGTAATACCTGAGACTGAGTAATTTATAAAGAAAAGAGGTTTAATTGGCTCACTGTTCTGCAGGCTGTACAGGAAGCATGGCTAGGGAGGCCTCAGGCAACTAACAATCATGGCAGAAGACGAACGGGATGTGGAAGCTGGCACATCTTCTTGTGGCCAGCGCAGAAGGAAGAGAGAGAGTGGGGAGGTGCTACACACTTTTAAACAAACAGATCTTGCAACAACTCACTCTTGCCATGACAAAACCAAGGGGGATGAGAAACTGCCCCCATGATCCAATCACCTTCCATCCAGCCCCATTTCCAACATTGGGGATTACAATTCAACATGAGATTTGGGTGGGGACACAGATCCAAACCAAATCATATGGTAGGTCTATTTTTTAAAATTTTAGGAAGTGCTAGACTGCTTTTCATAGTGTTCGTATTATTTTACAATCCCACCAGAAGTGCACAAAGCCCCAATTTCCTCCACATTCTTATGAACACTTTGTTTTACAATTTTCTGATAATGGCCATTCTTAAAGGATGTGAGGTGATATCCCTTTGAACTTTTCATTTACATTTCTTTGATGACTAGTGATGTGGCACATCTTTTCTTAGGCTTGTTGACCACTTGTACATCATCTTTGTAGAAACGCCTATTCAAGCACTTTACCCATTTAAAAAAAATTTTAAGTTCTGAGATACATGTGCAGAATGTACAGGTTTGTTACATAGATATACATGTGCCATGGTGGTTTGCTACACCTATCAACCATCATCTAGGTTTTAAGCCCCACATGCACTAGGTATTTGTCCTAATGCTCTCCCAACCCTTTTCCCCCACTCCCTCATAGGCCCCAGGGTGTGTTGTTCCCCTCCCTGTGTCCATGTGTTCTCAATGTTCAACTCCCACTTATATGTGAGAACATGCAGTGTTTGGTTTTCTATTCATATGTTAGGTTGCTGAGAATGATGGCTTCCAGCTTCATCCATGTCCCTGCAAAGGACATTAACTGATTCCGTTTTATGATTGCATGGTATTCCATGGTGTATATGTGGCACATTTTCTTTATCCAGTTTATCATTGATGGGCATGTGGGTTGGTTCCAAGTCTTTATGTAGTAAACAGTGCTGCAATAAACGTGTGCATGTGTCTTTATAGTAGGATGATTTATAATCTTTTGGGTATATACCCAGTAATGGGATTGCTGGGTCAAGTGATATCTCTGGTTCTAGATCCTTGAGGAAACTCCACACTGTTTTCCACAATGACTGAACTAATTTACACTACCAGGTTATTGAATTTTTTTGTTGAGTTGTAAGAGTTATTTTTATATTCTAGAAATGAACCCTTTATCAGATATGTAACTTCTAAAATGTCTTTTTTCATTCCATATTTTGCTTTTCACTCTGTTGACTGTGTCCTTTGATGTACACATTTTTTTCAAGTTTGATGTGTCACTTTGTCTATTTTTGGTTTTATTGCCTGTGCTTTTGGTGTCATATTCAAAATCATTGCCAAGTTCAATGTCATAGAGATTTTCTGTTTCCTTCTAGGAGTTTTGGAGTTTTAGGTTTTACAATACAGTCTTTAATCCACTTTTAGTTAGTTTTTGTATGTTGTTAAACAAGAGTCCAGCTTTATTGTTTTACAGTTGATATTCCGTTTTCCTCACACCATTTGTTAAAGAGGCTGTCCTTTCTTTTACAAGTAGTCTTAAGATTCTTTTGTTGAAGGTTATTTGACATATATTTGAATATTTATTCCTGAACTCTCCATTATATTTCATTGTTCTATTTATTTGTCTTCGCGCTTGTGTTACACTGTTTTTATTACTGCAGCTCTGTAATATGTTTTGAAATTAGGAAATATGAACCTTTCAGTTTTGTTTTTTTTCAAATGTTTTGGTATTTTGGGGTTCCTAGGGATTCCTTTAAAATTTTTAATCTGTATTCTTTATATTCCAAATATGACATTGAGATTTTGAAAAGGGTTGTAGTGAATCTGTACATCTCTTTTTGTAGTATGGACAACTTAAGAATATTAACTTTTTCAATCCATAAACATAAAATGCTTTTCATTTATTTGTTTTCTTTATTTCAAAAATATTTTGTAATTTTAACATACGTGACTTATACCTTCTTGGTTACATTTTTATTCCTAAGTATTTTATGATTTAAGATCCTATTGCTCATGAAATTGCTTTCTAAATTACATTTTTGGAAAGTTCATTTTAGTGTATAAAAAGAACTGATTTCCATGTTGATTTTGTATCCTGCAGCTTTACTGAGTAAATTTATTAGTCCTAACAGGTTTTTTAATTTTTTTAATCTTTAGAATTTTCTACATGTAACGCTATGTCATCTATGAAGACAGATAATTTAGCTTCTTGGAAATTTGGGTATCTTGTATTTCTTTTTATTGCCTAATATTTCTGGCCAGAGTCTCTAGCATTATATTGAAAAGAAATGGCAAGAACCAGGATCCTTGACTTGTTCCAGAACATAGAAAAAAGCTTTCAGACTTTCTTCCATTGACCATGATGTTAGCTGTGAGCTTTTCAGAAATGACCTTTATTACGCTGAGGTATTTTCCTTCTATTCTTAATTAGCTTGAAAGATTTTATAAAATATTGTTCAATTTTTTCAAATGTTTTTTCTGCATCAGTTGAGATTATCATGTAGGTTTTTCCTCCATTCTGTTAATGTGCTGTGTTACCCCAATTGTTGAACCATCTTTGAATTCTAGGAATAAACCTACACCTTCACAGCTCCAGCTACTCCACACACAAACACTTTATGTTATCAATGTCAAAAATTACATCTTTATATGTTATATATCCATGAACTTAGATGTAAATTTATTTTTTTATCATTTAAATTCTAGTCATCAAAATTACAATAGTACAGGTTACTGTGTTTGACCATGTATTTACCTTCACTGGAGAACCTTACATTTTCATAGAGGTGCCTATTGCTATCTATCATCTTTTTGTCTAAATTTGAAGGACTCTAGCATATCTTGTACAGCAGGCCTAGTGGCAACCTAGCTATTATTTATCTGGGAAGCCATTCATTCCTCCTTTTTTGAGGGGGAGGGCATGGAGGACAGAGTCTTGCTCTGTTGCCAGGCTGAAGTACAGTGGCATGGCTTTGGCTAACTGCAACCGCTACCTCCCAGCTTCAAGTGATTCTCCTGCCTCAGCCTCCTGAGTAGCTGGGATTACAGGCAAGTGCCACCATGCCCAGATAATATTTGTAGTTTTAGTAGAGACTGGGTTTCACCATGTTGGCCAGGCTGGTCTTGAACTCTTGACCTCAGGTGATCTGCCTGCCTCAGCCTCCTAAAGTATTGGGATTGCAGGTGTGAGCCACTTCACCTAGCCACTTTCTCCTTCATTTTTGAAATACAGTTTTGGTACATGCAGTATTTTTTATTTACATTTTTTCTTCTGTACTTTGAATATGTCATTCCACTTCCATCCTGCAAATTTCTGCTAAGAAATCCACTGATAATTTTTTGGAGCTCCCTTGAATATGAATTGCTTTCTTTTTGCAGCATTCAATGTTCTGTCTTTGTCTTTGTCTCTAAACAGTTTGATGACCTGTCTTGGCATGTTTCTCTGTGGATTTATTGAAATTTAAATTATGTGAGCTTCTTGAATCTGCATGTCTATTTGTTTCCTCAGATTTTATAATTTTCAGCCATGATTTCTTCAGATAAGTTCTCTGTTCCTTTCTGTTTCTCCTCTCCTTATGTGATTTATATGCATACATTGTTTTCCTTGATAGTGCCCCATTAGTCCATTAAGCTCTGATTTCCTGCAATTTTTTTTTTGCTCCTCTAACTTTAACTGTCTTTAAATTCACTGATTCTTTTATCTCCCTAATGAAGTCTGCTGTTCAACCTCTCTAATAAATTTTTCAGTTTAGTTGTTGCATTATTCAGTTTCAGAATTTCTATTTGTTACCTTTTTATAGTTTTTATCTCTTATATTCTCATTTTGTTTATGGATAATTTTCCTAGTTTTGTTTAGTTGTTTATTTGGGTTCTCTTTTAGCTCAGTTGACATCTTCATAATAATTATTTTAAATTCTTTGTCAGACAGCTCATAGGTCTCAATTTCTTTAGAGTAAGTCTCTGAAGTTTTTATTAAATTTCTTTTATTGCAATTTATTACTTTGCCCCTTTGTATGCCATGTTTTATATTTTTCTGGGGTTGGGCATGTATAAAAACAACCATCGCTCCTAGGCTTTGCTTACTGCATTCATGCAAGGGAAGAGCTTCACCAATCACCCTTGCTGAAGATTCTAGGACCTTTCATGCCTTTTCTGATCTCTTGCTCCCTCTCATGACTGCTTGTAGAATTATACCTGTAATGTATTGCTTGCCTGTTTTCAGGAGCTTCTAAACTCTGGTGCGGGTTCAATTAACACTCTGAATCAGACAGGCAGCAACTAATCCCTTCAGCAGCCCTCAGACCAACCCAGAATGTTGACTACGTGGTCCATTCCTTTGTTTTCATCCCAAGAGAAGATTCCCGGTATGAAAGGCTTCCTTTCAATTGCGTCATGCTATGCTGAATAGGGAGAGGGGCTCAGATGAGCTCACCAAATGCTATGTGTTTTCTATTATTTTTGCTGAAATCCTGTCTTGGTTTTAGAATAGCTTGGCTGTTATTGATTCTCAGCTGGTCTCTTGAGTTTTCACAGAGGTGTTCTGGTCCACATGTTTTTTTACTCAGTGTCTCTGTGAGAAAAGGAGGGTTTATAGCTTCTTAGTCTATCATGTTGTTTATATCCAGAAAGATATTTCTTAAATTGGACACTAAAGGATCATCTACTAACAGTTACAAGATGAAAACCCTGGCTCAAAATATTAAAATGGATACTTTTCAAGGTAAAATATATGGATGACCAATAAAAAATTATATCACTCCTCATCAAATAAATACAAACTAAATGTAAAATTATATATCATTAATTACACACATTCTTTAATGACTAAAATTTGTAAAATACTAGCAACTTCAATTTTTTCCAAGGATGTGAAGCAACAATGACTCTTGTACATTTTTGCTTAAAATGTAATATGGTAAAATCACCTTAGATAACAGTTTAGCAATTTTTTAAACAGTTAAATGTATACTTACCATACAACTCAGTTATTCCACCTTTATGTATTTACACAAGATAAATGAAAACATATACCCACAGACACACATGTACCCTAATGTTCAAGACAGTTATAGTCATAGTTCTCAAACATTTGAAACAATTAAAATGTTCATAAATGGGTAAATGGTTAAATATAACAGTTTAACCGTAATATAAAATACTACTCAACAATAAAAATGAACATACTACTAATGCATGCAAAATAATGAATGCATCTAAAAATATTATGATGAGTAAAAAAATATATTCAAAGAGAATATACTATATGATTTTATATATGAAATTACAGAAAAAAGATAGTAAAAGGAAATAGAGCTAGATAATTGGCAATTTACCTTAGATTTTAAAACTCCTTGAATTAGGTTCTATTAATTTTCCATCTATTCACATTTTTGTGAATATTTCATCTAATCACATTTTAGAAATGGCTAGGCTCCATTTTTTTTCATTAAAAGAATCTGCCTATTCTACCAACTACTATATTTTTTCTCTGTGTATAGAAAATCCTAACTACAAGTTTTTGCCCATGCCTATGTCCTGAATGGTGTTGCCTAGGGCTTCTTCTAAGATTTTAAAGGTTTTAGGTCTTACATTTAAGTCTTTCATCCATCTTGAGTTAATTTTTGTATAAAGTATAAGGAAGGGGTCCAGTTTCAGTTTTCTTCATATGGCTAGCCAGTTTTTCCAACATGATTTATTAAATATGGAATCCTTTCCACATTGCTTGTTTTTGTCAGGTTTGTCAAAGATCAGATGGTTGTAGACATGTGGCATTATTTCTGAAGCCTCGTTCTGTTCCATTGGTCTATATATCTGTTTGGGTACCAGTATCATGCTGTTTTGGTTACTGTAGCCTTGTAGTATAGTTTAAAGTCACATAGCATGATGCCTCCAGCTTTGCTCTTTTTGCTTAGGATTATCTGGGCTATGTGGGTGCCTTTTTTGTTCCATATGAAATTTAAAGTAGTTTTTTTTTTTTTTCTAATTCTGTGAAGAAAGTCAATGGTAGCTTGATGGGGATATCATTGAATCTATAAATTACTTTGGGCAGTATGGCCATTTTCACATTATTGATTCTTCCTATCCATGAGCATGGAATGTTCATGACTAAAACACCAAAAGCAAAGGCAACAAAAGCCAAAATTGACAAATTAGATCTAATTAAACTAAAGAGCTTCTACACAGCAAAAGAAATTATCATCAGAGTGAACAGGCAACCTACAGAATGGGAGAAAATTTTTGCAATCTATCCATCTGACAAAGAGCTAATATTCAGAATCTATAAGGAACTTAAACAAATTTACAAGAAAAAAAAAACATCAAAAATTAGGCAAAGGATGTGAACAGACATTTCTCAAAAAAAGACATTTATGTGGCCAAGAAACACATGAAAAAAAGCTTAGCATTACTGATCATTAGAGAAATGCAAATCAAAACCCCAATGAGACACCATCTCATACCAGTTAAAATGGCTAACATTAAAAAGTCAGGAAACAACAGATGCTGAAGAGGATGTGCAGAAATAGGAATGCTTTTACACTGTTGGTGGGAGTGTAAATTAATTCAACCATTGTGGAAGACAGGGTGGTGATTCCTCAAGGATCTAGAACCAGAAATATCTTTTGACCCAGCAATTATAAATTATAAATTATGCTACTATACAGACACATGCACATATATGTTTATTGCAGCACTGTTCACAATAGCAAAGACTTGGAACCAACCCAAATGCCCATTAATGATAGACTGGATAAAGAAAATGTGGCACATATACACCATGGAATACTATGCAGCCATAAAAAGTGATGAATTCATGTCCTTTGCAGGGACATGGATGAAGCTGAAAACCATCATTTTCAGCAAACTGACACAGGAATAGAAAATCAAACACTTCATGTTCTCACTCATATGTGGGAGTTGAACAATGCGAACACACGGACACAGGGAGGGGAACATCACACACTGGGGCCTGTCAGGGGTTGGGGGGCTAGGGGAGGGATAGCATTAGGAGAAATATCTAATGCAGATGATGGCTTGATAGGTGCAGCAAACCACCATGGCATATGTATTCCTATATAACAATCCTGCATGTTCTGCATATGTATCCCAGAACGTAAAGTATAATAATAATTTTTTTAAAAAAGAAAGAAAATCCCAACTACAAAAAATGACTTATTTTTATCAAGCCGAATCATTGACACATCCATGGATAAAAACATAACAACTGATAAAAATGTTTTAAGAAATAAATTGATTAGTTAGCTTCATTAATTAAGCATTAACTCAGATTTTTAAATTCTACATATATTTATACTGTGTATATATATTTATATATATATGATGGAAATGCAGTAGCTTTTTTCTTAAAGATTAAAGTATAGGGTTCTTGATACATATTATCTTTCTTCCCATTTGCAATTACTCTCATATTTTGTGTTTGCTTACATGACACCCACACTTGAGAAAATTGCATGTGCTTACTATATTATAATAAAAGTCTCCATTGGACATTTTTTCTTCTAAGAACCGATTTAGTCTATGTAAGAGCAAATGTGAATATGTTTTCTAAGTAAGAGTACATGTGGATATTTGAATTCTATTAAAGTTTGTTTATTGAATAGAAATTGAAAATTGTTTAACTAGTTTTCACATTTCTTCAACAGGTCTAGGTGTTGAAAGCAAAGGTTGATATTATGTTCTGGATTACTTAGTTCTCTTATTAAATTCTGAAGAAATGAGAAGAATCTCAATCTAAACATGTGTTCAGACACTTCACATCTTCGTTGCTGCATCTAGAGAAACTCAAAATTTCTTCCAGAACAGGCTTTTAACTCATTTTTCATGTTGATGGTCTCCAGGGCCAGACAGAATTAAAAATTTTGGCATTTCACCTGTACACATACTTTTTAACAGTGTATACAAGTTTTGCTGAGCTTAGAAATTATGCTGAAGGTTTATTTTGTGTTCAGGGCAAAGAGTGACTTCTTTCTTATTGCAAACTGTTTCGCTATCTCAATCTTCCATGAATCAAGAGACATAATGTCCTTCAGAAAGTCATAGCCTTTCAGGAATACAAATTACAAGTCAAACAAGCAGTCCTCAGGAAATATAAAAGTTAACAGTAAGTAACCTGATTTGCATGCACGTCCCATCAAACAAGACTGTTCTAGATTTGATGGCTTAGTGAGAAAATGATTTTTCCTTTAAATCCTGACAGTTGTTCTTGCTACTACCTTTACTAATCTCACCATGGTTAAAAAAGTGTCCTGTCATGGGATCCTGAGCAAATGCAGTATTTATTTTAAAAGACAAAACTATCTATGATTCATCTCACATAGGCAAGTCTGCTTAACATCTTAATAAAGGATGGCGTAGAATGTGGCAAAACTCCAACCTCTAATATTAGACAATATAGAGACAAAAGTTCATGAAGCCTACGAACTCTTCAGGGTTCAGAAGAAGATGAGCGATCACCATTAATAGTGAATAATACAAACATTCCCAAATAAGAACAAAACTAAAAGAAATAAGGTTACACTTATGCTTATTAACATGTGTAAGTAAGCATGAAAAAGTAAGGATAAGAACCAATTTTTTGGGAGAATCCCGGCTGCATTTAAGAATTCTTGATTGGAATCACTATTGATCCATTCATCTGTCTCTGTCTTGAATGAGAGATCAATGTTAATAATTAATGTAAGTAAACTTCAGACAATATATTTCCTATGCCTGAATGAGTCCATAAAATTTCAAATATGTTATTATAGGAAGCTCAGTTACCCTTCTTCTGAATTTTTTTCAAAATTGATCAATGGCTGACATTTATACACGGAAAAATAACATATGATTGATATCCATATTCATATATAATATATATGTGGGTGTTCATATATGTGTTTAGTGTGTATGTCTGTTTTAAAGAAAGAACTTCAAAAGAAAAATATTGTGCACACTTTAGAAAGATACTATCCATCATTTTATTATTAATTTCGGTAAATAGATTTTTTAAAGAATACTAATATGCTCTCAATGGATCATGTTTTCTTGATATATTAGCAACATTTAAGGGCCTGTTCTTTGGAAAGTGTCTACACTTGAGTGTCTGATTTTCTTGGTATTTTCAACTTATAGTGTATTACTACTGCCAACTAACAGTATTGTAGCTTATTTGTTACAAAAATGCTGCGGGTTTGGTCTAGGTCCTGCTGCTCACCTCACAGAAAGCTAATCACTAAGACACCTACATTTGAGCATCTGCTGTAAGGAAAGTTCTTGCAAAAGTCTGGGCATGAGAAAATAATTAGGGAATATGTCTACTTGCAAAATTCATAGTATAATAAGCCTCACTAAATTTGAAATACTAGAAAGACAGCACAAAACAATTACTATCTCTAAAAAAAAAAAGACCTCAAGACTTCTTATATCTTTCTAAAGTGTTTGGAGAAATATTCCATATTTTAATCTTTTTGCTAAATGTTATTGTAAGTTTTATAGATTGTTTTTTATTAAAGTAATACATGCACAGTTTAAAATTGTATTGGCTTAAAATAAAGGACAACAGTTTCTTTCTCCACTGTTCACTTTGTTAATCCCACTTGAAGAACTCCTATAAAATACGTATGTATTTCCATTTTTCTGATGGTTATTTTCAGATCTCTAAATAATATGCTCGTATGGCCCTGTCTTGATGCTCCATTGTTGTAGACATTTTATAAGATAAAAATATTAGCGAATATATTGTTCTGTCACCAGTTTACAACAAGAAGGATAGAATTTATATTCTGCACAATCATAATTTGATGTGATCTTTGCACACTACTTTTTAATGTTGAAAAGTTAATACACTAAAATACACATTATTATGAATGTATAAATATTATTTAATGTAATATCAAGTAGTATGATGATATGTTCTTTCTTGAACAAGTTTTTTGGTATTTTGTATTTTTACTTTATCATAGACTTAGGGAGTTAAAAAAAACTAATTTATACTACATTTTTATTAATTATTTTTAATTTTTGCTTTTTACCAAATGTAGCATCTCAAATTTTGCTGAGATCACAAGATTTTTTAAAAGTTTATTTCTGTTCTCTTAATTGTCTCGCTTTGCACAGGGTCTGTTTTCTACTTATTCTGGTCTTTTCTTCTTTGTTTTTTCTTCTAAATTTTCATAGAAGTTTTCGTTCTTATCCTTTTATATTTAAGAATGAAGCAATGGAAAGGGTTTTGGCATTTCTCAGTATCTTACTGGATATTGCTGACTGGCAGGATTTGCATAGGAATTAGTTTTGGGGCAGCTATTACATGAAGGTATCACAAGTAAAACAAAAAATGGCTTTATTTGCAGCTCAAATACATTAGCTGAAGAATGATCTCATAATCACTTTCATTTCTGTAAGAAATAGTTCATAATATATGTGTTTGCATTCTTCTGGTGAAAGTGTAAACATCTTTCTCTGTTCTCTTCATGTGATTGTTTGGAGAGTCTACTATTCACGCAGGTTTCCTCCCTCAGTGCTTTATTTCCTACCTAACTTCTTCTTCGGCTTCCACCATCCAGCTGAATCAGGATCCCTGATGTTTTGCTATGTGCATATCTTATATTCCAGCTGTTCTTCTTCTATTCCATTTCCCCCACCACTCCTCTTACACAAGATTTCCCTCATTCTACTATTCTACTTTAAACACTCCTTTTGTTCTACTGTTTCACTTTAAAAACTCCTTTATTCTCATTATAATGTATACTCAGGAAAGAGAAACTATAAACGCTTGTTCTTCCTATGAACAAGTGATCTAGCTCCTAATTTTCCATCTATAAAATGAAAGGGGTTTGGATATTTGGCTTATATTAGCATTCCCCTCACTATGTACCTCAGAATACTTGTTCCATTAAGTATTAATAGATACTTTATGATTAAATAATAGATGCTGCATAATCTACCCACTGCTAGAGACTTACATACACTTTAGTATACGAACATCTCTGAAAATCCAGTAAAGAAACTTGTTTAACATTTTGTAAACCGACATTATTCACCGTGAAAATCTATAATTAATGAAGAACCTATAATATCTCAAAGAACTAGTAGATTTGTAAAAATTTTATATATAATGACTCTATGAAGTTAGGGAAAAGTCTATGTCACAAGCTTCCTACAATGGAAAATGGGAAATCGTCACAGTACATTTGCTTGATTGTTTAGAAATTATTGTAAAAACACAGCAAAAAGAATCAATCCATGGAAGTACTACAGAGGAAAGAGCTCACGAAGAGTCTACTCTTCACTGACATTTGTGAAACGTTAAGATATCTACTTATTAATATAGTCAAAAGTGTAGACCCTGCCAAACATTCTTGGTCATTGTGCAAATCTATAATTAACAAGAAGAAAATACTTTAAAAGAGATGACCTAATTGCTCTAATGCTTATAGGAATCTAAGAAAATCAAAACTCTGCAAAAAACATTTATGAATAGGTTAAATAATAATGCTGATTACCACGCATGCTGATTTTCTTGGTGTTTTCAACTTACAGTGTATTATTACTGCCAACTAACAGCATTGTATATTTGTTATCAAAACACCAGGGGTTTGATCTTAGTCCTGTTGTTCTCCTCTCCGAAAATCAATCACTGAGACAATCAATCACTGAGAAAATCAATCACTGAGATTGCTGGGAAGGAGCCTTTATTTCGGTGCTGCAGATCAGTCTCAAATTCATCTCCTTAATGGACTAAAATTAAGGGTTTATATAGCAGGGAAGAGGTGTAATTATTTGTGGGTATACAAGAATTAGGGAGGGATAAGGAAGAGAACTTGATCAACCGACAGCAGGTGATCAGGTAGGCGATCAGGACAAGTGAGGGGTCTGACATTCCATTGTCCAGATATGGAGATATGGAAAGTTTCAGTTCCTTAATACTATCTAGGAGCCCTGATGGTTGGTTTCCTGAGAAAGGAATTGAGATAAGACAAATGTAACTTTCCCAAGTTTTAAGACTGGGAAGGTCAATTTCTAGGTTTATTCGAGAGAAACCATAAAGCTCATTTTGATGGGATAGGTGGACCAGTATTATATTCGGCATTGAAGTTTAAAACAAGGCTATATAAAACCTTATCTAAATATCAGAATTCCTTGAATGAAGGGTAACTTTTTGTAGCTGGGAAACACAGCCAAAGTTAACTCTAAGCTTTTCTCCTTATTTCGTGTGGTCTCTACACAGATTCTGACCTCCAGTCAAGGTCCATCTTGTCTCGCTCAGACTGGAGTGCAATGGTGCGATGTCAACTCATTGCAATCTCTGTCTCCCAGGTTCAAGGGATTTTCCTGCCTCAGGTATTTTATATTATTTTATTATTTATTATTTGTTGGCTCTGTATTCCTTAGTCTCCCTATCTAAACTGTGATTTCTTGAAAGCATATTAATTTTATTCAACACCTACCTATTAGTGAAATCATTATAATTATTAAGATGCTTATTGATTGACTGGAATGCAAAAGGAAGAATCAAGATAGTTCTTTTCAAGCCAAAATATGAATCATGTGAAATAAAACATCAATTACACGTTACAGAATTTGAGAGAATGTGGAAATTCATTAATAATTTTGAACTGTTTTTATTAATAATTAAATGAACATATGATAAATGCCCATAAATTTTGACCCAATGAATTTCACAAACACATTTACATCCTAATTGAACATATATTTTGGCAGTATTCACAGAACCTTGAAACATAACTGTGGAGTCTCCACTTTAATACCCACAACTACTCTAATGAATAAAAACAAACAAGAAGATACATTCTCTACAATCTTTTGTACATTAAATAAAGCCAATAACTGCCTAAAAGAGATATCTATAGATGTATATAGATATGTGTGTGCATATATATGTATGTGTATGTGTATGTGTATTAGATACCTGTACATATACACACACACATACACACACACATAAACACTTACACAAATAGAATACATGTTCATGTTTTGGGAATTTGCTTTCATTATGTAATTGTCAAGCATCATACAACCTCATACTGTTTTTTCAGCCTATTGGCACATATAGTTGACATTGTTCCATATACTATATTTTAGTCTTGGTCCGTAATTGTCTATGTAACTTAAAATATCTCTCTTGATTGAGTAATAAAACTAATAAAGCCTCTTCAAATATAATAGTAATGCTTCAAAGTTTTGCCAAATATATAAACAATTATTGAAGCATAGATAATGAACTGGATACTTTGCATAATTAAGATTTAATAATATATATTATCCTTGCCTTCAAAGATAACTAAAATAAAATAACAAAAAGTATAAATAAACATATGTATTAATTTTAAGTTATTAATAAGTTACCTATAATGCAAACAATAGAAGAAAAACAAGAAGGTTATGAGGAATGGCTTTATAAGAAGTTAACAATTAAGCTGGATATACAACCCTCTGTTAATACTTGAAGGACTTGAAGTTTCCTTATGACCTTTTTCTTTTATTCAATAAGTACATAATTCATGCCTACTATGAACTAAACATATTTATGATAGTAGAAAACCTTCAATTTTTAAGACTAGATATGGTTCATTAAACTTTCTAAAATCACCAGACCCTACATAGTGATGAATTTAGGTAATATTATGTTTGATCTAAAAGTACATGTGAATTTAAAGCAGTAGAGTTTTGATTATGACTTGTAAAATACATTCAAGGGCATATTTTTAAAGTGTCACAACATTGTTTTGATTGATTGCAACAATTTTTTTTTTAAAAAAAGAGGATTATTTTAAAGGACAATTTGTATTGGAAAAATTGTTAGATTAAAAACAATTATTTTTATAAGGTATAGCCACACCAAAGATCCACAGGCTTAAAACAGCATTAACTAAGATCTAAGATAAACCAAGGTCAAGATTTAAATGGTTGCAGATCATTTAGATATGACTTGCTTCTTCTTCCTTGCTGATTAAGACAATTATCAGTATTCTATAGCTCATACATTTAGTGTAAGACTTAAGTAGACCAAACTTATTAAGTAATTTGCTGTTTGGAGAAAAACTTGCTCAGCTAAGTAAGTATGAGATATATACTGTCACGAATTAATTAACTTGATTACTGTTTCCTTAAGTATTTTTCTAGGAATCCGAGTCCAAAGAAATGTTTCTATAGTCAAAATAAATTTCAAGCCACAGACTCAGATGTTCAAGGAATATAATATCCTATGCTGTTTCTTCATTAAACACAATTCTATTTTGAGCCTGTATTCCAACTGATTATAGAAATACAGTTTTAATCACTCAAGGACCATAGAAGGATAAGCAACTTCTGGCAGGATTTGTTGTTGCTTACCACAGATAATGTCTTCTGAGAAGCCCTTTTCCCTTTCTCATGCTTGTTGACTAGGCCATGCAGGCCACCCCTAACCCATCACTGGATGCTGTTCAGGGCTGCTGGCTCTCTGTACTAGGTCCATGCTAGTCTCATTCACATAAAAAAACATCATTGTGCTGCACTTTCATGGAGCCAGGACACAGGCTCCCTGTGCTTTAATTTATCAGCTCTTTGTTTCCCCTGTGATACGTCTCTCTTCACCCAATTCTCTCACACAAAAACACACACACACACACACACACACACACACACACACAATACCTTAGAGAGTTTCCTAAGAGGAAACCTAATCATACTGGCTATTCTAAAAATGGCAAATCAGAAATGCTTTTCAATTTGACATTCTTAAAACTTATTACAGGGCACTTTAAAACAAACATTTATTAGCATTCACCAAAACGAATGTTCCCAAGAACACAACTTGAGAAACACCTGGATTCATCCTTAGAATATTTTGGTAGCAGTAAATGTGCAATTAAAACTTATTGCTACTGTTTAGAAATAAGGGAGAAAACTGTATAAATAAAGTTACTAAAGTGTTTTGACATGCAATAACATCTAACTTTAAATTCTGTTCAGTTTTATTTTTAAATATTTTTGTTTTGGAAAGAAATATTTAAAATAAGTGCTCAAAGAACTGAATAGGACATTTTATCATAAACCCAAATTATGTAATTTTGAAATCGTTTCCTTGTTTCAGAGGAATACCTACAGTCTTTCCCATGAATCTGACACCATTAGTAGATAATGAATGTCCTTTGTAACACGCACTAAAGAAAGAGCCGTTTGCTTGTCATGTAATGTCATGCTTGGGCATTTCATTAAGCTTATATAAAGCCTTACTAGTTAGATCTCAAAAATCTAAGACCTTTTCAACAGTTTGCCTTTTAGGTCTACTCCACAGTTAGACAATTATTTAAATTTTTTAAAAGCATTTTTAATTATCTAATGGGAAGTTAGAAAGTAGATAAGCATATATTTAATATCATCATAAAAGCATTACTATACATTTTGGAATAAGCATCATGATGCATTTTATGTCCAAATTAATGTTCCTTGGGAAATCGTATATAAATTTATGATTCATGCTATCATAATTATCTTATGAAATTAACTCTGAATCCACAAGCAGAGCTTTGTATATTAAAATTTAGTTTCATCTATAGATTTGAAATGTTCCTGATTTACTTAAGGCTCCCCCCTCACCGATATTTCTAAGTGTGATAAAAGTGAGTAATGTTAACAAGATTAGGCCTTTATTTTTCTTTAGATTGTCAATGACATCTGAATATGTCAGTATTTGATGCTTTGGATTTGAGAATCTCTGCAACAAAAAAGAAATTAAGTAAACTAAAGATTAGTGCAAGTAAGTGAGAAAGATGTAAATACAGAGATTATGTAGATGATGCACATTTGCTGGATGATATGGCAAGATACACATTTTCTGTGTCAGAGAAATTGTAGAACTTTTAAAATCTTACCTTTACACAATTGACATACTGAAAATATTTTGATTTTTACTATAACTATGTATTTTAAACATAAGATTTTAACATATAAATATTATTTTTTAAATTTATTAAATTGGTTTAAAATACAGAAAAAACTGGAATTTATTACCTCTGTAATTTTAATTTTTTTCCATATATAAGGTAGTAACAATGAAATTAAGAGACTGAAAAACAGTTGAAAAGCCACTCTTATGGGAGACTAAGGAGAGAAGAAGATCAAAATTCATAACTCTATCTCTAATTGGCTGTTTGCCATTTGGCCAGAAATTACTGTGACTAAAATTAATCAATTATAATAAACATCAGTCATGTAAAGAAAATTTATGACTTAATATAAACCTGTTATGACATGTTGCATTCAAAGGCCTCCTGTAGTGTGGGGAAAAGAAAGAGAGATCAGCCTGTTACTGTGTCTATATAGAAGGAAGTAGACATAAGAGATTCCATTTGGTTCTGTATTTGAGATGCTGTTAATCTGTGACCCTACCCCCAACCTTGTCCTTGCAAGAGACATGTGCTGTGGTGACTCAAGGCTTAATGGATATTGGGCTGTGCAGGATGTGTCTTTGTTAAACAAGTACCTGAAGGCAGCTTGCTGGTTAAAAATCCTGCCCCTCCCTGGGCAATAGAACATCTCGGTGTAAAACCCATTGTGTGCTTTGTTTACTGAGCAAGGAGAAAACCGCCTTTAGGAATAAGGTGGGACTTGCTGGAGCAATGCTGCTAAAAGGTTTATGGAGATGTTTGCATATGCATCCCAAGACACAGCATTTTCCTTTAAACTTATTCAAGTTACAGGGATTTTTGTTCATAGGTCTTACTGCTGATTTCCTCCCTACAATGATCCTATTGTCCAGCCACCCCCTTATGTTTAAGATGGTAAAGATAATTATCAATAAATACTAAGGGAACTCAGAGACTGGTGCCGGCGTGGGTCCCCTGGGCCCCGCTCTTCTTTCTCTATACTTTGTTTCTGTGTCTTATTTTTTTCTCAAGTCTCTCGTTCCACCTAACGAGAAACACCCACAAGTGTGGAGGGGCAGGCCACCCCTTCACTATAGTGTAACCGCTATATATTCATCTGAAGTTATGTTTTATCCTTAAGCTACTATCCCACCATGTACTAATGCCTGTCAGAGTGTTGGAGGTGGTAAATGACTGAGATTTATTTACGTTTGACAAACTTCTGCCCTATAATAACAGCATACTTTGAATAATGGTCCTGGGTAGTATTCAGTTTGTCATTAGTGTAAGGCATTGTGTGTTTTTAGAATTAGTATAGGAAAGCAGAAACAAACATAAACTCTGTTATCCTAAAATGACAAAATCAATACCAATTTGAACGATCATGCTGAAATCTGCCTTGGGCAGCTTTCCATCTTTGCATTGATGATCAAGCAGTAACTCGGAAGTAATACAAAGTATAATTCTCACACCACAAGAGCTTTCAGAATGCAAACGGAGAGCCTTAAGCTGAATCAGTCATAAAACTGGGTAGGCAGATAGAATGAAGAATAGTAGTTCTTGATATGCCAATGAATTTTAAATCAC
Source organism: Piliocolobus tephrosceles (assembly GCF_002776525.5). Taxonomy (NCBI): domain Eukaryota; kingdom Metazoa; phylum Chordata; class Mammalia; order Primates; family Cercopithecidae; genus Piliocolobus; species Piliocolobus tephrosceles. The sequence continues at coordinate 29,961,450 of NC_045437.1, forward strand.
CACCCAGTCAATTTTATAAGATGCCACCCAGTCAATTTTATAAGAGATCTCATTGGTGCAGTAGAGATTTGTCTCCACCAAATTTTATTTTCACGGCAAAATTCTGAGAGCATGATGACATGATCCGATTGTGCAAAAGTAAAATGTAAAATTAAAGATAATCTTTTTCACTAACAGAAAAAACTCTAGGGGCTTAAAAATGAAAATTTCTTCTCATACGTAAGATTTATTATTTATTCATTTTATTTATAATTACTACTGTAAACTAAATTTTATTAAACATACAAAATTATATCTTTACTTTTTTGTGATAGAGTACTCATTGCTATTTATATAAAAATTTGGACCCAATTTTAATTAGATTCACATCAAGTGGGTTTTTTCATGGACCAATTTGTTTTGAAAAATGAGAAACTTCCACTATGTGTCAAGACCAGAACTCAAAATAATTGCACTTTTAATACTTAACCCAATGATCACATTGTATCAGGGATTATTTAGATTTCAATTTATATCATAAATATACGTAGTTACAAAATACCTAATCTCCACAATCTTGAGCAAATCATATCAATGATGTAATAAGAAAATACTGTGAGGGCAATGTGTTATGTTCAAATTATATTGACGTATATTTATATATATATATATACACACACACACACACACACACACATAATTATAATTTTGAAACCATAGCCACATATGAATGCAAAACAAAACTGTGTTTTTTGCATGGATATGATGTATTGCATTATTTCAACAACATTTGTGGTGGCCTTTTTATTATAAAGTAATCTTGTTTAAACATAGTTCATATGGAAAACATGAAAATGTAAAAAAAAAAAAAAAAAAAAAAAAAGAAAGAAAAAGAAAAACAAGAATTAATTCTAACCAGACCACTCAGTGATTACCTTCAACACCTGAGACGGTTTTTCAAAATATCTTTTTCTATTCAAATGCATGCAATTATTTCTTTACAAAAATAAATTCATTTTTTTCTGCTTCTTTACATTTGCCAAAATATTTTGAACATTTTTAATCATAAGATATTCTTTTATACTGCCCTACTAAAAGGGTACATGTGTGCCATTACTTATTTAATTGAGTTCTTCTATTAAAGAATATTTTACTGTGGTAGGAACATAACATGAGATCAATTATCTTAACACACTTTTAGTGTACAATGCAGTGTTGTTGACTATAAACACGCTGTTGTGCAGCAGATCTCTAGAATTGATTCATCTTGCTTAACTGAAACTTTATGCCCATTGATTTAGTAACTCCCCATTTCACTCTTCCTCAAGCCCCTAAAAACCACCCTTTCACTTCTTGATTCTATGAATTTGGCTATTTTAGATACTTCATATAAGTGGAAGTATGTACTATTTATCTTTCTTTGACTAGCACAATGCCTTCAACATTCATCCGTCTTGTTGCATATTGGAGAATTTTCTTCCTTGGTAAGACTGAATAGTATTCCATTGTATATATGTATACACATACATGTATACCACATTTTCTTTATCTATTATTCTTCTGTTGATGAATATTTAGATTGTTTCCACATTTTGTTTCTTGTGAAAAAGTGCTGCAGTGAACATAGAAATACCAATATCTCTTGGGAGATCCTAATTTCATTTTTTTAAAATAAATACCAGGAAGTCTGTTTATTATATACACTTCTTTGTTGAATTGTTGGATCATTTGGTAGTTGTATTTTTAATTTTCTGGGTAACCTTCGTATTGTTTTTAATAGCAACTGTATCATTTTGGATTCCCATCAATAGTGTAACAAAGGCTGTAATTTCTCCACATCCTCACCAACACCTGTGGTGTTTTGGTTTTTTCATAAAAACTATGCTGATAGGTGTGAGATCATTACCTCATTGTGGTTTTGCTTTGCATTTCCCTGATAGTGATGTTGAGCATCTTTTCAAACACTTATTGGCCATTCGTGTTTCTTATTTAAAGAAATGTCTGTCAAAGTTAATTGGGCTATTAGTTTTTTTGCTATTTAGTTGTAGGAGTTTCTTAAATATTTTGGAGATTAGCCTATCTTAAAATATATGGTTTGCAAATATTCTCTCCATTTCATAGATTGAATTTTGCTTTTTGACTGTTTCCTTTGCTGTGCAGAGGCTTTTTTAGTTTGATGTAATTCCATTTGTTCATTTTTGCTTTTGTTGTCTGTGCTTTGGAATTATAGCTAAGAAATCATGTCTATGACCAATGTTGTGAAGCTTTTTATTTGTTTTCTTCTATTAGTTTTAAAATTGTGGTACTTACATTTAAGTCTTTTATCTACTTGGAGTTGATATTTGTGAGTGGTATAGCATAAGTGTTCAATTTTACTCTTTTATATATGGATATCCAGTTTTCGCAACATCATTTACTGAAAAGGCTATCCTTTTCCTAGTCTGTATTATTGGCACTATTGTCAAAGTATAGATGATGATATATACATGGATTTATTTCCAGGCTTTCTATTCTACTGGCCTATATGTCTGTCTTTATTCCAGTATCACAAATAAAGAAAGAATAAAACTCACACTATCATCTCAAATGATGCAGAAAAATCATTTGACAAAATTCATACTGGAATCAACTGCTTTGATTACTACAGCTTTGTAATATATTTTGAATCAAGAGATGTGAGTCCTCCAACATTTTTTTTTTTTTCTCAAAATTCATTTGGTTATTTATGAACTTTTGTGGTGTCATATGAATTATAGCACTCTATTTTCTATTCCTATTTTTAAAAATGCTATTGGATTTAGATGGGAGTTTCATTAAATCTGTAGAGTGCTTTGAGTGGTACAGACATTTTACCAATATTAAGTGTTTCAATTAAAGAACATAAGTTATTATTCCATTTTTTGTGTCTTCATTAATTTGCTTCATTAATGTTTTGCTATTATCAATATATAAGTCTTTAACCTCCTTAGTTATGCTTCTTCCTAAGTACTTTTTTGGTGGTATTATAAATGACAGTTGTTTTTCTGATTTCCTTTTCAGAGAGGTGATTGTTAACATATACTAGGGCAACTGAGTTTGTATATTGATTTTGCATTATGCAATTTTACTGAATTCATTACTAGCTCTAACTTTTTTTGGTGCAGTTGTTAGCGTTTTTTATATATAAGATATCATCTGCAAATAGTAACAATTTTATTTCCTTCTATTTTGGTTGTCTTTTATTTCTTTTTCTTGAATAATTTTTCTACCCAGGAATTTCAGTATTATGTTAAATAGACGTGGCAAGGGTAGGCATACTTGTCTTACTCCTGATCTTTGAGGAAAAGCTGTCAATTCTTCACCATTGGGTATTATGGTAGCAATGGACTTTTCATACATGGCCTTTATTATATTGAGGCACTTTTCTTCTTTTCCTAGTATGTCAAGAATTTTTATCATGAAACAGTGTTGAATTTAGTCCAATTCTTTTTCTATATCAACTAAGATAATGGCATGATTTTTATCTTTTGTTCTGTTAATGTCATGCATCACATTAGTTGATTCCCATATGTTGAACCAACCTTGCATTCCAGGAATAAATCCCACTTGATCATTCTGTATGATCATTTAAATGTGCTGTTTGGAACAGCTGCCCAGTACTATTTTTTGGAGGAGTTTTACCTTATATTCACCAGGGATATTGACTTACAGTTTTGTTTTCCTGTAATGTCTTTCTGTCTTTGGTATCAGGGTAATGCTACTTTTAAAAAAAAAATTTGGAAGTGTTTCCTTCTTTAAAATATTTTCTGAAGATTTTGAGAATCATTAATAATTTTTTAAGTGTTGGTATAATTGATCCTGGGCTGTTTATTGAGAGGATTTTTATTATGGAGTCCATCTTCATACTAGTTAGAGGTCTGTTCAGGCTCTCTATTTTTTCTGGACTAAATCTGGCTAGGTGATATGCATGTAAGACTGTACCAGTTTCTTCTGGGTTATCCAGTTTGTTGGCATATAATTGTTCATAGTAGTCTTTATAATTCTTTTGATTTTGTTGGCATACATTTTAAAGTCTTTTTTATTTCTGATTTGAGTCTTCTCTTTTTTTTATTATTAGTCTAGCTAAGGGTTTGTCAATTTTGTTTACCTCTTCAAAAATTTAACTCAGTTCCATTGATTTTCTTCTATTGTTTTTCTATTTTCTAATTCACGTACTTTGATTCTAATCTTTATTATTTCCCTTCTTTTGCTTGATTTGGGCTTAGTTTGTTCTTTTTCTAAGTCTTTGATGTGGTAAAGTTTTCTTATTTACTTGAGATCTTATTTTTTTAATATAGGTATTTATCAAAATAAACTTTCTCTTAGTACTTCTACTTCTGCATTTCATACGTTGGTATGTTGTGCTTTTATTTTTGTTTTTATTTGCCTCAAGGAACTTTCTAATTCACCTTTTTAAATCATTGTTTTTTAACCAATGGTTGTTCAACAGTGTTTTTTAATTAACACATAGCTGTAAATTTTTCTGTTTTTTTCTGCTATTGATTTCTAGTGTTATTGCACTGCAGTCAGAAAAAAGTAATTGGTATGATTTCAATCTTCATATATTTTTTTAAGATTTGTTTTGTGACCTAACATGTGATCTGTCCTAGAGAAACTTTCATATACACTTGAGAAGAGGGTATATTCCTCCCACGTTAGGTAAAATGTTCTACATATTTTTGTTAGGTACGTTTGCACTATAGAGTTGTCTGAGCTCTCTATTTTCTTATTGATCTTCTGTCTGATGTTCTATCTGTTATTGAAGGTAGGCATTAAAGTCTCCTATTATTATTTTATGGCTGTCTATTTTACCCTTTGGTCTGTTAATGTTTGCTTTATATATTTAGATATTCTGATGTTGGGGCATATATATTTTGATCATTACATTTCCCTAGTGGATTGACCCTTTTATCATTATAAAATGTCCTCATTTGTCTCTCATGAGAGATTTTGACTTAAAGTCTATTTTGTCTGGTCTCACTATAGCCAATCCTGAACTCTTTTGTTTACCATTTGAATGGGCTACCTTTATTCAGCCCTTCACTTTAATCCTATGTGAGCCCTTAAATATGAAGTTCAGCTAACTGGAAACTCTCTCAAACAAATCATTTTTGGTTTTGGAAACTTCATTATATTAGCCTGATTGATTAAATCATTGGCACTGGTAATCTCCTAATGACTTTATGTGTGTGTGTGTGTGTGTGTGTGTATAAATTAATATGTGATTATATATATATATTTCACAGCATCAGTTATCCCACCTCTTCATGATCCCTTACATCAAAATGATCATCTAAGTCAAAAGGTACTGATACATTACTAGAATTCTATTCAGTCATGAGTAATTAGTCCAGCCTATCATCATATCATACGGAAATGTCTCTCAGGCAGAGGACACTCAGGTTTGCAGCTTTCCATTTAGTCTTGTCAGGTTCCAAACACAGGATTAGTCTTGGCAAACATACAGCTCCACCCTTTAGGCGTGTGATATAATTGAGCTAAACACAATATCATCTTTTGCTCTGAGCCTCTTCTGAGATGTTAATGTAATATTATATTTCCCTCAATTCATAACCCAGTTATGTCTTTACCTCAGCTATTATTTCTCCCTCTCTCCATTGATATCCAAACTTTTTACCTTTGGATGGGACATTAGAATTAGCAACTATGCTAGTCCAGACATTAGGCAGTAATACCAGTTTAGCAAGTACTTCCTCCTCAATATATATTTGTTGACATTTTTCTACACTTACCAGTGTTATAACTATTAGATAATGGTGACCAACCAGAGTAAAAAGAACACAGTGTTGTTCATAAAATGAATTTTGCTAGTTCTATAATATGAAACTCATAAATAGTACCTGGACATTTGTACCTTCACTTTGGAGGAACATGGATTATATAGCTAATAATAATCATGTCATAATTGCTAATTTTCATTTATTTTAAACTGCATATTTCCATGTAATATGTAAAGGTGCTCTTCTGTATTTTTTATTTGATCATCAAAAACTTAAAATTAGCATTTCTCTATAAACAATCAATCTATGCAGTTTGCTGAACTGGACAATTATTTTCCTTTCTGTAAAAATTCATTTTTATCAAAATAGTTCAAATCTGATTCATCATATTACTAAAAATTTCTAAAACCCCAACACCTTCTTGTGGTCCTTTATTAGTAATGTAGTTTAAAAGTGCACCTAACTCAGCAATCTTTTCTGTAGTAGGTCTAATTTTGGGGTTTTTGTTCAACTTTCAGAATTCTGATATTGATTTCTTAATAACAAATGATGCATGCTGGGATAGACCATATGGCTTCCAGAACAACCTCATGGGAATAATGACTTCAAAATTCTTTGCACACCAATGTATTAAAATGTACTTCCTTTGCATTTTATAGCATGCCTTGACAATGATAAAGGCAGATTGAATTTGGGATTCTGGTTCTCACTCAGATTTCACAATTCAGTTCTTGGCATTTGATTCACTATGAATTTTATTGCTTATCTTTATTATCCTCTAAGATGATGCCCCAACCCCCCAACCGTGTTCTGCAAATTCCATGTTATACTTAATGATCTCATGTTGGCTTCTGTGCGTATCTTAGAATTAAAATCAAGTGCATTTTGTAAGATTACTGAAGCACATGTATTTTCAACACCTAAATATTAACATTATAAAGTTTAAAATTTTAAAATGTGGCTTCCTTTACCCTATCTCTTTCAAACTTTTAATATCCCATAGTGACACAACCCAGTCAGCAGAACTCAAAACCCCCTTAACTTTTCCCTCTCCTTCATTCCCTACTGGCTAGCATTGTCCAATTTCTCTCTATTTTGCTCTGATACCTCTTTTCCCCCATTCTCCCTAAAAGAAGCTCACACACTCCTGACTGCTTCAAGGCCCATTAAATCCAGAAAACATTTCTTAGATCTCCTAAAGTTGAACTCTTTTATGTACTCTGCCAAAACACTCATAGGATCATAGAAAACATGGTGTTAAAGCAGTCTAAGAGATCTAATCTAAGTCTTTCTCTGTGTTTTTCCTGAAGCAGAGCTCGGTTTGTGTCTTCCTTCACATCTGGCTCAAAATTCACATGGCTTCCTCTAACTGAAATTAAGTTCAAACACACCAGCTTGTCATTTAAACTTGCAACCATCCACAGTCAATTCATCTTTCTGGCTTTATTGCTTTCCACTCCTGTCTAGGATTCGTACACTCCAGCTTGCCCATCTTACCCCTTTCTAGTCATGTACTAATATATTTTTCTTTCCAACCCCCATCTGTCAATATTTGATTCATACCTGTCCATATTTATCTAATGTTACTGTAGCTAAAGAGAACTTCAATCTTTGAGTTAACTATTGCTATGTACATACAGCATGGCTCATCACCATCTTGTGCACCATACTAAAATAAATACCACTTCGTCTTTCTTCCCTATCAAGATAGTAATCTCCTTGAAACATTAGACTATCTATATTAGGCTCACATCTTTTTCTTCTATTGAGCACTTCCAATTGAGCTATACATATAGGAGTTTTGAATAAATCTTTGATGAGTGAGTCAATTAAATCAAAAGATAGCTTTTTATTGGCCTTCCAATCATCCTTTTGGAATCTTTCAGAATACAGGCACTGAGCTCACAACTTTCCCAACCTCAAGAGAATACACACACACACACACACACACACACACACACACACATATAATGTACACTGATATTTTTCATGGGTCTCTATGTTTTAATGACCATGTTCCAGAGATCTTTATTTTATTTGCTCTATACTGTTTTGTGCAGTTCTAGCAATATTATTTTCCCCTCTAATTGGCAGTTCTGTACCTGCAAATGATAAAATCATAGGTTCAGTGACTTCCTATAGTGAATAATAAGATGATTGCAGTTTCAGTGACTGTAGTAACTGCATTGTGATAAAAGCATCTTTACAAAATACACACTCAAAAACAAACAAAAAAGTGATGATACACTGCTTTTGCTTTTTAATCTTCTTATCTTTTTTACATAAAAATCCCACCTCACATGTTTTTCTCTTTGGCATAAAAATCATGAACTTCTGGGAGAAAAATAATCTCTCTAACTGATTTTTATCGTGGTGTTAGTGTCCTCGGTTTTCATATTATAAAGAAAAAAAGCATGATATTTACTACTTTACTTATTCAATTCATGAATTATTTTACAGAAGAGTATATAGTTTTATAAGTCATTCTAGAATTTTGTGTGTTAACTTCTTAGTTTAGTTTTAAATTAAGGTAAGAACAATCCAATATGTACTAAAATTTCCTTTTCACTCTTAGTTACAACATGATATAAAAATTTACCCACAAGACTGTTTCACATTCCAGGTTCATATGATCAAGAGAGTCTTACTCCATCGCTTTTTCTGCCACAAGGAATGGACAAGAGTGTGAAAGAGTTTAAGAATGAGAATTAACACAACTGGAGAATGTGTAGTAAACATGGGTGATGGTTAATTTTATGTGTCAATTTGGCTGGGCTAAGGGATGCCCAGATAGCTGACAAAACATTATTTCTGGAGATGTCTGAGAGGTTGTAGCTGAAAGAGATTAGCATTTGACTCAGTGGACTGAGCACAGAAGATCCACCCTCACCAATGTGGCCATCATCCAATGCATCCAAAGCATAGAAGGTCCAAATGGAACAACAAAGGAAGAGAAAGGGCAAGGAAAAAATCTTCTTCAGTTGATCTACCTTCTCCTGTCCTCAGACATCAGAGTTCCTGGTTCTTGGCACCCCACCAGCATCCCATACCTGCACACTCCTCCCCCTGTTCTTAGGCCATTGGCCTCTGCCTGGACTGAGAGTTCACGCAATTCCCTTGAATACCTTGATTCTCAGGCCTTCAGACTCAGACTGTAACCACACCACTAGCTTTCCTGGTTCTCTAACTTGCAGATGGAAGATCATGGGAGTTCTTTTTCTCCTTAATCGTGTCAGTGAATTCTCATAATAAATCTCCTTTTATATACCTATAATTATATATGTTTTATTGGTTCCGTTTCCCTGGAAAACCACAACTAATGCAACGTGGTTGTACAATATGACTTAACATATATGAGTTTAAGCTTAGATTTGTTTCCATCTTAATACCTACATTATAGGTATTTCAAAACTTCTATGACTGCATAGTTCAAGCCTACAATGAAACCTCCCCCTTAAATATCTACATTTTGTTTAGCTATTTAGCATATCCATCGTTTTAAAATGCATTCTTGTAATGTGACACAATATATAACTTATAAATATTTTTAATTAAATGCTGACTTTTGCCTTATGTAAAATTACCTAACTTAGTAATGTAGCTCATATGCAAGTATTTTTTCTTTCTTCTTTAATCCAGAAACACTTATTAAGTTCCAATTTTGTACCAGACTCTATCCTTGTCATTGGAGATGTAAAATTAAGTAAAGCACCCTTCAGCCAACAAAGAGCTTACAACTTAGAGGAAGGAGACACAAGTTTACATACGAGAAGACAATCCCATTACACTAGTGTGGTATCTTATGCAATGAGAAAAGATATTAAACTGAGCCATATGAAAATGTGATTTTGTAAGTCAAGAGTGGTTGAATATCAAAATTTCATGTGGTTCTTTTTATAGAAAGAAATAAGCAACTCTAAAGGGAGAAGAATGATTATTAGAAATAAAACAACTCTTGAATAACAAATCCGCATTCTCTACACCAAGTGAAATATAAATTGTGTCTTTCTTAGACTTGTTTGCCTTTGGATCTATTTCATCCTTCCTCTTTTTCTTTGTCACAAAGGAAAGACACCTTTAAGCTGTGGTTTGGCCAATTGAGACATTCTCAGGGGCTTGGAAGATAGCCCTTCTGCATCTCTTGAAGTGTCTTAGTCCATGTATGCGTGTCTTCTCTGTGGCTAAAACTTCTACTGGGCAAACTCACCAGTATTTCTGTTTTTTCTACATGACCAAAAACTCTTAGGCTCTGATAATGTTATCTCTTTCCTTTGTCCCTCTAGTTGAGGATATGTAGTGTCCTTCTGCCATTATGAATCCGTAGTTGTCCCATTTCCCTGCCTAGCTTTTCAGGTTATTTTAAAATATCTGCTTTAAAGTATCTCAGATTTACATATGTGTAATATCTTGTCTTAATGGTAAACCTTGACTGATACAAAATGAGGGACCAATGTACTCACATCTCTTTCATTTTCTCAATTAATTGCTTAAGTCTGCATCTGCCTTGTTGGCAGGAAGTTCAAGATTTTCCTCCTCACTCTGTTTTCTTCACTAACCTTGAGGAATAATGTAATCCAGATATGTGTTGATGTTGAAAGGGAACAGATCATATTCTCATTGTTGAACAGTTGTCCTACAGGTGGCCTTATATTATGTAACTGAAGATGGTTAGCCATTATGATGATGGCATCTCGCTGATCCACATTCTAGCACCACCACATGCCCCTGAAGAAGAATCATCCTATTCCTTCAAAGCTACCTTAGCCAAGATGCCCCTTTCTTGGGCTCCCTTGTTCCCTTTTCTAATGTTCGGGTCATTGGACTATGCTACATCTCAAAGGTATGTTAGCCACATGACAGCCAGCAAAGGAGTATCTGGGATGAAGCTCCATAACCTGCAAAACTTCCTCCCTTACTTTTTTTGAGTTCACAAAAAGCTGAAGCTCTTTACCAATTAGACCTGCAAACATAAAGTGAACTATGCAACTCCTTCCCCCTGGACAATCATTCTACTCACACATCTTCCTGAGGAAGGATCATCTTCAGTGCCTTCGGGGGACTGACCAGTGATTCCAAAGTATCTGAACATGAGAAGAGGTTTTTTCCAATGATTTGCAGGCTATTTTCTGTTCTACAGACCTGGCAAATTCCCTTTGCTAAAGAAAAAGAAAAGCAAACAAGCTAAAGGTAAAATGTAAGACCTCTCTAAGGTTTCCTTTACTCCAGGATTTCTGTTACAGGGGAATGATCATTCCAAGAAGAGACATGGCATTGTGAAACAACAGGGGTGCTTTGGGAATTCTAGTTATAGATGGCTAAACTAGAAGTAAGCTCAAAGGCATAGCGAAAAATTATATGAAAGCAGGGGCAGAAAAATCAAACTCTACTTTCCTTAAGTAAAATCTGTTTCATATCAATATAATGTTTTTAAATCTCCTGTGAAAAATAAGAGAGTTGCTTTTTTCTTTAACACAGAGTAACTGTTATTTTCTTTATATTCTTAAAGTGGTTCATCCCAGCACAACTCAGTTGTTAGCCTCAGTTCTCAGTTCTAATATTTTTCTGATTACTGATCTGGCCTGAGGAATATGCAGGAATGTGAGAAAAAATTTGAGATGTTACCCTTAAGATTTTTATATCAAAGAGTTAATTTAATCAAAGTTATCTATTGGGATAGAGAGTAAAAGTGGAAGCCATGAGAACAGTTAGAATTTATTAAAATGTACACATGTAAAATAGTCCTGAGCTTTAGTGGCTACACAGGCACTACAGGAAACTAGATTCCAGACACATTAGAAACATCAATTTTTGAAATGTTGTGGATAATACTAAAATGTAAATAAAGAAGAAATATTACTGTCAGGATTCCAGACATTAAAAAAGAGATAAAGGCACTGGAATCAGAAGAATCAGATACCTGGAGGAAAGATTTATCAGAGAAGTGAGATAATCCATTCCTGACCATAGGCCATCATTTCTGTCTGAATACCTCTGCTCTTCAGAGACATTTCTTTCCTTCAAGAACAACATCTGATCACCACCATCCTAGGAAAGATAAAGGTCATACTTCCCCAGCCTCCTTGATTTCTTTAGAAACAAATGTGATTAAGCCTATTGACCAGTCATTAAGCTAAAGATTGTACTGCTTCTAAATGAGCTTCCCTCATCCCATCAAGTACTATTCTTTTCTAATAACTAGGAAGCCTTAATTTTAGCCAAGATATTTTCTGCCAAGTAACCCTGATCCTAAGAATAATTTGTCAGTCTCTGACCTCTTGATGGCACTGATGGCTAGATGTAAGAGTTTAACAAAATATTTTATATAAACCAGGCTACATAAAATATATTCAAGATATATATTCAAGACTGCTTTCTAGAAATACAGACATTAATATTTTGCCCAGAAATTCTGACTCGGGGTCTGAGTGTGTCTAAGAAACCTATTTTAGTGGAGTATCCCGAGAACACTCTGATGAGGATTGTCCATGGGCCATGCTAACATATGCTGCACCAGGGGAAATAACCAGAAATACATGGATATTTGGGTTCAAATAGCTGGTCGTCTTTTTTTTTTTTTTTTTTATTATACTTTAAGTTCTAGGGTACATGTACACAAAGTGCAGGTTTGTTACATATGTATGGATGTGCCATGTTTACATTAGGTATATCCCCTAATGCTATCCTTCCCCCGTCCCCTCACCCCACAACAGGCCCCAGTGTGTGATGTTCCCCTTCCTGTGTCTAAATGTTCTCATTGTTCAATTCCCACCCATGAGTGAGAACATGCGATGTTTGGTATTTTGTCCTTGCAATAGTTTACTGAGAATAATGGTTTCCAGCTTCATCCATGTCCCTACAAAGGATGCAAACTCATCCTTTTTTATGGCTGCATAGTATTCCATGGTGTATATGTGCCACATTTTCTTAATCCAATCTATCATTGTTGGACATTTGGGTTGGTTCCAAGTCTTGGCTATTGTGAATAGTGCCACAATAAACATACGTGTACATTTGTCTTTACAGCAGCATGATTTATAATCCTTTGGATGTATAGCCAGAAATAGGATGGCTGGGTCGAATGATATTTCTAGCTCTAGATCCCTGAAGAATCGCCACACTGTCATCCATAATGGCTGAACTAGTTTACAGTCCCACCAACAGTGTAAAAGTGTTCCTATTTCTCCTCATCCTCTCCAGCACCTGTTGTTTCCTGACTTTTTAATGATCGCCATTCTAACTGGTGTAAGATGGTATCTCATTATGGTTTTGATTTGCATTTCTCTGATGGCCAGTGATGATGAGCATTTTTACATGTATCTGTTGCCTGCATAAATGTCTTCTTTTGAGAAGTGTCTGTTCATATCCTTTGCCAACTTTTTGATGGGTTTTTTTTTTTTTTTCTTGTAAATTGTTTGAGTTCTTTGTAGATTCTGGATATTAGCCCTTTGTCAGATGGGTAGATTACAAAAGTTTTCTCCCATTCTGTAGGCTGCCTGTTCACTCTGATGGTAGTTTCTTTTGCTGTGCAGAAGCTCTTTAGTTTAATTAGATCCCATTTGTCAATTTTGGCTTTTGTTGCCATTGCTTTTGGTGTTTTAGACATGAAGTCCTTGCCCATGCCTATGTCCTGAATGGTATTGCCCAGGTTTTCAAATTCCTGAACACATACACCCTCCCAAGACTAAACCAAGAAGAAGTTGAATTCCTGAATAGACCAAAAACAGGCTCTGAAATTGAGGAAATAATTAAAAGCTTACCAACCAAAAAAAAGTCCAGGACCAGACTGATTCACAGCTGAATTCTACCAGAGATACAAGGAGGAGCTGGTACCATTCCTTCTGAAACTATTCCAATCCATAGAAAAAGAGGGAATCCTCCCTAACTCATTTTATGAGGCCAGCATCATCCTGATACCAAAGCCTGGCAGAGACACAACAAAAAAGAGAATTTTAGAGCAATATCCCTGATGAACATCGATTCAAAAATCCTCAATAAAATACTGGCAAACTGAATCCAGCAACACACCAAAAAGTTTATATGCCATGATCAAGTGGGCTTCATCCCTGGGATGCAAGGCTGGTTCAACATACACAAATCAATAAACATAAGCCATCATATAAACAGAGCCAATGACAAAAACCACATGATTATCTCAATAGATGCAGAAAAGGCCTTTGACAAAATTCAACAGCCCTTCATGCTAAAAATTCTCAATAAATTCGGTGTTGATGGGACATATCTCAAAACAATAAGAGCTATTTATGACAAACCCACAGCCACTATCATACTGAATGGGCAAAAACTGAAAGCATTCCCTTTGAAAACTGGCACAAGACAGGGATGCCCTCTCTCACCACTCCTATTCAACATAGTGTTGGAAGTTCTGGCCAGGGCAATCAGGCAGGAGAAAGAAATAAAGGGTATTCAATTAGGAAAAGAGGAAGTCAAATTGTCCCTGTTTGCAGATGACAGGATTTTATATCTGGAAAACACCATCGTCTCACCCAAAATCTCCTTAAGCTGATAAACAATTTCAGCAAAGTCTCAGAATACATAATCAATGTGGAAAAATCACTAGCATTCTTATACACCAATAACAGACAAACAGAGAGCCAAATCATGAGTGAACTCCCATTCACAATTGCTTCAAAGAAAATAAAATACTTAGGAATCCAACTTACAAGGGATATGAAGAACCTCTTCAAGGAGAACTACAAACCACTGCTCAATGAAATAAAAGAGGATACAAACACATGGAAGAACATTCCATGCTCATGGATAGGAAGAATCAATATCATGAAAATGGCCATACTGCCCAAGGTAATTTATAGGTAATTCAATGCCATCCCCATCAAGCTACCAATGACTTTCTTCACAGAATTGGAAAAAACTACTTTAAAGTTTATGTGGAACCAAAAAGGAGCCCGCATTGCCAAGTCAATCCTAAGCCAAAAATAGCTGGAGGCATCACACTACCTGACTTCAAACTATACTACAAGGCTACAGTAACCAAAACAGCATGGTACTGGTACCAAAACAGAGATATAGACCAATGTAACAGAACAGAGCCCTCAGAAATAATACCACAGATCTACAACTATCTGATCTTTGACAAACCTGACAAAAACAAGAAATGGGGAAAGGATTCCCTATTTAACAAATCGTGCTGGGAAAACTGGCTAGCCATATGTAGAAAGCTGAAACTGGATCCCTTCCTTACACCTTATACAAAAATTAGTTCAAGATGGATTAAAGACTTAAATGTTAGACCTAAAACCATAGCTGGCCTTCTTGTTCAATGCCAGTGGGTCAGTGTCCTTGAGATAGTCTTTCTCCTAAAAAGCTGTTGGTCTAAAAACTTTGTAATTAACACATTTCTAAAGAACTTCTTAGTGATTTTACTTTTTCAGGACTAGAACCTTGAGTTGCTGATGACTTTTTGACGGAGGAAACCAAACATGATTTTCAGAGCACGGCCATGCACAGTGTGTGTATATGTATAAATAATCTACTTACCTGCTAAAATTGGGATTCAGATGGAATCAACTCACATATGACTAATATAAAAAGACATAGTAAGAAAAAATAAGCCTATGTATGTTTATTTTTACTACTTGAAAAAAAAGAATAAGTTTCCTTAAATGGCTCTAAGAGTTTTTCTGGGGTATCAACCCAATATCATTTAACTGGATTATGCTGCTCAAGCTCAGGAATCAACAGTATTTATTGAGTTATAGTGAATCAGTCTGAATGATGTAACATTGAATGACAAAATAAATCAAAATGTTTATCTCCTAGTATTTGTTCTTTTTTTAATAATTAGTGATGAGAAATAAAGATTCCATTAACTATAATTTCTTTATCATTATTTTAAAGATAGGGAGATAGTATAAATAAGCTTATGTAAACAGATTTATCAAATGTATATTGACTTAGCTGAAACCTCCAAGTTTTGGACTGCATGGGGAAATAGCAATGATTCCTCAAGTCTTAGGAAGAAGGGGAAAATAGACCTTTTGTAGGGATCAACTTAGGACTGAGTTCCAATTTCCAAGACGCATGTTTGGGGAAAGCTTACTTCTTGAGGACATTTTGCAGAAACTATCACAAAGCAATAATAACCTAAGTGCTTAAACTTTAGCATGAAATTGGTCATGAGATCTTTAAAACATTGATGGAAATTAGCACATTATTTTTCTTTTGTTAAATTAAGTTAACATGGATTTACATTGCTTTTTGTTTTCAAAGTACTGTGTATTCTTGGAGAAATATGTGCATATATTCTTATTTAAGCTATTGTACAAAGGAAATAAGGAGTTGAGCTCCAGGAAGTTATCAAAGTAATGGACAATGATTGGTCTTTCCCTCACATTGCAGCACCATTAAAAAAGAAACTATTCTGGCTAGGCATGGTGTAGTTTGACCTTTAACACTAATATCACCACATGTGACAAATTAACCCACAGTCTAAGAAACGCTAAGCAATGAAAGAGCTCTTCTTTTGTTACATAATTTACAGAGAATAAAATGTGAGAAAACAACCCTCATCTACATACATGTACTTCCTCTATGAAAGATGAATTATTATAATGTGAAATGATTGTCTTTTTGGAGACAACAGGTAGAATTACATCCTTATGGGGAGGATATGGGGGAATCTGTTCAAGGATATATGCATTTCCACTGCCAATTATGTGGAATAATATGAGACACAGAAGGAAACAAAATAAAACACAAATGAGTCATTAGAAAGCAGACCAAAACTATGAAGAGACATGTTTTCTTTCTCTGAACCTTGCTATTATTGGCTTGGATTCTAAGGATGCCAGTTATTATTAGGAGTGCTGTCTGCAAGTCAAGAAAAAGCAGTCTCTGGCATTTTAAACCAGGTTTAGAGCTAGATAAAAATGAGTCTTAAATCTAGTAGATTGAAGCCATGTTGATGGAGTGGTAGGCATCGTAGAGTGGGCACCATGAAGATGGGCTGCTCAGTGATACCTGAACTTTCAAAAAAGTCAATATCCAACATTTTCTCTTACTCTATTAGTAAGTACAGCTAAATAGACTTATACTCTTCCAATTTCTTTAAAATGAGGCATTAACTCAGCTTCCACTGGAGACATAAATTCCTTTCTAGGTATCATTCATTTATTTAATCTCCCACATTTTAGTAGTGTTATATATAATAAATTATTCACTGGACCACAGGATGATCATATGCAAAAAAGAGAGGTTGAATGCCCTTACTTCACACTATACAAAAAATTAACTTGAACTAGACTGTAAACCAAAATGTAGAAACTAAAACTACAAAAATTTAAGAATTAAACTTTGGAGAGAAAATATTTTGACTTTGAAGCTATCAAACATTTCTTATATTGCACACAAACAGCATAAGCCATAAAAGACTGCAAGAGACACCACTAGTTTAAAAACGACAAGCCACATATTGGGAGAAAATATTCGATAAGGGCTGTTAGCCAGACTAAATAAACAATTATTATAAATTAATAATAAAGGCAAACAGTCACATTTTTAATGGAGAAAAAATTTGAACTAAAATTTTATTTTAAATGATATTCAAATGTCCAATGATCACATAAAAAGTGCTGTGTCATTGGTTGTCAGGCAAAAGCAAATTAAAATTATAATGAGATACCACTTCACATACCTCAAAATAACTACAAATAAAAAGACTGAAAATGCAAAATGCTAGCAAGGATGTTAGAGCAACCAGAGAGCGCAGACATTGTCAGGGGAAGTGTAAAATGGTACAACCCTATTGAAACAATTTATGACAGTTTCTTCTAAAACTCAATGTAAATTTACTCAATAATCCAGCAATTCTACTCCAGGACTTTACTCAAGAGAAAAGAAAACATGTGTTCACAAAAGAAAGCATTTTACAAGGGTGCTTATAGCAGCTTTATTCTTAATAGATTTAAACTGGAAGAAAAATTCCATCAATAGGAAAATAGGCAAATAAATATTCAATGGAATATTACTCAGTAATAAAAAGGAACTCATACAACAACATGAATAAATCTCAAAAAAACTATACACAGGGAAAAAAGGCTAAATATAAAATCTATAATGGCAAAATAAAATTCCAGAAAAGGAAAATATAATCTATGATGACAAATATCAGAAAGTTGATTGTGTCTGGCAGAATTGGGGCCAAATTTGATTGTGAAGAGGCATGAGAAAATATTCTAGAGTAAAGACAACATTCCATATGTTGATATGAGTTTGTTCCACAAGTGTATGTATTTTTCATGAAAAAAGTTACATCAAAACTCTGGACATATTAAAATTCATTTACCAACTTGCATGTTCAGATATTTGGGATAAAATGCACTATTACCTGCAATGTACTCTGAAGCAAAACATAAGTTTCTTTGATGAATGAAGAATAGATTAGTGAATAGAAATGTGTTTTTTTTAAAAAAAAAAATCTTGTAGCAAAATGGTGGATACATACACATTAAGTGTAAAACTCTTTTAAATTTACTGTATATGTTTTTTAAATTATTTGAAAATTTGGAGGAAATTAAGGTTTTGAAAAGATGTTGGAAAAAGAAGATATATAGAATAAGCATATGTAAAAATATTCACCATTAATCATCAGAAAAACATTAATTAAAACACATTGAGACACTACTAGACAGCTATAAGAATGGCTAAAATTTAAAAGGCAAGCAATTGTAAGTGTTGATGAGATTGTGGAGTAAACAGCACCTTTCATACCTTGATGATTGGAATATAAAACTGTACAACCACTTTGAATAACAATTTGGCAGTTTCTTATACTATATAACCCAATAATTCCATTCCAAAGTGTTCAACCAAGATAAATTAAAGCACATATCCATACAAAGACCTATGTCCATGAATCTTCAAAGTAGCTTTATCTATAATATCCAAAAACAAGAAACAAACCAAATGTCTAACAACCAGTGAATGGACATGTAGTGGTATATCCATACAATTGAATACTACCGAGTAATAAAAGATGGTATTCCTGATAGGTGCAATATCATGGGTGAGTCCAAAACCATCATGCTAAACAAAAGATACCAAAATTAAAAGAGTACATTTATATGAAAGCGTAGAATAGCAAACTAATGTTAGTTTCAGAAAACACTGGAGGTAGAACAATTGACAGCAAAGACGAGTGAAGTTTTGAGGATGTTGAGAATATTTCAAATCTTCTCCGTTGTGGTGTGTATACACATGGGTATGTACATTTGTCAAAACTTACAGAACTGTGAACTTAAAATGAAAGTATTTAATGGTAAGTAATTTAACCTCAATATAGTCAATTAAATATGAAAACATGAATTGCTGTTATGATTTCTGCTGTGAAAAAATGTAAAGAATTCCATGCTTGGGAAGAAGGTGGTAAAGTACAGGGTGGTGTCTCCTCAAGTGTGAAGGAGACCAGCAGTTCCTGCAGTTCCAGGTCATTGTTCTCTACCTCCCCAGGGGATAGAGTTGTGTTTGACATGGGAATGGCCTCTATCATCACTGAAGTGAGACAGAAAGGAAAGTGAGAAAGGTAAAGAGAAAAGCCAAGGTCAAAAAAACAAAGGTAAAGAGAAAGTCACAGACCTGGTCTTAGAATTGGATTTTTATTTTAGAGAGATTGCGTATCCCGGTTTTCCAGGGATCATTTCCTGTTTATTACTACTGTGCTAATGTGGTTACTAATAGTGCCCCCTTGTACTCTGGAAGGATATTGCAGGTAGAATCTTAATATTATAGTCACCAATCTTGCCATATATTCAATATTAATTACTAGAATCACTAGTGTTATGGGAGATCAACTTACTGTTTCCTACCAAGATTTGACTATTTCTTAGGTTTTTAAACTCCTGTGATACATCCCCTTTTCAAAATTGGGAACACTTTATAGATCATTTTTAGAATTTTTCTAGCTGTTTGTATCTTTGGACCATGTACCCACCTGTTAGGTTTAAACCCCAGAACCACATACTGAAAGCAAGTCCTTCCTCCTGACCTAGTCCTTGGGACTCACACCTCATATCACACTTTCTTTCTATCTTCTCTGATTGGCCACCTTATTTCCTAGCAGAATGGAAACCTCATTCTTCATGCTATCTAAAATATTTTAAGCAATTTTATTAATTTTGTTGTTTAAAAAGTTTAATTATATTATTAGAGTTTAATTTGAAAATGCTTCCTAAAATACTGACATGAATTTACTTTGAAGCTGAGTTTATCTCATTCATTCTGGGTTATAATAGAACTGTATATTCCCCAACTATCAGGACATTCTCTTCTATGATTTTCTAAACTATGCATGAATTATATAAAATCTTATAAAAATCACATTAATGAGTGCTTTTCTTTTTTTATTTGTTTTGTTTTTTAGGTAAGAGAAATGTAATGTGCATTCTACAGTTTCCTCCTGAGTGTTCAAATGTTTGTGTCTCCACTGCTGTGAAATCCTTATGAGTTTAGACTATGTCAATTATCCTCAAGTATCTCATTCTATGCCCAGAGAGGTATAGGTGTACAATAATGGTTTACAAGTTAAAATAAATTTTGTGATCTGACTGCATAAAATCAGAGTGAAACAAAGAGACAGAGAAAGAGGAAAAGAGAGAGATTGCAAGAAGTTTTCCTGCTTGTTCAGGAAGTGCACAAAGCTAGGAATCTCATATGGTTTATTGAGCATGCTGAAGACAAATCAATAATCAATAATACAGACACAGGATAGCATTAGTATTTGCTATACCCCGTTTAGGAGGAATTACTATTGTAGTTCAGTGCAGCTCTAAAGCATATGGAAAATCAAATTTATTGAGAGGAATACTTTACCTTAAAAAGTCATGAAAACAAAATGGCAACACAGATGTCAAAACACAAATGTGTTTACTTTTACTATCCAAAAAGGAAATACTTTTTGATCTATTATCATAAAGCTGCCAGTATATTAACACTGTTTCACTCTTCTTTTGCTCTACGTACCACTTTTCAAGGAATATCAAACATAACTGCATGTTTAACTATCTTTTGAAAGAAAAACAGAAGTAATTATTGAAATGATCCTACTGCTTTGACATTGTGTTAGTATTGTATCTAGTCACCAGCACCAGTTGCTAAGGGGTAAGTGTATTGTTTGCAGTACACTTTCATAAGTCATTTTTTAATTACAAATGTGCAAGCTAACAGCAATATTAAATTGCTGGAGGAAAAGAGAAAGCAAGAATGAAACCTTATCTAATCTGTAAAATACAATGATTAAGTGTACTGTCTTCAGTAAGGTACTATAGAAAGTCAAATGATGAAACTCTCCATCAAGATTCTGAATTATGCAGGGGAGATATATTCAACAGCAACATTTAACAACACCACAAGTGTCAGGGAGCCAGAAGGAAATTGTAAAATGACCTTTACAAGGGCTTCTTTGTCTTACATTAGAAAAAAGTTTATTGGAGTGATTTGTAATAATATTTTATAAAATCCATACACAATTTAGAAGAAAAATCACACTAAATCATACTCTTTATTTATAACCTTGGGTAATATGTTAGTGTTAGTCTTATGGTTTGAGTAGCTGATTTGGAAAATAATCAAAAACTAACACACAAATCCTTAAATTAAAACTGAATTAAGAATAAAAAATTATATCATAATCCTAAGTTTTTTAGCTATAATATGATTATTGCTTTCATAAAAATCTATGCTCTTCAACTGGCCTATATTTTCTTTGGTGGAGATTTTAGCTACTATATAAGTAAAACCTAAAGCATGGAAAAAGACTTTCTTGTAGCTGGACTTGCTTTTCAAAAGCCACTCAAAGATCATGGTTTGATTACGTAAACAGTGACTAAAAAAAAAAAAAAAAAAAAAAGGAAGAAAGAAACATTATGCAGAAACTGAAAAAACAGTAACAAATGCTTGTATTTTTAAGATACTTCCCAATTTAGAGAACATTATCCCAAATATTACCATGCACTTCACTCAAATACTGACACTATCATCCCATTCTATAGATGAAACAATTGAGCAATGGTAAATGTAAGTTGGTTCCTACTCTCACCAGTCAATAAATAACAGAGCAAAGAGTCAAGCCCAAGTCTTCTGTCTCCAAAACTGAATTGTTGCTGTAATTGTAATCTACCAGTTGCTTGCATCCAAACTCTCCATGATCTGTTTGAAAAAATGAGATGAGAGGCAACTAATTGCATAAACCAGGCATAGTTCCAGAACAGCCTCAGATTTGATAATACCACAAATATTTGGAATATAACCAAAATTCATAAATTTATTATAGTTTTAAAAGTGTGTGTGTGATTGTGTGTGTGTCTGTCTGTGTCTGTATATGTTATTACCAGAGTACACATTTCAAAACAGACCATTTTATAAATAAGCTTGCTTATGTAGAGCTAACCACGTTTGGGAAATTTATTTATGGTCTTAGGATTTTTGGTTGAGAGTAACAAAACAATCTATTCAAGATCAAAAATGTTTATCATTGTTTGTCTGCTTTTAAATGTCACCACACTCAAAATTTCAAAGTCATATTACCCATATTTTGTTGTGGTCTGTCTTTTTCTAGTTTATTCTATTGGAAAGGTTAAAATCAGCATCTGTATTGCTAAGAAACTTCTTTGAAAGTGATAGCACCAACAGGTTTCCAAAGGCCCAATGATGACACATAAGGTCACCTGGAAATGACTGCTTTGACAGTAATTATGTTTATGTATCTTAAAATCAGGTACTCCCCTTAAAAATAATCCTGTATTCAAACCACATCTATGGCCATTTCTCTCATGTCATCTACATCTCTTGACTCTTCTATGAGTGTTCACTTTACTCTCAGGTTGTTTCTCTGTCTCCTCCCATTAAATGATGCACAAAATGTAAGATTCTTTTCTCATTTCTCCGATTAGATCTTGGCTATTGTGCTGCCTTCTCCCCATCCCACCTAAATCCCTGCATCCCACATAAATATGAGTGGTCTCCATTTTTTAACCGTGTTGCCTTTTCTTGCTAAACTATTTGCCTTGAGCGTGATGCAAACAAAAGCAGTGAAAGAATTCAAATTTGAGGCCAGACAGACATGTATCCAAATCTCTGTCTGCCACCTACAATCTGTGTGAATTTTAACAAGTCATCTGTGCTTTCTGGGCACCACTTCCACCTCTATAAATGGAGGAGGGAAGTGGGTGATAATACCTGCTTCAAAGAGTTGTAAGAAATAGTAAATCAACATATAAAGCACTAAACCATTGGAACATAGTAGAGGTTTGATCACTGATATTAAAATTTTATGAAAAATGATGTGATTATCTCCCACCACTTTCAATATTACTAATGTGGAGATGGTTCCCAAATCCATATCTCTCTATATTAATTACAAAGTTTCTTATGTTATCTATGTTTTACATTGCATCTTAAGTTTTTGCAATTTTGTCAAATCTGTTTTAATAAGATGTTAGATCTTATTGAAACTGTGTTCTTATTATCCTTAAAAATATGGATGAAAGAGAGTATGTATAATATCTACATAAAATTCCTCACAATATAGATACAATGATAACAAAAGGAAAAATAATAGAAAGAGCATAATCCCCCAATTTTTATTGTTGTTATTTTAATTATATTGGTATTTCACTCTAAGACTATCCTGTGCAAAATGTGGGATAATGTATATGAGTAATTATGTCATATTCTAACATTTGTGTGTAATTGGACACCAGAATTTTCAGTAAGGAAGAAAGAAAATACAAAAGTAAAACACAAGATATAAAGTGAAAAATCCTCTGGAATTTGAAGTAACAGATGAAATAAATAAAATATTTTATCTTTAGAGAATATAAAAAATATATATGTAATACTTACACCTAGAACATTTTAATATATGTGAGGTGATTGAATTTGCATATATGTGTATGTAGACTATAAACACACTAAAATAAATATACGTTCAATCTCTGCCTGACTCATTTTTATAAAGAATACAGTTGTTTCTATAGTTTCTTAGATAATTAATTATGGGGGATTGGACCCTTCTCTTCAGTGATTCTCAAAAATATATTTTGTAGCTGGTTTACATTGAGAGTTTCTTGCTACATGCCCCTGATTGTACATATTCTACTGGTTGCCAGAAAGGGGAAAATATTAGGACTTTGGTGGAGAAGAACTGTTAAAACAAGAAAAAAAAGTTTTTCTTTGTTTGTCTTCATGGATACCATTTCTATTTACCATTCCATTCCATTGTCATTGTTAATGCGTATTTATTGACTGAAGCACACATGTAAAATCAGGCTCTTTTGTAAACAAGCTTGCCTATGTAGAGTTAACCTTGTTTGGGGAAGCTATTTAGAGTCTTGGGTTGCTTGCTCAAAAACAAAACAACCTATTCAGGTGGAAAAATGTTCAGTAGTGATATAAACATTTATAGGCTTCTACCACAGATAGATGAGAAACATATATCTAGATGTAATTGGATACATTCAGAAATATTCTTAACTGCTGCTGAGCTTGGTGCATCCCCAAACTTTAAACATGATAGGTTTTTTTGTTTTGGTTTGGTTTTGTTTTTTTCTAAATCACATTGAATTCTATTTTGTAGTGACACACTTCCGTGGGTTGACTTCAGGACTGTTGGCATGGAGAATTTGTCCTCTGGACATTTTTTGTGTGTCTTCCAGCAGTATTTCTGATAAATGATTCTATCTCTTCAACCTAATTATTTGTTAAGAGGTAATTAAGGCACATCATATACATGTTTTTTCCAGATTTTGAATCAACAAGAAGCCATGTGTCATCCCCTCTTCCAAATCACTCTTCAAAATCTCTTCCATTTAGCTGAAGCAAAAGAAATAGTTTGCTTACAACCTGAAATTTCTGAGAACAACTTTTGTCTTTTCTCTGTGGTTCCACAAAGTTTTCCCACACTGCCTCCTGGCTTTTGCATTTTTCTATTTCTTCGTAAGAAAAATTTTTATTTTCTTTTCTGCCTGAAATATTTCTAGCCATTGATGCAGATTAGATGGTCTTTGAAATTTCAACACATTAACACTTCTATTAATCACAGATTAAACTTTGCAAAATAAACTTCCCTAATTAGAGAACTCATCAAAAATGAAAGTCAATTTTTAAAAAACACATTTTTACCAATAATAGGAAAAATATTTTCCAGATTTTCTAGAAGAAGATTCAATTGAGTTTCCTCATATTACATCTGGGGTCATGATTTTACTCAAATATTGGGGTCTCTATTGTACAGATTTTGAGGGACCACCTCTGTTCCTTACAGAAATACTTCAGAATGATTTTGATACATTTAAAAACTCTTGAAATAGTTCTTCAGAAAGCATCTGTCTATTTTATTAACAAAATAAGAGTGGGAACATTGTTGGCTGAGGTAACACATAGGAAGTGTTTAAGAGAAGAAGAGAGAAATAAGCCATCTAAAATTAACACCCATATTAAGGGGGAAGGAGAAAAAAAAAAACCAAGGAAGGAGAATAAAAATAACTGCTAATGTAGACTTGTAAGAAGAACAAGAAGTGCATCTTAGAAAGAGAGAAAAATTTTACTAAGTCATATGCCTCCCCTTTTTAAAAATAACTTTCTTGAAATACATTTCGGAGTCATATGGATTTGACTATATTTCCTGCCAAAGTGGGAAACTGGTCTCTAAAAGAAGTAACAGAGCAGCAAGTCACCCTGAGTGTTATGTGCTTTTAGATGGAAATCTGCGACACCCTGGCAAAATAAAGACCAAGGTAGCAAATGGTCTTATTTCATGAAGGGTGCTATGAATAGAAAATTGAATATCTATGAAGGCCTGTGTTTTATTAAAGAATTTATATTAAAGATGACATGACACCTCCTTTGAACCACAATATCAACATAGATATAAGAAGTTTACAAAAAATACTTTTTTATAAAAAATAGGTAAGTTTCTATAGTTTTCTTTTGCTATTTCAGCTTTGCATCTTCTGAAAGAAACACCTCTGTTCGTAATTTCCCTCATTCTTATGCCATGTTATCTTCATTTTAAATAAATAACCTCATTCACACATACACACTCCAACAATACCCAGCCTCATCTATCTAGAATTTCTTGTCCCCAGAATGTTCTAGGACTGAGATCTCTCTCAAATCCTCTTTCGATATAATTCCCTTCTCAAGGATGCTTAAGTAGAACATAGGTTGAATTTTTGTCCTTCACCTCACTGCTGCAAGAGCTGAGGCGAGAGCTACTTGATGAGGAGCAGTCTGGATGACCAGTCCATAGCTGTAAATATTTTCACCACAATTGAAAGTGGATAATAAAGCAGGAACAGAGCAACAATGTGGAAATCACAGGAGAAATAGACTCTAGACCCCTACCATAAATCTAATAGTAACTCATATGTATATGTGTTTGGTATGTACTAGGAACTTTTCTAAATTGTTAATATGTATATATTTAGTGAATCTTCCCCAAACCCTATGGAGTAGGAAGTAAAATATTTTCCACTTTACAGATGAGAAAACCATGGCACAGACAAAGTAAGTACCTTGCCAAGGTCACACAGATTGGCCTACTCATACCTAGGCATTCTAGCTTTAGAGATCCCCCTCTTAACCATGACAATATATTGTCTCCCAGGAGATGGGAAATATTTTGGCCTCCACAGGATAGTTTTAGGTGTTGACTGTGACTCAGGGGAGTTACTGACTCCTCCTCTTATTGATGTTCTTCTGGCCTCTGAGATAGCTGAGTATGAGCCGCTAGACGAACTGGATCTGGTTCAGGTGTGTAATCACACAAACGTATAAATGATTGATATTACACCACTTTGTACCAACTAGTATTTTAATTCAACAGGGAAAGCAGGTTGATGACAAAGCACACCTAGACATTTTTACTCTGGAATTTTAATAAGAAAAAGTTACAGCAAATTATATGGGAATGTTGTGGCCATGTTGATGAATCGCTAACAGCTTCTCAGTAAGCCAGCTTCCAATTCAGTGGTCTTGCTGACAAGTTCAGAGGTGATTTTCTGCTGATAAGCACTGGTAGAGTTCTTGCAGTTAATTCAGGCACCATCCCATTTTGACCGGTCACTGCCTATTCCATACCACTTAAAACTTTGACCCCTTCATCACATCACTAGTGTTTTCCAACACACCCTTCACTCCTCCCTTTCCACATCTACACCTGTAGATTGGGAGGCAGATTATAGCTAGAAGTAGAACTGGGAGAGCTACTAGATGTTTTTGATTCCTCAAAATGAAAAAGGCCAAATGGACTTTGTTTCCAAAGCAGAAACCAAAATACAGATGATGAAGGCACAACATGTGTGCTCAATTTAACTTGTTCAGGAACATCTCTGAACTGATGTCTTCCGAAATTGTATCTTTTCCAAAGTACAGAATGACTACAAACTCCTCTCTAGGACGTCACCTTGAGTTTCATAATATCGGAGAGCATATTTTGAAAATTTCAGGGTAGAGAGAAATCATTTCAAGATTTCACACTGTTCCCAACTCTTTCAAAGATCATGCCTTAAAAGAGTATCCCTACAGTGGGGAAAAGAGATGCGTGGTTTTCTTTCATTTTCTCTAGTGTCTCTACATTCACACCAACCCAGCTATCTTTCATTTGAAAATTCTCTGAGCTTCTTCATGTCCTTAGAATTTTTGCATCTGGCCATTTGGCCATTTTTGAACTCCTATCACTAGAAAACTCTAAATTCCTGAACAAGGCATTTATGACTTAAATTAGCTGTCCCCAACCCTTTTAGCGCCAGGGACCAGTTTCAGGGAAGACAGTTTTTCCATGGATGGTGGAAGGGGGATGGTTTCAGCATGAAACTGTCCCACCACAGATCATCAGGAGTGCAAAACCTAGATCCCGCACATGTGCGGTTCACAATAGAGTTCGTGCTCCTATGAGAATCTAATGCTGCTGCTGATCTGACAGGTGGTGATAATGCTTGCTCAACTACCACTCACCTCCTGCTGTGCAGCTCAGTTTCCTAATAGGCCACAGACTGGTACTGGTCCGGGGTCCAGGGGTTGGAGACCCCTGGCTAAAATAATCTCCTTATCTTTCTTTTTGCACGGTTTTCTCATTTCTTTCTTGTTTCCTTTGATTTTACATTCTGTTTCAATTCTTGTTACTCATTCTGTCTATATAACTGATTCTAATTCTTCCTCACAGCAGATTTTCTTCATTTTTATTTCACTTTGGAGCAATGTAATTTAGATGCTATGAACTTGTCTTTACTTCAATATAGAGTGTCCTATAAATAAGACCAAATTAGAGCATTAACATCAAATAAATATACATATATTGTAAATAACTGAAAATTTAAAGCAATCAATAAGACATGGGGGGCAGCTCCATCCTTTAATAGAAAATAATTTTTCTCCTTACCTCTAATGTCGCCATCTGTGCTTCTATTTTCAATACTTGTTTTAAGGCAGTATTATGCTGTTCTTTGGCTAATAGATGGAAATGATCTGCTATAAGTGGATAGCACTAGCCATATGGTGGTTACATCGAAGGTAACAGACCTGGACAGTACTACCCTTTATATGGTGAAATTTAAGTTTTGTTTCCTCTAAATTTTAGATAGACAGTTGCTAGAGCTCAAATTTCAGAGTTTCTGTTTTAAAAACAAAATTTTAGAAACAACAGCAAAAAGAAAGACATGTATTTACATGATTTATGCAAAATATATTTACATGATTATGCAAAATAGCGAACTTCATGTTAACCATATAGCTAACTTTTTGGAGGCTAGTGATACATACCAAGGCACTCTTAATTACCTATTAGCAATGTAATACCAACATATGTGTTATGCTTGATTATGGCTTATGTTTTATTGTTATTCTCATTACCACTGTTTTAATTTTCTCCTTATAATAAGGTTCTCATTTTTATTTCAGATGCTGAAAACTATATTTGACTGCCTCAAATAGTTATTTTTATAGTATATTTTAGTTATGTTTTATTAAACCTTTTGACTGTTTCATAGACTACACGCCTAAAAAAGACCTCCAACTAAATATTAATTTACTACACAGTATAAAAAATGCAAAGGTAAATATTTCTCTTTGTATACCCTCCAAACTAATGAAGTTATCTATTTACACAGAGCTTGTCTACATGTAGCCAAAATGTGGATAAAAAAAAAAAAAAAAGCTGTAACTGTCAAGGAACATTTTCAAACTAGAATTCTAGAATCCAAGAACGACTCTCTGGTATGACCATTCACCTGCCATACATTTTCCTTATTTTAAAGTTTTTGGCTTGGATGAGTTGAGTAAAAGAGGAAGCAGAGCAGAACTTCCACAATAGAGAAAATAATTCAATTCTATTATTTTCATAGAATGGAGTTATTTAAAAGTTTGATGGTGATAAATATTTTTGAAAGATGTTACTTCAAAAAGAAGAAAAATGGAAAATAAGGAGAAAGAAGAAGCAGAAGAAGAAGAAGGAGGAGGAGGAGAAGGAGAAGGAGAAGAAGAAAAAGAAGAGGTAAAGGAGGAGGAGGAAGAGGAGAGTAGTAAATAATTATTTAGGGCATTCATCCTCTTCATGTGATGTAATTGAAAGTTTAAACTGTGCACATATTTGGTTTATAACTACATAAAAGGTAAAAGATTCGTATAATCTTCCCCAAAGTTAAAGGATACTCTGTAACCTTGAAAAAGAAAAAGAAGTATGCATTGATGGTTTCATCCTTCTTTTTAATAGTAAAACTTTATCTTTCTGGTTTCAGATATTTGGCATAGTGATTTTGAATTCCTAAAAATGCTATGCCATTTAATTTCCCTGAGGCCATTGTTACAGTAACATCAATAGCAACACCACCACCACACACATAACCCCACAAATTGGCGATGGTTTCCAGTAATGAAAGTTTATTTCTCGCTCATATAAATAAACCAGTGTTACTGTCTTTCGCAGGGAGCATCAAGTGGAGACCTGTCCCACATCCAGGCTGAAGGAGCAAATGGGCTGGGATTTTGTCCTCTCCATGGTAGAGAAGAGATGGCAGTACCACTCATGGCTTTTGAACTTTTTAGTTGAAAGGGGTATACATCACTACTAATCACAATTCACTGGCTAAACCAAGACACATGGCAACTTTGCAATGTCTAGGAAAGTAATAGCCTCCCATTCAGGGAAGAACAATGAAAATCACATGATCGTGCCTGATTATGGAGGAGGGGGAGAATCTTTCATAGGCAAGAAATATTTGGAAGTTGTACAGATGCTTTTCAACTTACGATGGGGTATACATCCTGATAAACCCATTGTAAGTTGAGAATATCATAAGTCAAAAGTGCATGGAATACACCTAATTTACTGAACATCATATACATTAGGCTAATCCACCTTAAATTGAAAATATCATAAGTCAAAAGTGCATGGAACACACCTAATTTACTGAACATTATAGATTAGGTTAGCCCACCTTAAATGTGTGCAGAACACTTACATTCTCCTACAACTGGGCAAAAGCATCTGGCAACTCAGTATACTGTAGAGTATTAGTTGTTCATCCTGGTGATCCCGTTGTTGACTGTGAGCTGTAGCTCACAGCCTCTGCCTAGCATTGCTGGAGAGGATTGTCTTGTTTTCTACTGAGTGCAGACTACTTTTGCACATCCTAAAGTCAAGAAATTATAAGTCAAACCACAGTAAGTTAGGAACTGCCTGTAAAGTAATCAATCACAAATACCTAAGCAATTAGAATTAGGACTAGTAGTTTGCCATCAAGAACAAGAATTAGTGGTTTCCTTTTTTAATGAATATGTCAAAATTGAAATTTGTCACTAAGTCAGCATTTTAAAAGTTACTACCCTTAGATATTCCATTCGAAATTTAGAATTTTAATATTAAAAAGCATGGAGTCATGTGGTGATTGTCTTCTCCAGAACATTTAAATTTCTCCTGAATCAAAGAGTATTATTTTCATACCTTTAAAAGCAACTTCATGCCTTTCTATATGGAATTCACTTTCAAACAAGAATATTTATTCTCCCCTGTTGCCAGCACCATAAGGTGAAAAGTGCTTCTCAGTAGTTGTCTCACCACTAATGGGAATTTTTAATCAAGAAATATTGTCGTGCTAATCTAATAGACTTTAAGTTAAGACCTCAGTGTCACTGAAGCCTGAAAAATCCCCGCATTTCCACATATAGAAATCTCTGAATAATGCAGTCCATCCCTAAAGAGGTATTATGCAAATGAATGCATTTAGTTAATATGTACTGTAAACAGATCACTTCTTCTATATTCCTTTCTAAATCACAGCAGAGATTAAAGCTGTAATACTCTTATTACCTAACAAAATAGCTAAACATTTAAAGTAGATCTGCAAAGAGCTTCAAGACCAAGATAACAGCCCCTTGAATTTGGATTGGGCTTTTCTTTCAAAGGCCGTAGCATCTTCTTACATGCTTTTTCCCAAACCCCAAGAAGAAACATTTCTGTTAGCAATGTAAGTTACACTGGCTCTCTCTGGCCACTAAGAGACTAGTATATATCTTACATTCCCCTATTACCAAATTCCAATCCAGTACTCACTGACAAATGCAACAGTACCAATCCTACGTAACATACAAATGGGAAAAATCAAACTCAAGATGTAGAATCGTTAGCAGAATGTCGTTGATTGTTTACTTCCAATTTAGCGTCCTCTCAGTGAGCTAATGTCAATCTCTATTAGAACTCCTCCCTGCCACATTGACTGATTTTAGCACTAGTAAATGATTTCAGGTGAGAATGAAAACTGAATAATGATCTTTTCATTTGTCTTTCCAATCTTTATTGAATACAGACAATGAAATAGAATGCTACGGCTTTGGCTATATAATTTTAAAGGGTTGATTTTTATGATGGTATTTTTGAGCCATGATACAAGTTGGATGATACTGACAGCAAAGCTTTTCCTCTCAACTGTGCAGAAGCCAATTGATCAAACAGCACTGTTTTCATTAAACATGCCCAACATCCCCTTGGGATGGTGTATTGTCTGCCAGAGAACTTTCCACCTATCTCAAAGACACAAAAACAGAGCACGGATAAATGATAACTTTCAAATCAGCAAATTTGCTTTCGCTTTTCTGATTTTAATTTGCTATTGAATTGAGGTTGTATATTCCTTTATTGTTCAAAAACAGAGAGAACAAAAGAAACTCCAGTCCAGTTTTGTAGTTGAAGCAGAAAAGTTCTGCAACCTCACACAGGGGAAAGAGGAGAGGGAACAGATAAATCTACACTGGTCACTCTCAAGGAAAGGGAGACTCGATCAAATACATTACAGCTTCCTTAGAGAGGAAAATAGGCCTCAGTGCAGAACTGAAAGGCAGGTTTTAAGAGTGAAGAAAATGATTGGCTCAGAGTAGTGCAGCAGGCTGTAAGAAAATGTTGTCAGAGTGTGTTCTGTGTTCTTACTAATGGCCATTTTGACTTGCCATTGGTACATAATAAATGATTGTCCTTGAGGTGTGAAGAGGTCTGTAATGTTCAGAGTGGTAAAAAGACTTTTCCAGCACCCAGCATTCTCTAAGGCAGCTAGACCAGATATATGAATGTCAGGAGAAAAACAGAATGTACTAGGAAATCTGAGATACAGCCTATATATTCATACGTTTTTCAAATGACTGTTTCACTTGTTCTTTGACCTTTTTCGATGACACTTTTATATTTTATTTCTGCTGTTTTGCATGAATGTCTTCTTTATTTTAATAAAATTCTTTATATTTTCATTCCTGTTTTCTTATATTGATGCATCAATTTTCTCTAGTCTTTTTCGTTTTTTTTGTGATAAAAAGGAAAAAGGGTGTCATTCTGTTTCCTACTGCTGTTTGTAACATTTAACTTTATACAGAAACATAGGGTTGTCTAAGTAAGTATGGGATTTACAACAAGAGTGAAAAAAATCAAATTGATTTTAAAAGATATGTTTCCATTTTCATCAACATGTATCAATTTTTCCCAAAGAAATATGGCAAGATTAAGGCACAGTTAATATTTTCAGAAGGTCCTTGTGGTTTAAAAAATAACATTGTTATTCTGTATTTTACTTTCTAAAATATTTTCACTGCATTTATTGATGGGCAATAAATAGAAATCATGGTAAAATTTTAAACCATAAAGCCATTGAAATAAGAAAATGATTACCAAAATAAAAATCAAACTCCCTATAGTGGGGTAGAATGGAAGCCCATCAAACTACATGTTCATACGCTAATCCCCAAATTGTTGAATGTTTTCCTGTTTGGAAAAAAAAGATATTTCCAGGTACAATTATATTAAGGATCCTGAGATGAAAGGAAGATCATCTTGGATTATGCAGGTAACTTGAAATGTGATGACAAGTGTCTTTATAGGAAACATACAGAAGAGGAGAAAACATAGGCACAGAGGCGGTGTGAAAACAGAGGCAGAGATTGGAATGGCATGGCCATGAGCCAAGGAAGCCAGGGGACATCAACAGCCACCAAATGCCAAAGGAGGCAAGGAAACATTCTTCCCGACAGTCTCCAGAGAGTGAGCCCCGGCTGACACCCTGATTTTGGACGTGTGATCTTCAAAACTGTGAGAGAAAATTTTCTGTTGTTTTCAGCCATCCAGTTTATAGAAATTTATTACAGCAGTCGTAGGACACTAATGCATCTTCCAACATATATATATACATCTCTTTCCCTCAAAATCCTCTATATGAATTGTTAAGAGATACATATATATGTACACATATATATGTGTGTATATATACATATATGGAGACCCTTTTATAGACTGAAATAAGCATTTCATTTTATAGTTATTTATAAGCTTTTTCTCAAAGCACATTTGCAACCACATCATTTCCTTTGATGCCATATATAAATTTTCTTCAAGTTCTATTTGCGATTATCTTGCCTTGTGGCAGCAAGCAAAATGGAGAATCAGATCTCTGTGTGAGCAGCAAATTTCCAAGAGAAAATGTTCTTATCTCTCCTCAGAAATTAGGAATAAAATCCTATTGAGGATATTTGCGTTCATTTGGGGTTTACTTCTGTTTACAAATACGTAGATGAGTCAGAAAGAGATTAGTATGTTGGTCGTGATATATAATACAGTATATAATTCTTAATCACTGATTATGTTTAAAACATGAATCCAATAATTAAAACAAAGCATTTCAACTTTGCCCTTTGAGGTCTAACCCAACCCAAATATTTCTTAGTGCAGCCTGCCTTACCTCAACCTTCTTGATCTTTCTTCCTACTCTACATTTCTTTATTTTTCCATTTATTGTCTATTATTTGTAGTGTGCGCTTTTTAATATTGATGATTTTGTTGTTGTTGTTGTTGTTAATTGTCTGACAATCTGTCTTGAACACAGGCTTCACATGGATAAGAACCTTGGTATGTTCTGTTCCCTTATATCTCCTAAGCACCTGGAACAATACATGGTCCATGCTCAATATATACTCAATAAATGAATGTACTCAATAAATGAACAATTAGAACCCCGGTTGCTCTCCTCTGCTAAGGTCTATGGGGAAATGAGATCAAACTAATGTGCTTAAAGGGAAGGAAAAATGAGTAGAATGGCTGCTTCTGAAGATCAAGAACATGGGAGAGGGCACAGGAGGGGAAATTAAAATTTGAGATGACTGTGACTGTTGTGAGGCCCATTGCTATGATGGGGATTCTGTTATTATGGTTCAATCCTAAAAATGAGCTAAATATTAAAATATTGAGGAGTGAAATAAAGTATAATCAAAAAAGGACTAGTAACCCTGTATTCAAAATCATCCACATCCATCCTTAAGATTATTAGAAAGCCAAGAGCAGGAAAGGAAATGGTCAATTGTTTCTTTGTAGTTTGCTGTTTTTCACAGTTCTACCTTTTCCCCTCATCAGGTTCTTCCCTTTTTTTGAAGTGCTTGTTTGTGTTGAGTGATGAGTGAGATATAAGAAGGTGTCTTCGTTTGTTCTGGCTGCTGTAACAAAATACCATAAACTGGGTGGCTTATTAAAAAAAAAAGTGTATTTCTTACAGTTATAGAGGCTGAGACATCCAAGATCAAGGTAACAGCAGATTTGGCGCCTGGTGAGGGCTTTTTGGTTCATAGACGGCACCTTCTTGCTCTGACCTCACATAGTGGAAAGGGGAAGGTAGCTCCCTGGGGCCTCTTTTGTAAGGACACTAATGCCACTCATGAGGGCTACACCCTCACAACCCAATCACCTCCCAATGCCTGCCCTCCTAATATTGCCACTTTGAAAGGTAAGATTTCAACATACAAATTTTGGGGGAATCATAACCACTCAGACCAAAGCAGGAGGATTGAGGTGATGTTATTTTTCTCATTGTATTTCTAAAGATGAATTTGTTTTGTCTTTACAGTAACTTTAATGGAGGGAACAGATATTATTCCCATGTGACAGCTAATGAAGCTGCGGTTAGAACTATTGAAGGACTTACACAAGTTTACATGGCTAGGTAGTTTGGCAAAGGGTTTACGAATTTTTGATACTGACTTTTCAATTCTTTATCTCTCTAGTAATCTCTTTTTCATATCTGTTTTCTAGTTCACTAATTCTGTGAAATAGATTCTATCCTTTCATTTATCCATGTTTTTTTTGTTGTTGTTGTTGTTGTTTTATTTAAACAAGTAAGGAATTTCAGCTCAGAATTTGAAATCAGTATTTGCAAGTTAAAATTTATATTTTATAATGATTACATTATGTGATTTTGAGAAAATTACTCAAGATCTCTGCCACTCCTTTTACATGTCTGTAAAATATGGACAACAATAGCTTGTCATACATTATTATTAATTCCCATTATTATTATTTTAAATTTACTCTTATATTTACCGTTTTCTGTGCTCTTTATTATTTCCTGAATGTCACATATTCATTCTGAGATCCCTTTTCTTCTGTCTGAAGCATATACTTTAGAATTTATTTTACTATGAATGTGCTGAGGACAAACTCAGTTTGTGTTTGTCTGCTCTTGCTATTGGAAGAAATTTTCACTGCCCATAAAATATTGGTTAGATGAACATTATCTTTTAGCACATTGTGTTCAATATGATGCCACTGTCTTCTGGTTTCCACTATTGCATATGTAAAGACAGCTGTCAATCTAACCATTTCACCATTAAAATGAATCTTGTCACTCTGACTGCTTCCAAGGTTTCTTTTTCTTGGGTGTTCTATACTTTCACTATGTATACAGTGGGTATTTTTTCTTTGATTATCTTGCTTGAGGTTTTTTGGGCTTTCCATATTGGTTTTGTGATTTCACCAGTTCCATAAATTTTTGAATAATATACTTTCAAATAGTTTCATTGTCATACTGTCTTTCTCTTCTACTTTTAAAACTAAAATTAGATGTATATTAAACCTTTTAACTTTGTTCTTTATATAACAACACTTTTTCTATTTTATATTTTATATCTCTTTCTTGTCTCTTTCTTTAGTTCTAACTTCTATTTTATTAATTTCTTACCTAATTTCTGTTAAAATTGTCCACTGAGTTCTAACTTCAATTATTTAGGTTTTCATTTCTAAATGTTTATTGTGTTATTTTTCAACAATTCTTGATTATTCTTTATTGTTTATTTGCTGCACATATTTCAAGATTTGATTTTATATCATTAAGCATAATAGTCATTTTAAAGTCTGAAGATTTTTGAAATGTATATTACATATTTTACAATTATTATTTTCAACAGGCAAGGCTATTCAAGTATCTAGTCCACCATGTCATTAAACCAACATGAAAATGGAGGTAATACTCCAAACTCAGAATTGTTATGAGGATTAAGTAAGTCTATGTATGAAACCTCAAAGTTTGGCACAGAATAAGCATACAGTACATGTAAACAGTTTTTACTATTCAAAATTTATGACAATTATTTTAAGTTGAATATGGGTTAGAACATTAGCACTTTCCTCAAATCTTAAATGTAGCAATTATCAACTTCTGTTTTGAAAAATAGTTATAGAGGGCACTGAGTTATTTATCCTTTTCTAAGACTCACAACAAATGACATGACTTAGGGCAAAAAGACACCAATGCAAAATATTACATGCCATTGATGCATTTCTCTAATTATTCATATTTTTAGCTTTTCAACTACAGTCCTTTCCTTTCTTTGTAAAATGCCCTGAAAATGTACACATTTGCTCTGTGTAGTAGTCAACTCAGGCTGCCATAACAAAATAAATTTATTTAAATGAAAGAAATGTATTTTCTCACAGTTCTGGAGACTGGGAAGTCCTAGATCAAAATGTCACCTAATTTGTTTCCTGATGAGCATTCTCCTCCTGGCTTGCATTTGGCGACCTTCTCACTATGTCCTCACATGGCAGAGAGTGAGGCGGAAAGAGGTCTTCACCTTCACACAAAGCCACAGCTTTATTAGATTAGGACCCCACACTTAAGACCACATTTTAATAATTACCTCTGAGGGATCCCATCTCCTGATACAGTCACACTGGGTGATATGGTTTCCTACACATAAACTTTGCAGGGGGAACAATTCAGTCCAGAACACCCTGATTTTTTTGTGCAAAGTATGAAGACTCTTAGAAATGTAAATTTAGGTCACTCACACTGCAATATATTCATTTACAATCTATTAATGTGTAAGATAGTAAGTATCTGATATGGTTTGGCTGTGTCCGCACCCAAATCTCATCTTGAATTGCCGTTCCCATAATCCCCACATGTTGTGGAGGGACCCAGTGGGAAGTAATTAAACTATGGAGGTAGTCACCCCCATGCTGTTCTCATGATGGTGAGCGAGTTCTCACGAGATCTGATGGTTTTAGAAGGGACTTTCCCCACTTTGCTCAGCACTTCTCTCTCGTACTGACACCACCATGTGAAGGACATGTTTGCATCCTTTTCCACCATGATTATAAGTTTCCTGTGACCTCGTCAGCCATCCAGGATTGTGAATCAACGAAACCTCTTGCCTTTATAAATTACCCTGTCTCAGGCAGTTCTTTATAGCAGCATGAGAACAGACTAATATAGTATCATTGAATTTTACCAATTTAACACACTATTGCAGATGTGTATCTTTAAATCACTAAATTATATATTCTATATATCTTAGCTCACTATTCAAGAACTTTTTTGGGTCATTGTGTTGATGATATCTGGTCATGAGTTCTCGTCATGGTTAATATTGAATGTCAACTTGATTGGATTGAAGGATGCAAAGTACTGTTCCTGGGTGTTTTTTTGAGGTTGTTGCCAACCTCATTTGCATCAGTGAGCTAGGAGAGGCAGACCAACCTCAATCTTTCTGGGCACCATCTAATCAGCTGCCAGTGTGGCAAGGATAAAAGCAGGAAGAGGAAGTTGGAAGGATTACACTGGCTAAGTCTTCCAGCCTTCATCTTTCTCCAGTGTTGGATGCTTCTTGCCCTTGAACATTGGACTCCAAGTTCTTCAGCTTTAGGACTCCTGAACTTACACCAGTGGTTTGCCAGGGGCTCTCAGGCCTTCAGCCACAGACTGAAGGGCCCACTGTCGACTTCCCTACTTTTGAGGTTTTGGGACTTGAACTAGCCTCCTTGCTCCTCAGCTTGCAGATGGTAAGGACTGAAGTGGGACTTCACCTTGTGATCATTTGAGTCAATTCTCCTTAATAAACTGCTTTTCATATACTTTAGAACTTATCCCTGTCCCTCTAGAGAACTCAGGCTAATACATTTCCTAGGTAAAGTTACAGAGAAAAGAACTAAAAACTGGAAATATAAATACTGATAGAAAAAGAAAGCCATCCTTGAGAGAAATAGAAAGTCAATATACTATATAGAAAAATGAGTTTTTAAGAACATTTAAAATTAAGCTCTTTAATTTGTACAATATATAATAATAGCAGAAGCCCATAAAAATGTGACTAATGCATTATCAGGAAAATGAGATGGCTAATCCAGAGATATTTTACAACTGAAGGTGTATATGATAGCATAATTCATTTTGAGGCAGGCTGTTCTAATAGTCTCTATGTAAACTTTAGACTTGGATATACATGAGCTTGTACCTTGGACCTGCCATAAAATTTAGCTGTAGAATATTAGCTATCCTACTCATCATCTTTGATCTAAAACACTGCAACCCCTGGAAATACTAATATCTATGTCTAGATTGGTGAATTAATAAAATTAAGTGACAAAACACAGAAGCATGTATATAACTGGTGCTTTCATGTATATACATATATAATAATATAATATATTTTATATATATAGGTTTTACTCAATTTTCTTATCTATAAAATATAATAATCTCTCTGGTTTGTTTTCCTAAATAATAAAATTATTTATGTAAGGTATTTATTTATTTATTTTTATTTATTTTTTTTTTTATTTTTATTTTTTTGAGACGGAGTCTCGCTCTGTCACCCGGGCTGGAGTGCAGTGGCCGGATCTCTGCTCACTGCAAGCTCCGCCTCCCGGGTTCACGCCATTCTCCTGCCTCAGCCTCCCGAGTAGCTGGGACTACAGGCGCCCACCACCTCGCCTGGCTAGTTTTTTGTATTTTGTAGTAGAGACGGGGTTTCACCGTGTTAGCCAGGATGGTCTCCATCTCCTGACCACCCGTCTCGGCCTCCCAAAGTGCTGGGATTACAGGCTTGAGCCACCGCGCCCGGCTATGTAAGGTATTTAGTTCAATGGCTGGCACAAAGTTAATACACAGGAGTTAAAATTTTTTTTCTTTTCTCTTTCTTATTTTTTCTTATTTGTGCTAGTTAATTAAAATTAGTCATCAATAAAAACATGACAGAAAGAAAAGACGGCCAGAGACAAAACACTGAGAAAATCTTACACTAAAATTTGAAAAAACTGAGAGAAACCAGCAAAATATTTAATGTAGTCACAAAGGCAGGAGGAGAAAATCAGTTGAGCAGAATGTTCAGGATGTTGAAGGTATGCAGATATTAGAAATAAGAATCAGACAACAATATTAAAGTCAACAGAGGAATAAGAATTTCAGAGTGCTAAGAAAAGTGTATTGATTTTGCAATTTGAAACTTGATGGTTTCTTTGAAGAACAGTTTTAACAGAATAGGAGGAGAGGAAATCACATTGTGTGGAATGGTTGAAAATGTGCGAAGTGTGTTATGGTGATAAAAGAATGAAGAGAGAGTGTGACTGTCTGCAGGAAACCAAGACAAAATGGGTTATTTTCCTCCCCTTAAGAAAAAATATTTTACGTATTTATGAAATGTACTTAGTGAAAATGGTTACTTTAAGAGTAAGAGAAGTAAGACAGGAAAGGAGGGGTTAAAGGCATAGGTGAAGACAGTCATTTAGCAAAGAAAGCACATTCCTTCCTTCTTAACAGGCAGAAATGAAGGAGAAAGAACTGATAGAATGAGATGGTAGAGTTTTAAAGGGTTAAGGGTGTTGCATAGGAAGATATTTTGACAAGGAAGAGATAGACTATGAAAATGGACCCTGGATAACCGGTTTTTCTCAGTGAATAGGAGGTGAGTTTCTCTCCACCAGAGTCAAAGAACACTGTTTTCTGCTGTGGAAGCTCATGGAAAAGTACCAAACAATATGTAACTGTTCTTGAATTTTTAGAACTTGGGATAGTGGTGCATACTTAGCACTCAAAAATCACTACTGGGTTGAAATGTACATTTCAGTCTTGAGGAGAATGGAAATGGTTTGGAAGAGCCAATATAAGAAAGAAAAAAGAAAAAAGAAAGAAGAAGAAGAAAGAATTAACACACACACAATCGAACAGTTTTGGTGACAGCTCAATTGAAGTTAGAGAACATAAATTTGAAGTAGACCTAGCCTCGGAAGATAAGTCCTATTTTAAATCCTAAGGGAAGCTGGATAATGAAATCCATTAAGAATACACTACCCAATTGAAAGTTGAAAAGGAGATTAGGGAAGACAAATGTAATTACCCGACTTGTAATTTGGTCAAGACACCAAGGTTAATAACATTCTTCGTTTTTCAAAAGTTGCCATGAATTTTTTAATACATTATAATGGCCAGTGTCACAATTTTTATTCCTTATACAAGAGATGAACTCTTTGATACGCATTTTTAAATGTTAAGCGTGTCTATAAGTATATGTATTCACCATTACACATGCACATACATTTGCACATATATAAATATTAGAAAATGAATTTTTTTAACTAAGTAAAATGCTTAGATGGAAAATAGTTGGCTTTTTCCATTGCAAATCTGTTGAGGAGTTTTGAATAAAACTAAACCCTTTTACGATAGTTAAAAGTGGAGATTAATGTTTAGACCACAACATTATTTAGGGGTTAAGAGTCTGGTCATCAGCGAGACTTCAGTTCAAGCCAGACTGACATAGTCCAGTTACATATCCTCTTTAAATTCATCTTACTTCTTTACAATAAAGAAATAAACCATATTATATGATATAGAATGTTTAACATAAATATTATATTATCAATAAATATTAATTATATTACCTATTAATAATATTTAGTTGGTGTTTCCTTGATCTCAAGTATTGATATATGAACCAGTAATTATAGAAAGTAAGGTTCAGAAAATGTCAACACTCTTTGGTAATGTCAGAATATGGAACAACCAGCTACCTTATATATTTATTATGCTAAACTTTTCTGGTATCTTTCTTGGTATAAATGTTGACCTATTTGCATTTGTATAATAATGATCCATTTTATTAAAGGATCCTACCATTTGTTTAATTTTGAAGACAATGTTGAAGTGGTATTAAGCATTAAAACTACATAAATAGTACAGTGATTCTTCAATATCTCTTCAGAAATTATCTTCTCTCTTGAGTAAAGCATATTTGTGTTTGGCAAATTCCATATTCCTAAAAATATGAGAAAGCTTTAAATAACTAAACAA
Organism: Piliocolobus tephrosceles; assembly: GCF_002776525.5. NCBI lineage: Eukaryota > Metazoa > Chordata > Mammalia > Primates > Cercopithecidae > Piliocolobus > Piliocolobus tephrosceles. Next base: position 30,003,082 of record NC_045437.1, read on the forward strand.
AATCAAATTTCTGAAATCAGGAGAAAAACAAAAATATATATATATAAAGAGAGTGCATGTTACTGGCATTAAAGAACAAAAGCAAAACTCACTTTTTTATACATTGAAGAACATTGATTTGACTAGGAAAAGGCAAACAAAATGACAAATTCAATACTCTTCATGCAATCCACATTGTAAAACTATTTGAATAAATGTCATGATTAATTTTACTATTATAGTTATTATTAACTATCATTTATTATAATAATAAAATTATTTTATTCTTTAACCATGTGTGACAACTAGTTTCAATATTAAAGAAAACTAATTTTCCTGCATTGTATAAGAAAATATACTGGATGACATAGCTATAAACAATATTATACAACAAACTTAGTGTTGCCATTACCCTTTCCTTTTAAAATGCCTTTAAAAGAAGAGTGAGAGGAACTGTTTAAGAAATGAACAACATGGACACATGGAGGGGAACATCACACACCGGGGCCTGTTTGGGGGGTGGAGGGCTGGGGGAGGGATAGAGTTAGGATAAATACCTAATGTAAATGACGAGTTGATGGGTGCAGCAAATCAACATGGCACATGTATACCTATGTAACAAACCTGCACATTGTGCACATGTACCCTAGAACTTAAAGTATACAAAAAAAGAAAGAAACAAATGAACAAGGCAGGGCACTGAGACTCATTTCTGTAACTCCAGCACTTTGGGAGGCCTAGGTGGGAGGATCACTTGAGCCTAGAAGTTTGAAATCATTCATAGCAAGATCTGGTCTCTCTCTAAAAATAAATAAATAAATAAATAAATAAATAAATAAATAAATAAATAAATAAA
>NC_045437.1:30003926-30090407 GCF_002776525.5 Piliocolobus tephrosceles
AAATAAATAAATAAATAAATAAATAAATAAATAAATAAATAAATAAAAAATTAGCTGTGCATGTTGGTGTGCCAGCTACTCTAGAGGTACTGTACTCTACAGTACCTGTAGTACCAGCTACTCTAGAGGTTGAGGTGGGAGTATCCCTTGAGCCTAGGAGTTTGAGGCTGCAGTTAGGTATATTCCTACCATTGCACTCCAGCCTGGGAGACAGAGAGAGATCCTCTCTTGAAAGCAAGGAAGGAAGGAAGGAAGGAAGGAAGGAAGGAAGGAAGGAAGGAAGGAAGGAAGGAAGGAGGGAGAGAGGAAGGGAGGAGAAAAAAGAACATAATCTATATCTTTATCAAGCTACAGTTAATATCCAAATATTTTAATCACAACCCTTTTATTCAAACTAGCTTAAGCAAAAGTGCATTTATTCAAACTAGCTTAAGCAAAAAAGCTCAAGCAAAAAGTGCATAATTTACTGATTAGCCTCAGTAAATAGGAATTCTGGGGCATGGAGCTATTTTCTTAGAGATTATTAAATCTCTCTCTGTCATACACATGCTTAGTACTCTTTATTTTCAGTACAGTTTATCTCTCTGTGTTGATATCTTCCCACTTGCTGAAGAAAATGGCTCAACATAGTTTCAGATTTTCATCAAGTCAGCTTAAGAACTACTGAATAAAGAAAGTACTTTTCCCAGTGCCTTTACATAAAATCCTGGACATCTATTTGTCTTGGGCTTTGTGTCCATTTGTGAATTAATCACTATGACCAGGATAATGGAGCTTTGATTGTGCAGGTATGGGTCACATGCCCATCTATACATTGGCAGGAACTGGAAAACTATGGATAATTCCTAACTATATAAACCAGAACCCTACTGAACGGAGAAGAGATAGTCCCTAAAGCAAATGTAGTCATTTTGTCAGAAGAATGGAAGAAAGAGCATTATGTGGATAAAATTGGCAGCTACATTAATTTTGTGATAGGTTTCCATTAAATTAATAAAGATAAAGTGGAATTACAGAAAACATTACACAAAAATAAATACGTTTTGCACAATATATTATGCACTGTAATGAAGAACCTGTGTTAACTTTGTATAGGACTTTTTTCAAATCACTGACACGCTCTGTAATTTAGTGTCTTCAATTATAAAACTAGGAAGCTCAGCTTATCTTCACTAGATTTTTGAATCTAGTGATATAGCTTTTTATAGCTTTTAGGTAAATCCAAAGGTATGTTTCCTGGATATTCTCAATTTAAAGGGAAGTGGTAAAGGTGGGTAGATAACGGGCTTTGGGGTCACATATATCTATGCCTTAGACCCGTCACTTAGTAGATGTTTAAACTTGTACAAAGAAGCAGTTTCTTCTTTTATATAATGGCGGTGGGGAGATAGCTATATCACATACATCATAAAGGTGGTTGTGATGAATACTTGAGATAATCACAGTGTCTGTTATGTAAAGACCATTTACTAAATGTCAGATTGTTTTTGTAATTACTACCATTATTTGTTGTTTCTATACCTTTCAGAAAATATTTTACATATTCCTCATTAGCTACATGTCTAAATACTCATCATTTTTGTTTGAATATAAAAATATTTTTAAAAATTATTCTTCAACCAATTTATGAGTTCAGTTGGTGATGAATCAAAAGTGAAGTGTTTTTTAAAATAACCTGCAGCAGCATCTGGAAGTTATAAAAAGCTCAAGTTCAGTTCCTTCTAGAGTATTTGGAATAACATGTTTTCTGTTCAGACTAATTATGGGGTCACAGAAAGCAAGAATGCTACCGCTTACTTCTCTTCTTTCTCGTGCCCCAGTAAATGGGAAGGGAGGGAAAGTGGAGCAATCATTCTGGACATCTCTCCATAGAATGACGTCATTAAAAAAATTCTCATCAGAAAATGACACTTAACTGACATGAAAAGTTAAATACTGTTTTACGTTAAGTGGCCATCACCAGCATTTTCAAGAGCTAATTAAAGGAAAGTACATTTCTTTTTCAAAAGCACTTGTTGAACACCATAAATTCAAAATGACCTTTAAGTAACTGCAGAAAGAGGGTTGGAGAATCATCTGCAATTTGTATTATATCTTCTGATATAAAGTTTTGACTATTTTATGAGTGACCAACGTGAGATGAATAGCATTGAATTCAAAGAAGGAAGCAGGAAAAATAGTGAAAGAATGAATGAATGCCAGACATGTTGCCTATTTTTTCAGTTGTTAGTAGGTAGGATTGATAGCTCCCATCAAAGCCTCACTTTCTATTTATTTTTAATATACATATTTATCTGTAAATATACTAAGTCAATACACCTACACATTTACAGACACACCATACACACATTTTGGCTGAATACCTAATGGCTAATTTGAAATTATGTTGAAATTAAGATTGATCCAAAACAGAGACTGAAGCCAAATATCTCTATATACAGAACAAACTGAATGAACCTGTGATACGAGAGTCCACCTAAAATGAAAGTAACAAAAGCAAGGAACTGTAGCCAATTCAAAAGGCCTAAACATATAGTGAGTATGCATAGGAAAATAGGAACACTTATTTTATATTTGTGTCAGTGTAACTTATTATCAACACTTTGGATGATGGTTAATATCTGGTGAATGTCCCCTGAGACCGTAATTCCATGTCTCTACATGAACTCTGAGGAATACCTGGGTTTGTGCATAGTGTGTGTAAGTATGTTCACCATAGCAATGTTTGCAGCAAACAGCCAGAAAAAGCAAACCATAAATATCCATATGATAAATGGACTTTCAGCTCTTAAACGCATTGGTAAACCTCAGAAATATTTAAGTAAGAAAAGCAGATAAAAATTACATGATCATATTTACATGTATTTTATGAAATATATAGATATGTAGTTAAAAATTTTTAAAAATAATAGTTGCCTCCAGAGTGGAAAGAGACTAATAATGAGACTGGGGAGAGAATTGAGAATTCAACATTTTAATAATCATTGCAAAAAATTTTGAAATAGAGTAATGATAGCGTAGTGGGTAAACATGTGATGGCTATATTATCCTGCTTATTTTCCGTATGTTTTAAACCTTGAAATTAAATTCAAGAAACATTTAATAAGTTTACCTGTCTAGTTTTCTATTAAAAATGAATGTGAATATAAACAATTCTCTCATAATCACTACTTCTACTATTGGCATATTTTGGAGTCTTCAAGTTAAATGAAGAAAGATAAATAGCAATGATAAAACAAAGGATGCTGTTGTTTCTATCAAAGTTAAGAGAAAATGTTAATTTAAAAATAAAGCTAGCCTTCTTGTGATTTATAAGACTAAAATGAGCCCAAGTCTGTGTCTGTGTATGTGTGATTAAGGGAAAGATAGGAATTGAAGATGTTGAAGATGTAGAAACCACAAGTGAATGAAGTGACTTTAAATGTTTTGAATACTGAAACCACTGATCTTTAAAAATTAAAACACTTTTAGATAACAATGACTGCATTGCACCTTTTTTGTATTTTTTCAAAAGAACGCTGAGCCTATTGAAAGTTGTTTAAAGTTTTATTTCCTTTTTTTTTTTTTGAGACAGGGTCTCACTGCTCACCCAGGCTGAAGTGCACTGGCACAATCACAGCTCATTGCAGTGTTGACCTCCCCCCTCAGCCTCCCAGGTAATTGGGATTACAGGTGTGAGCCACCACATCTAGCCAACAATTTTCTTAAGTATACTAACTTATTGATGTTGAGGTGCTTCATAAACATTTCATTTCACATATTGAGATTTATCTTTGTCATTAAGCTATGCACATTTGATTTCATAACTCTCCAGCTCTATGCATTACATAGCTAGCAAGTTGGATAAATATAAGGGCCAGAGTAGCTTGGGATTCCTACATATTCCTGTAAAGAATGTTGTTTTTTATATTTTATGTATAATTCAAAAGAAAACCTAAAGGTTTACAAGTTCTTATTTTTTCTTAAATATGTTATATTATAAAATTTTTCATGTTCTGTCATTAATTTGAAAATTTAATATCCAGAAATTATAAAATACAATCTTGAATATCTTGTTTTCTATCAAATATTGAATAAACAAATATATTCTACATAAATGTAGCAATCCTTAGTAATAGTAGTTCTTTATATTCCTGATATGGTTTGGCTCTGTGCTCCCACCCAAATCTCATCTTGTAGCTCTCAGAATTCCCACATGCTGTGGGATGTGGGAGTGACTCTATGGGAGACAACTGATTCATGGGGGTGGGTCTTTTCCATGCTGTTCTCCTGATAGTGAATAAGTCTCATGAAATCTGATGGTTTTACAAATGAGCATTTCCCTGCACAAGCTCTCTCTTTGCTCACTGCCAACCACATAAGACATGACTTGCTCCTCCTTGCCTTCCATCATGATGGTGATGTCTCCCCAGCCACGTGCAACTGTAAGTCCATTAAACCTCTTTCTTTTGTAAATTGCCTAGTCTTGGGTATATCTTTATAAGCAGCATGAAAATGGCCTAATACAGTAAATTGGTACCAGTAGAGTGGGGTGCTGCTGAAAAGATACCTGAAAATGTGGATGTGACTTTGGAACTGGGTAACAGGTAGAGGCTGGAACAGTTTGGAGAGCTCAGAAGAAGACAGGAAAATGTCTCCCTAGAGACTTGTTGAATGGCTTAGACCAAATGCTGATAATAATATGGACAATGAAATCCAAACTGAAGTGGTCTCAGGTGGAGATGAGGGATTCATTGGAAACTAGAGCAAAGATGACTCTTGCTATACTTTAGCAAAGAGAGTGGTGGTATTTTGTCCCTGCCCTAGAGAGCTGTGGAACTTTGAACTTGAGAGAGATGATTTAGCATACCTGGCCGAAGAAATTTCTAAGCAGAAAATCATTCAAGAGATGGCTTGGCTATTGTGAATAGTGCCGCAATAAACATTCGTGTGCATGTGTCTTTATAGCAGCATGATTTGTAATCCTTTGGGTATATACCCAGTAATGGGATGGCTGGGTCATATGGTACTTCTAGTTCTATGACGAGTTGATGGGTGCAGCACACCAACATGGCACAAGTATACATATGTAACAAACCTGCATGTTATGCACATGTACCCTAGAACTTCAAGTATAAAAAAACAAAAAAGAGAGAGAGAGATGGCTTGGGTGCTGTTAAAGACATTCAGTTTTAAAAGGGAAACAGGGCATAAAAGTTTGGAAAATTTGTAGTCTACAATGCAATAGAAAAGAAAATCCCATCTTCTGAGGAGAAATTCATGCTGGCTGCAGAAATTTGCATGAGTAACAAGGAGAATGAATGTTAATCCCCAAGACACTGGGGAAAATATCTCCAGGGCATGTCAGAGACCTTTGTGGCAGCCCCTCCCATCACAGGCCCAGAGGTTCAGGAGGAAAAACATGACTCCATGGGCCAATCCTAGCATGCCTCTGCTGTGTGCAGCCTAGTACTTGGTGCCCTGCATCCCAGTCACTCCATCCATGACTAAAAGGGGTCAAGGTACAGCTTGGGTTGTGACTCCAGAGGGTGCAATGTGGGAGTTCAGTCAGGCTGGTAGGAAAAATTTTAAGATGAAATTATAGGAATTGAACATAAACCCTTTTGGAAGGCCTGGGGGTTTGCATAAAGTGTTTGGCTGAAAGCAGCTGAACTCTCTTAAAAGCTTAGGGGGTAGATACATAAGAATGTAGACTAATTTATCTAAACAACTTGTTTACTCACGTGGTACTAAGACAACCTTTGAATAACCTGGGGTGCATAATTGCTCTCTACTCAGGGGGTTGGCAACCAGGTCAATTACACTCTAGTAGTGTTTACTCAAGACCTTTGTCATTTAATCTATACTGAATAAATGCGAACTTTGCTGGCTGAATAGGGCCACAGCTGCTACTCTTTACAGCACCTTCTTTGGTGACTGTGAGTGGCCCAGACCCTTAGCCAGACTGACAGGCAGAATATCTTTGTCAGTGTATGTTATTCATCTGTCGTTGGCTCGGGGTCTGCAGAATGGACCTCCACAGTGCAACCTCAAGATTTGGCACTTCCACATGGTGTTGAGCTTCCAAGTGCACAGAAGTCAAGAATCAGGGTTTGGGAACCTCTACCTAGATTTCAGAGGATGTATGGAAATACCTGGATGCCCAGGCAGAATTTTGGTGCAGGGATGGGGCCCTCATGGATGACCTCTGCTAGGGCAGTGCTGAAGAGAAATGTGGGGTCTCAGAGTCCCTCCTGGGGCACTGCCTAGTGGAGCTGTAAGAAAAGGACCACCATCCTCCAGACCCCAGAATGGTAGATCTACTGACAGCTTGCACCGTGCACCTGGAAAACCCACAGACACCCAACACCAGCCCATGAAAGCATCCAGGAGGGAAGCAGTATCCTGAAAAGCAACAGGGGCAGAGCTGCCCAAGACCATGGGAGCCCACCTCTTGCAGCAACATGACCTGAAGGTGAGACATGGGGTCAAGGGAGATCATTTTTGAGCTCTAAGATTTTACTTCCCTATTGGATTTTGGACTTGCATGGGGCCTGTATCCCCTTTGTTTTGGCCAATTTCTCCCATTTGGAATGGTTGTATTTACCCAATTCCTGTATCCCCATTGTATCTAGGAAGTAACTAACTTGCTTTTGATTATACAAGCTCATAGGTGGAAGAGACTTGCCTTGTCTCATATGAGACTTCAGACTGTGGACTTTTGAGTTGATGCTGAAATAAGATTTTGGGGGACTATTGGGAAGGCATGATGGGTTTTGAAATGTGAAGACATGTGATTTGTGAGGGACCCAGGGCAGAATGATATGGTTTGGCTTTGTTTCCCCACCCAAATCTTATCTTGTACCTCCCATAGTTCCCATGTGTGGTGGGAGAGACCCCATGGGAGATAACTGAATAATGGGGACAGGCCTTTCCCATGCAGTTCTTGTGATAGTGAATAAGTTTCATGAGGTCTGATGGGTTTAAAAATAAGAGTTTCCCTGTACAAGCCCTCTCTTTGCATGCTGCCATCCATGTAAGATGTGACTTGCCCCGCCTTGCCTTTCACCATGATGGTGAAGTCTCTCCAGCCATGTGCAACTGTACGTCCATTAAACCTCTTTCTTTTGTAAATTACCCGATCTTGAGTAAGTCTTTATTAGTGGCATAAAAATGGACTAACACAATCTCCAAATAATCTCTATATTCAATAATATTTCCAAAATATTTCACACATTGATAAATACTATTTAGACTATCCTCACTTATTGTATTTTTGACTCTTCACCTCTATTAGATTGACAAGTAATTTTATCCCAATATTGAAAATACAGGAAATTCTAAATTTCATACTCTGATCGAAGAAAAAGCAACAGATTATAAAATTATAAACTGAAAATTCTAATGGTTATACAAACAGACATACTAAACTGTATTGGAGATATATTACTGCCAGATTAGGCAGTAATATATCACTCCCAAGTTCACTCAAAAAATGCTTTCGATTCTTTGTTAAACCATAATATTTCTCCATGTCCTAAAAGTTTAATGAAAACTGTTGTCAGTTCTTTTTGGGAGTGACTGGATGGTGTGCATCAGGGTGAGTCACTATGGAAATGGAATAGAGCACCAATTGGGTGACACACATTCTAGAGATCAGTTTGGTGGTAAAAGGTTGTTGGGGCCAGAAAATCCAAGGGGAAAGTTAAATCCTCACCACAAATTCCCGGAGAAAAGACAAAAAGACAAATACTGCATGATCTCATTTTTATATGGAAACTAAAAATGGCAAACTCATAGAAGCAGAGAATAGAAAGGTGGTTACTAGGGACTGAGGGTAGCAGGAGACGGAGAGAGACTGGGGAGACTTTGGTCAAATGATACAAAGTTTCAGTTATGGTGACTACAGTTAAAAACAGTGTATTGTATACTTGCAAATTGCTAAGGGAGGAGACGTTGTGTTCTCACCTCAATAAATATGGTGATAAGTATGAAGTTATTATATGGTAAATAGCTGGATTTAGCCATTTTACAATGTATTCATTTTTTAAAACATCATGTTATGCACCACGAATATATACGATTTTTTTCAATTTTTAACTAAATATTTTTTAAAAATCCCTGGAGATAACTGGGACATAAGCTAGGGTTCTGCCTTAGCAGAGATAGGCTTTCAAGACAATTTTATGCATAGCTTAAAGATTATATTTACTCAAGCAAGCTAAGGACTTGGGGGATGTCCAGGTGGCTCATATCTTAGCTATAATCTTTCTTACATTGAAAATGTCTTGGTCTTAAAGTTATAAATGTTTATATATGCTATACACATAAAATATTTCATATTTGCCTTGAGCCTCACTATTTTACAATGAACCAGCAACACTTTAGAGGAACAAAACCAGTTTAAAAGAACAGATGTTTTCTACCTATGCTGCCACGTTGTCTTTTACTAACATGAACTCTCAGGAAAGCCAAGTTCATATGTAGACAGGAGAAGATCTGCCAGTTGTGTTGATTAGAATGTTCCAAGGAAAGCCCCAATGGGAAAATAATATTTTCTCCAACTAAATGCCAAATGTTTAAGAATAAATAGTTACTTACTTAGGTCCATCCTAGTCCTCAGTGGAGAACCATTGTTAAACTACAAATACTCTAGGAAGGAAAAAGGTAGAACACAATAATGAAATAGGTAGCCACAGCCCTACACAATAAACAACTAGACCATCAGAGAAGACTACATTGGCTACATTAAGAATTTAACATGATGACAAAATTCAGATGTGGATGATGTGTTCTAATGGTGTCTTAAAGTCCTCCTGCCATACTGACAATGAGAAGCAGAGAAATGAAAAATCATTTCAGAAGTAACTGATAGTTATACCCAAATACAGGGATGAAGGCAACTAAAGTAATTGCAAGAATAGCTTGACCATGGACTTCGATATGAAGACGAGCCTAGATTATTCAGTTCTGCAACATGAAGAGAGACCATATTAAACACTGTATACATTTGTATATTGTTGTAAGGGAATCATTTTTTTTCTTTTATCATACAACAAAATAGAAGTAGAAGACAGAGCTCCTTAAAATTAGAGCAAGGCAGAATTAAGATAAAAGGATCCATTATTGTAAAAGAAAAGTGTTACAGTCAGAAACACAGATGAAAATCAAAGAATGGGGGCAAATTGATAAGTGTTTCTATGATAAATCACCATTAGAACACCTAACATATATAAATATAACACTGGAGACAGCTGTCAGCCTTCTCTTGGCAGAGAAGCAGGGGGGTAGTTTAGAATCAATATTGACAATAAAACTATGGACAGTGTTGATGTATAGCACATATAGAAATTTCCATGTCTTTATAAATAGTCAAAACACTAGGATTCCACTTTTAATGCAAAATTCAGCTTTAAAAAAAGGAATAAAAATTCTGCTGAAACTTACTCTAAGGTACACCATTGCGGTCTCAGGAATTCTCAATATTGCTAAGGCATTCAGTGTTTTCCAATACCTGAACTTTTTACTGAGCATTTACAATATGTTCTGTACCGGACATAGTAAACAAGACACATATGAGTTCTGTCCTCACTGAGTTACAATGTATAAGGTAGATGGTGAACAAGAAAGTATAATACTTTTTTAAAATTATATTTATTATATTGCTGTTATAGCAATTCTGTCTTAAAAGAAAGGCATGCTCTGCTGTAGAACTAAAGAGCAGGAATATATAGTATATGATAAGGGGAAATCAAGGGTGTGAATCAGAATAGGTTTCCTGGTCTTAAAAACTTCAGCTGAAAGCTAATCCATATAAAGAGTAAGGCAGACAGCTCCTTGACACTGGTTTTGGCAATGATTTTTTGAATACGGAAACATAAACAAAAATTAATGAGTGGGACAGCCTCACATTAAAAGCTTCCACAGGCCAAGTGTGGTGGCTCACACCTGTAATCCCAGCACTTTGGGAGGCCAAGGTGGGTAGATCACTTGAGCTCAGGAGTTTAAGACTAGCCTGGGCAACGTGGTATAATCCTGTCCCTACAAAAAATACAAAAATTAGGCAGGCTTGGTGGTACAAGCCTGTAATCCCAGCTATCCGGGAGGCTGAATTGGCGGTACTGCTTGAGCCTAGGAGGTCAAGGGTACAGTAGGCCAGAATCATGCCACTGCATTCCAGCCTGGGCAACAGAGTAAGACTTTGTCTCAAAAAAAAAAAAAAGAAAAAAAGAAAGAAAGAAAAGAGAAGAAAAAACTTCTACACAGTAAAGGAAAACAATTAACAATATAAACAGGTGGCCAATGGAATAGGAGAAAATATTTACAAATCATGTATTTGATAATGGATTAGTATCTAAAATATGTAATGTATTTGATAAGGGATTAGTATCTAAAATATGTAAGAAATCCATACAAGTCAAATAAATAAATAAAAAAATTTAAAAATGGGCAAAGGATCTGAATAAACATTTCTCAAAAAAGATATACAAATGGTGGCCTGCAGGTACATGAAAAAGTGTTCACCATCACCTGACTAATTATCAGGAAAATGCAAGTCAAAACCACATATGTTTGAATGGCTATGATAAAATAAAAAATAAACAAGAGATAACAAAGTTTGGCAAAGCTGTGGAGGAAAAGGAATCCTTGTACATCATTGGTCAGAGTATAAATTGGTACAGCCATTATGGAAAAAATATAGAAATTCCTTAAAAAATTAAAATAGAAATACCATGTGATTTGTCAATTCCCTCTCTAGATATATATCCAAAGAAAACAAAATCAGTTTCCAGAAGAAATATCTTCACTCCCATGTTCATTGCAGAATTATTCATAATAGCCAAGATATGGAAACAACCTAAGCTTCAGTCAATGGATGAATGAGTGAAGAAAAGCAATATATGTATACCATCGAATATTACTCAGCCAACAACAGAAGACAATCCTGCCATTTTTGACAATATGGATGAAACTGAAGGGCATTATGGTAAGTGGAATAAACCAGAGAGAGAAAGATACATACTATATGGTATCATTTGTGTTTGAAATCTTTTTTGAAAAAAGTGAAATGCACAGAAAGAAAGTAGAATGTTGGTTGCCAGGGACTGTGGGATTAGGGAAATGAAGAGATGTCAATTAAAGAATAAAAACTTTCAGTTACAAGAAAAATAACTCCTTAGGATCTAATGGATAGCATGATCATTGTATATGTTGCATTCTTGAAGTTTGCTAAGAGAATAGATATTAAGCATTCTCACAAAAAAAAAAGAAGGCAGCTATGTGAGATGATGTATGTGTTAATTAGCTTGAATGTGGTCATTATTTCACAACGTATATGTATATCAAATCTTCAGACTATACTCTTTAAAAATGTACAATTCTATGTTTCAATTATACTTCAATAAAGCTAAAAAATGTTAGGCAACAGATGGAAATAGTACTTACGTATTCCAAACAAGATATAATTTTTGAGGAAGTAAATTTAGTATGACTGGGGTTTATTATCTGAATGGGGTTTAGTATGATGGAAGGTGAGAGAAGCACAAATTGGGACTTTTCATCTCATGCTAACACACTAGGCTTTCCCTGCCCCCCAAGGGCAATAAGAAGAAATTGAAGGGATTTTAGCAGCAGAGTGATAGAATTAGCTTTATATTTCAGAAAAGAAATTTACCCATAGGAAAAAAGCTTGGATTAGAACTGCAGATTGGGAAAGCATTCAGTGAGGTGTTGATGAAGTGGAGTCTAAAACAACAGCTATACCTTGGTATGTGATGGGGGTGGTGAGGATGGTGAGAATGGAAGCATGCGAAAGACAAAGTCTTGTGGCTCATCAGGAAATTAGGGAGAAAAAGCAGCTAAGAAAGACTCCCAGGTTTCTAGTTTGGCCAACTAGGTGGCTCATGACACCATGCGGTAAATTAGCAAGTGTTACCAAAGAAGTAGGTTTTGCTCCCCTACCCCTGAGACAGGAAGATGGAGCTAGGGATTGGGATTCATTTGTGGAGATGATAAATTCATTTTAGGAATCCTTGGGTTTCAAATAACAAAGAACATTCGATTTAAAAGAAGTGGGAGAACCAGAAAACTGTAGAAATCATAAAAAAGGAAGCTTTTATTTTTCTTTACAAAATAGTTATCTATTTGTGATAAAAGGAAGATGCATTAAATAGTGACAGAAAATTTACATTTGACTTAATTACACGCAAGACAAGGGTGACCTTCGTTTGAGCTGCTCAGAGGAACGTCATGAAAAGTCAGATTACAGTGGATTGGGGAGAGGGTTGGAGTTAAGAAGGTTCAGATAATGTTTCTCAATTTCTGAGGAAGATATACAGAACAACAGCAACTAGGGCAGTACCTATATGTAGATGAAGAGGAAATGGAGAGCTGTTTGTTTTGTAAGACAGAGTCTGAATAAATACTGAGAAGCAGCACATAGAGAAAAAAAACTATAAAAATTATCTTATTTCACTGTCTGAAATAAAATAGAAAGCACACTATTCCCTAGAACAAGATACTGAGAATCATACCTTTTTTGGTTGAGCTATATACGTTAGTAAAAAAGAATGTCCTCATGATACTCATTCAATGCATAGCCTCTTCTATAGCAAATATAATTTAATGAAGGCCATTAAAGGCTAATAAAGTTCAGCCACTATCAAATGCAAGCTCAACCTGTGAAAGGTGTCAACAATTACTTGAATCATCCAGTATAACTTTTGTATTAGCATTGTCATTTTTTGTCCTCTAAACTTCAGATCTTTCTTGTTTATACCTTATCGCAATACCTTATCCCTGTAAGTTATTTTCCCCAATTATATTAATTACTTGAATTTCAAATGAAGTCCAAAAAGCCCCATACTGGCACTTAATGGCACTAAAGTTAAAAGAAAAAAAGAGAAGATAAACTGTTTTGGCACTTTCTTTAAAACCTGGCTTTGGGCCTTATTTTAAAACATATCACCAAAAGTCTCATCATATTTCTTCCTGTATTCGATAAATGGTTAAGTGGTCATGCATTCATTATACCATAAGCTGCACACAGATGCAAATGGATACCATTTATAATATTTTACAGTGTTTTGAAGTTCCAAGCCCATCCAGAATGATAAAGACCTAGAAAATGTTAACCTACCTCAGTCTTTTTTTACTGCATTATTTAATAGATTGGTACAATTTCTTTGCATGCTATAAAAGTCAAGAAAGTATTTCCATGGTATTAAATGGTAACACATGGAGACCATTTCATTTTTAAGAAGAATGTTCTCTACTTTGTGATTTGTGTTTTTAATGCCCTTTTTCTTCCTCTTGTTCTTTCAGGGACAGTTTGATTCAGAGTAATGGAGCGGTGGAAATTAAATGAGTGTGCATGAAGTCCAATGAACTCAGTATACTGCTTATCTTGTAACTATACTTAATCTAAATAACCCTTTTTAATGCTCTGCTGGAATGGCATTTTCAAAAGGCTATATAGTAGTAAATGAGAGTATATGTCAGTAAGGATTTGCTAGACAAATCAGATCTCACAGAGAAGTATATCTATCCATTACTACTTAATACACACTTCAGTTTGAAGGATAATTTTTGTGTGTGAGATCAGACCATTAACATTTACTGTCATTTGGACTACGTTTTCCAACTTTTCTACTTTCCCTTTTCATTTTAATTTCATTTATTTTTTTTTTTTCCAACAGGGGCTTTTGGACAAATCACCTCCAAAAGGAAGAATGAAACAATTTATATATGCACAAGTCATTGGCTCAGTTATTTTCTTTTTGCCAGACATATATCCTCAGAAATCAAAGATTTCTAAGAGATAATGTCAACACATATGGTAGTATCCTGGAAAGAATTTAATCCACATACATAAAACACATGGCAGGCATGTTCTCTGGTAGCAACCTTAACTTGCTTTTCACTGGTATAGCTTTCCTTTATTATTACATTTGGGGGAATGATTTCATAAGCAGGATTTAGAAAATAGCTTTTCTATTTTAGCAACTGCCCCTTCTTGTCTTTTGTGGAAAATAGTACATAAGTGTACGTTATCTTATAATATGTTGTTTCCTCCAAAATCTTAAACCTTATGGTACATTTGGACATTTAGGCTTTCTGCTTAGTTCTAGTTAACAGGACCAGTATTTTCACCCTCTTTTAGAACAGCAGGCACTGATCTCTCCTGCCAGACCCTGTCCCATTGCCCAATGTTGTGTCTCTGAGACATGGTTATTGGTTGCCTTCCCACCAACTGTCTGATTTTCTTGATGCTAACTTCCTCCTGGCTGCCACTCTGCATGCCCACCTAACCCTGTTGCCCAGTGTTTGCTTCCACTGAGATCATCTAGAGCCGGGCCCTTGGATTTACAGACTCCAGTCACCCTAACAAGCCATTCACCATCTGCATTCAGATCAGTTCTGTAAGTTCCTCATTAGATGGGTGGATAAAATCACAAATTCTGCATCTTTCCAATCTCTTCTATTTGATTAAAGCAATCCAGCCGTGACTTGAGTTTAAAGATAAAATTCTGAAAAGTTAGCCTTTTGATTTCAATGTTACCAGAATTGACATTTCCAAAATATTTTTACAGTTTCAACAGCAATAGAAATTCCATTCTGAGATACCTTACTGTAACCTCAAGAGTAGTTAACTGCCTTCACTATCATAAAACACAGAACCAGGAGTAGAAAGAGACGAGTGAGATGAGAGACTATGTCCTTAAATGTTGCACCCTAGAGCCTCCCTCTCCTTACCCTAGTCCCAGTCCCAGATTCCCTTTACCAATTACCTTCAATTCTCTCATTATATTCCAACAATATCCAACAATACAACACTCTAATTTTTTATTTCAATGCCTTCCACATTCTTTCTACTCTCCTTATACCTTGGAAAGCTCATATCTGTAGAAAGCTTCTCCAGCTGGTTATCTTAGCTTTAGAGTCTGTTAACCTCATCCAAACTGTTCTTTCTCTTTTTTTCAAATGAATTTTACTAAAAATTGCTTTTATCAGCTTCCTTCTTTTACCTAAGAATCTTCCAATAATTATAATTTCCAGTTCTATTAAGTGCAATATCCTCTGATTGAAACTAAAGACCTTTATAATTTGGGTTCTCAGGATGTGGTCTTCACACAGGTGGCATCAGTAACACCTGGGGACTTGTTGGAAGTGAAAATTCTTGAGACTCACTCCAGACTTACTAAATCCTACAGATGGAGTGAACAAGCTGTGTTTTAATAAGCCTTCCATGTGATTCTGATGTTAAATAAAGAATGAGAGCAATTGGTCCCTTTTCCCACTTACTTGCTTGCGAATGACTATCCACATGAAGTTTTCAAAAAGGAAACTTCCTCTAATTAGATAAGCTACACCCTCTTTTCAAAATCAAATAGTACCAGAATTGAATAACATATTACACACTTTAAAAATCAAATCACTTGACAATTGAAACATAGAGTCTAAATTTTAAAGGGAAAATCCAACTTTGAAATTATAGACTTTAAAAATTAGGAACTATATGTTCAAATGTGGAATGCAGGCAAAACCATACTTAAATTAATAGTTATATATCTTAATGTTTTAGTTATTAGACAGAAAAGAAAATAATACATGAACTAATACATTTCACTCAAGAAGTTAGAATAAAAACAACAAAATAATTCCTAGAAGAGCATGACTTAAAAGTAGAATTAATGAATTAGAAAACAATTAAAAATACAATTATAGAAGAGTCCAACCAGATAGAGTATCCTTTGGAAAAGCTAATAAAAAGATACTATAAATACAAAAAGACACTAAAACTTCAATGGAAAGAATACTATACTAATACATTTAAAAATTAATATTAGGTAGAAATTTTATGAGAAAATATAAACAACCAAAAGGTAACTCAAATAAAAAGATAAAAATCTGAAAACTGTTGAAGTTTTGTCAATGAATTTGCTCCAAAACTGTTCCTAGATCCAGAAACCTTTTATCAATGACTTCTTTCAGATTTTCAAGAAATAGTATTTCAAGTGTTCCAGAACACAGAATAAGATAGTAAGCTTTGCAATTCATTTTACTGGTATTATTTGTTAATGCCATCACTTAAAAAGAAAACTCAATGAGAGGAAACTTCAGTCTTAGCTAATTCATCCAACTAATACATTAAAATAATAGTGAGGTCATGGCATACTACATAAAGACAAAGTCGACTTTCTTTCAAGATTGTTTGAAAGGTAATACTGTTATTGATCATCTCAGCAGTTAAGAAAGAAAAACATACTTATCTTGTTAATCATCAAAATGTTGTATGATGAAAATAACATCTTTAATTTCTTAAAATTCTAACATCTCAGAGTTTATATCATTCTCTAATAACCAACAAGATGCTTAATTTTCATACAAATATTCTCATAAAAGAGAATGCCCACTAATACTTTCACTACTCAACATAATTTTAGAAGTTGTAGCCAAGCTAATGAGACAAAAATGAATAAATTATACATTTAGAAGGGAGGAGATTAAATTATCATCATTTGTAGAGGATATGATTTGCTGCTGAAAATTAAATGATATTTGCTGAAAATAAACTAAAAGTATTACAATTAATGAGAGAGTTTTGTAAGCTTACTAGATTTAGTATGATACTACAACTACTCAATAGATTTCTCATTTATGACTTAGAAGTCATAATAATAAACAAAAAGATAAATCATAACTATGAGGTGAAAAGTCCAGAAAATACCCTAGAAGTAGAACATAATTTAGTATATCTTGAGAATAATATTTTAAATCAAAGAAAATGGGTGGATGATGTACTAAATGGTAGAGAGACAATCTAATAACCACTTAAAAATGAACAGTAGTGGGGCGGAGCAAGATGGCCGAATAGGAACAGCTCCAGTCTCCAACTCCCAGCGCGAGCGACACAGAAGACCGGTGATTTCTGCATATTCAACTGAGGTACTGGGGTCATCTCACTAGGGAGTGCCGGACAATCGGTGCTGGTCAGCTGCTGCAGCCCGACCAGTGAGAGCTGAAGCAGGGCAAGGCATCGCCTCACCTGGGAAGCGCAAGGGGGAAGGGAATCCGTTTTCCTAGCCAGGGGAACTGAGACACACAACACCTGGAAAATTGGGTAACTCCCACCCCAATACTGCACTTTAAGCAAACAGGCACACCAGGAGAATATATCCCACACCTGGCCGGGAGGGTCCCACGCCCACGGAGCCTCCCTCATTGCTAACACAGCAGTCTGCGATCTAACCGCAAGGCAGCAGCGAGGCTGGGGGAGGAACGCCCGCCATTGCTGAGGCTTAAGTAGGTAAACAAAGCCGCTGGGAAGCTTGAACTGGGTGGAGCTCACAGCAGCTCAAGGAAACCTGCCTGTCTCTGTAGACTCCACCTCTGGGGACAGGGCACAGCTAAATAACAACAACAAAAAAAGCAGCAGCAACCTGTGCAGACACAAACGTCTCTGTCTGACAGCTTTGAAGAGAGCAGTGGATCTCCCAACACGGAGGTTGAGATCTCAGAACGGACAGACTGCCTGCTCAAGTGGGTCCCTGACCCCTGAGTAGCCTAACTGGGGGACATCCCCCACTAGGGGCAGTCTGACACCCTACACCTCACAGGGTGGAGTACACCCCTGAGAGGAAGCTTCCAAAGTAAGAATCAGACAGGTACACTCGCTGTTCAGCAATATTCTATCTTCTGCAACCTCTGCTGCTAATACCCAGGCAAACAGGGTCTGGAGTGGACCTCAAGCAATCTCCAACAGACCTACAGCTGAGGGTCCTGACTGTTAGAAGGAAAACTATCAAACAGGAAGGACACCTATACCAAAACCCCATCAGTACGCCACCATCATCAAAGACCAGAGGCAGATAAAACCACAAAGATGGGGAAAAAGCAGGGCAGAAAAGCTGGAAATTCAAAAAATAAGAGCGCATCTCCCCTTGCAAAGGAGCGCAGCCCATCGCCAGCAATGGATCAAAGCTGGTCAGAGAATGACTTTGATGAGATGAGAGAAGAAGGCTTCAGTCTATCAAAATTCTCAGAGCTAAAGGAGGAATTACGTACCCAGCACAAAGAAACTAAAAATCTTGAAAAAAGAGTGGAAGAATTGACAGCTAGACTAATTAATGCAGAGAAGGTGATAAACGAAATGACAGAGATGAAAACCATGACACGAGAAATACGTGACAAATACACAAGCTTCAGTAACTGACTGGATCAACTGGAAGAAAGAGTATCAGCGATTGAGGATCAAATGAATGAAATGAAGCGAGAAGAGAAACCAAAAGAAAAAAGAAGAAAAAGAAATGAACAAAGCCTGCAAGAAGTATGGGATTATGTCAAAAGACCAAATCTACGTCTGATTGGGGTGCCTGAAAGTGAGGGGGAAAATGGAACCAAGTTAGAAAACACTCTTCAGGATATCATCCAGGAGAACTTCCCCAACCTAGTAGGCAGGCCAACATTCAAATTCAGGAAATACAGAGAACGCCACAAAGATACTCCTCCAGAAGAGCAACTCCAAGACACTTAATTGCCAGATTCACCAAAGTTGAAATGAAGGAAAAAATCTTAAGGGCAGCCAGAGAGAAAGGTCGGGTTACCCACAAAGGGAAGCCCATCAGACTAACAGCAGATCTCTCGGCAGAAACTCTACAAGCCAGAAAACAGTGGGGGCCAATATTCAACATTCTTAAAGAAAAGAATTTTAAACCCAGAATTTCATATCCAGCCAAATTAAGTTTCATAAGTGAAGGAGAAATAAAATCCTTTACAGATAAGCAGATGCTTAGAGATTTTGTCACCACCAGGCCTGCCTTATAAGAGACCCTGAAGGAAGCCCTAAACATGGAAAGGAACAACCAGTACCAGCCATTGCAAAAACATGCCAAAATGTAAAGACCATCGAGGCTAGGAAGAAACTGCATCAACTAACGAGCAGAATAACCAGATAATATCATAATGGCAGGATCAAGTTCACACATAACAATATTAACCTTAAATGTAAATGGACAAAATGCTCCAATTAAAAGACACAGACTGGCAAACTGGATAAACAGTCAAGACCCATCAGTCTGCTGTAATCAGGAGACCCATCTCACATGCAGAGACATACATAGGCTCAAAATAAAGGGATGGAGGAAGATCTACCAAGCAAACGGAGAACAAAAAAAAGCAGGGGTTGCAATCCTAGTCTCTCATAAAACAGACTTTAAACCATCAAAGATCAAAAAAGACAAAGAAGGCCATTACATAATGGTAAAGGGATCAATTCAACAGGAAGAGCTAACTATCCTAAATATATATGCACCCAATACAGGAGCACCCAGATTCATAAAGCAAGTCCATAGAGATTTACAAAGAGACTTAGACTCCCATACAATAATAATGGGAGACTTCAACACTCCACTGTCAATGTTAGACAGATCAACGAGACAGAAAGTTAACAAGGATATCCAGGAATTGAACTCATCTCTGCACCAAGCGGACCTAATAGACATCTATAGAACTCTCCACTCCAAATCAACAGAATATACATTCTTCTCAGCACCACATCGCACTTATTCCAAAATTGACCACATAATTGGAAGTAAAGCACTCCTCAGCAAATGTACAAGAACAGAAATGATAACAAACTCTCTTTCAGATCACAGTGCAATCAAACTAGAACTCAGGACTAAGAAACTCAATCAAAACCGCTCAACTACATGGAAACTGAATAACCTGCTCCTGAATGACTACTGGGTACATAACGAAATGAAGGCAGAAATAAAGATGTTCTTTGAAACCAATGAGAACAAAGATACAACATACCAGAATCTCTGGGACACATTTAAAGCAGCGTGTAGAGGGAAATTTAAAGCACTAGATGCCCACAAGAGAAAGCAGGAAAGATCTAAAATGGACACTCTAACATCACAATTAAAAGAACTAGAGAGGCAAGAGCAAACACATTCAAAAGCTAGCAGAAGGCAAGAAATAACTAAGATCAGAGCAGAACTGAAGGAGATAGAGACACAAAAAACCCTCCAAAAAATCAATGAATCCAGGAGCTGGTTTTGTGAAAAGATCAACAAATTTGACAGACTGCTAGCAAGACTAATAAAGAAGAAAAGAGAGAGGAATCAAATAGATGCAATAAAAAATGATAAAGGGGATATCACCACCGACCCCACAGAAATACAAACTACCATCAGAGAATACTATAAACACCTCTACGCAAATCAACTAGAAAATCTAGAAGAAATGGATAATTTCCTGGACACGTACACTCTTCCAAGACTAAACCAGGAAGAAGTTGAATTCCTGAATAGACCAATAGCAGGCTCTGAAATTGAGGAAATAATTAATAGCCTACCAACCAAAAAAAGTCCAGGACCAGATGGATTCACAGCTGAATTCTACCAGAGGTACAAGGAGGAGCTGGTACCATTCCTTCTGAAACTATTCCAATCCATAGAAAAAGAGGGAATCCTCCCTAACTCATTTGATGAGCCCAACATCATCCTGATACCAAAGCCTGGCAGAGACACAACAAAAAAAGAGAATTTTAGACCAGTATCCCTGATGAACATCGATGCAAAAATCCTCAATAAAATACTGGCAAACCGGATTCAGCAGCACATCAAAAAGCTTATCCACCATGATCAAGTGGGCTTCATCCCTGGGATGCAAGGCTGGTTCAACATTCGCAAATCAATAAACGTAATCTGGCATATAAACAGAACCAAAGACAAGAACCACATGATTGTCTCAATAGATGCAGAAAAGGCTTTTGACAAAATTCAACAGCCCTTCATGCTAAAAACGCTCAATAAATTTGGTATTGATTGAACGTACCTCAAAATAATAAGAGCTATTTATGACAAAACCACAGCTAATATCATACTGAATGGGCAAAAACTGGAAAAATTCCCTTTGAAAACTGGCGCAAGACAGGGATGCCCTCTCTCACCACTCCTATTCAACATAGTGTTGGAAGTTCTGGCTAGGGCAATCAGGCAAGAGAAAGAAATCAAGGGTATTCAGTTAGGAAAAGAAGAAGTCAAATTGTCCCTGTTTGCAGATGACATGATTGTATATTTAGAAAACCCCATCGTCTCAGCCCAAAATCTCCGTAAGCTGATAAGCAACTTCAGCAAAGTCTCAGGATACAAAATTAATGTGCAAAAATCGCAAGCATTCTTATACACCAGTAACAGACAAACAGAGAGCCAAATCAGGAATGAACTTCCATTCACAATTGCTTCCAAGAGAATAAAATACCTAGGAATCCAACTTACAAGGGATGTAAAGGACCTCTTCAAGGAGAACTACAAACCACTGCTCAGTGAAATCAAAGAGGACACAAACAAATGGAAGAACATACCATGCTCATGGATAGGAAGAATCAATATCGTGAAAATGGCCATACTGCCCAAGGTTATTTATAGATTCAATGCCATCCCCATCAAGTTACCAATGAGTTTCTTCACAGAATTGGAAAAAATGGCTTTAAAGTTCATATGGAACCAAAAAAGAGCCCGCATTGCCAAGACAATCCTAAGTCAAAAGGACAAAGCTGGAGGCGTCTCGCTACCTGACTTCAAACTATACTACAAGGCTACAGTAACCAAAACAGCATGGTACTGGTACCAAAACAGAGATATAGACCAATGGAACAGAACGGAGTCCTCAGAAATAATACCACACATCTACAGCCATCTGATCTTTGACAAACCTGACAGAAACAAGAAATGGGGAAAGGACTCCCTATTTAATAAATGGTGCTGGGAAAATTGGCTAGCCATAAGTAGAAAGCTGAAACTGGATCCTTTCCTTACTCCTTATATAAAAATTAATTCAAGATGGATTAGAGACTTAAATGTTAGACCTAATACCATAAAAACCCTAGAAGAAAATCTAGGTAGTACCATTCAGGATATAGGCATGGGCAAGGACTTCATGTCTAAAACACCAAAAGCAATGGCAGCAAAAGCCAAAATCGACAAATGGGATCTAATTAAACTAAAGAGCTTCTGCACAGCAAAAGAAACTACCATCAGAGTGAACAGGCAACCTACAGAATGGGAGAAAATTTTTGCAATCTACTCATCTGACAAAGGGCTAATATCCAGAGTCTACAAAGAATTCAAACAAATACACAAGAAAAAAACAAACAACCCCATCAAAAAGTGGGCAAAGGATATGAACAGACATTTCTCAAAAGAAGACATTCATACAGCCAACAGATACATGAAAAAATGCTCATCATCACTCACCATCAGAGAAATGCAAATCAAAACCACAATGAGATACCATCTCACACCAGTTAGAACGGCAATCACTACAAAATCAGGAAACAACAGGTGTTGGAGAGGATGTGGAGAAATAGGAACACTTTTACACTGTTGGTGGGATTGTAAACTAGTTCAACCATTATGGAAAACAGTATGGCAATTCCTCAAGGATCTAGAACTAGATGTACCATATGACCCAGCCATCCCACTACTGGGTATATACCCAAAGGATTATAAATCATGCTGCTACAAAGACACATGCACACGTATGTTTATTGAGGCCCTATTCACAATAGCAAAGACTTGGAATCAACCCAAATGTCCATCAGTGACAGACTGGATTAAGAAAATGTGGCACATATACACCATGGAATACTATGCAGCCATTAAAAAGGATGAGTTTGCATCCTTCGTAGGGACATGGATGCAGCTGGAAACCATCATTCTTAGCAAACTCTCACAAGAAGCGAAAACCAAACACTGCATGTTCTCACTCATAGGTGGGAACTGAACAATGAGATCACTTGGACTCGGGAAGGGGAACATCACACACTGGGGCCTATCATGGGGAGGGGGAAGGGGGGAGGGATTGCATTGGGAGTTATACCTGATATAAATGATGAATTGATGGGTGCTGCCGAGTTGATGGGTGCAGCACACCAACATGGCACAAGTATACATATGTAACAAACCTGCATGCTATGCACATGTACCCTAGAACTTAAAGTATAATAATAAAAAAAAAGAGCAGTAGTATCCTTTATAAATTGAGAGAAAATATCCATGTCTGAATAAAAATACTATAAAAGCAATATTTCAGTTTTAAATTTAGATAATGAATATAAAGGATTTTGCAGAATATTTAGCCAATAATAATTGTTATTTAAGCAATGCCTATTCAATTCCAAAGACTGCCTTCACTATAAGAGATACTTGTTTTCCAAATGTTGAGAAAAGTCAGCTCTCATTTCCTGTTTTTCACTACTGTTTATATCTCCATGATCAAAATGACCCCAATCAGAACGTGATTTATCCGAGGTCCATTGGATTCTAAACACCTCAGTTACCTGCCCCCCACCAGCCCCAGTGAAAGTCTTCCTTCTGTCAGGATGAGCTATATAAGCCACGATCCTGGTCTTCTTTAATCTATTCTCTACTTAAACCCCAACCACATTATATTAAAAGTCAATACAATTTTTTTCGAGTCAACACAAATCTCCTTCAACTCTTTCAAGTTTTCCTTTTTTTTTGAGACAGAGTCTCACTCTGTTTTCTGCTAGGCTGGAGTGCAACAGCACGATCTCAGCTCACTACAACCTCTGCCCCCTGGTTCAAGCGATTCTCCTGCCTCAGCCTCCCAAGTAGCTGAGATTACAGGTGCACACCAACACATCCAGCTAATTTTTGTATTTTTAGTAGAGATGGGGTTTCACCATGTTGGCCAGGATGGTCTCGATTTCCTGATCTCATGATCTGCCCTCCTTTAGGCCTCCCAAAGTGCTGGGATTAAAGGTGTGAGTCACTGCTCCCAACCTGTTTTGCTGTTTTTCAAAGCCAGTAGCTTTGACTCCTTTTCCGTCCCACATCATTTACCTTCTACCAACTAGAGTTGTCATTTCCATTTAGCCAACCCAAATACTTTTCACTCCTTATGTTGCTGTACTCAAGTTTCACCTCATTCACAAGAACTTCCCAGACTGCTCCACACTACATAATAAACTAAAGTTTCTGTTTATCATACACCTAATGTAGCAAAATTTCTTTATAAGTGTAACCTTGTTTGCTCAACTATATTATACATTCCTTTGAAAATGCCTCACAAAATTCTGTGCAGATCATATTCAATAAATATCTGTTCAACAATTATGTAATTGATTTAAAGGACAAATCCAAAACTATATCCAGGAAGGTGAGATGTTTTCTAAGAAAAAAACAAAGTAAATGTATATCTAATTATGGAAGCAGCTAATGGAAAGAAAGAAATTATTTCCTTTTCAGAGCAATGAACTTTAGAGATTCACTTATAAAAACAGAATTAAAAAAAAAAAAGCAGAAAAAAAAGCACCTTTAGAAGCATGAAGTTTAACTGAAATATCACTTTTTCAAACTGCAGAAACTTTAAAATAAAATGTCATTATATCTAGAAATAATTTTAAATATAAAATATCCAGAAACTCATCATGAACAGGCCAATGGAAAAATTCATTTTCAAAGCACTTAAAAATATGAGGATTTCATAGGTATTTAAAAACTAAATCCTGCAAACATTTATTTGTGCTTGTCTTTCCTGTAATATCATTTCTTTCTTAGAAGGTCTCTGGCTGAGTTCATTTATTCTTGATGGTGGCATTGAATAAATTGGCACCCAAAACAACAGAGAATTCTAAGCCAAAGGAGAGCAGCTTTCAAAAGCAAAGATAACTCTTGATTGATACAGCTCCCTGAAGAGATAGAACACAAAGGAACAGTCCCTGGAATATATTATTTTCTATTTCATTGACTTGGGCAAAGATTCTCCTCTCTGATTACTTTTTAATTGGATTATACATTTCTTCTATAAAAATTCAAGAAAAGGAAAATTTGTTTGAACAAAGAGTATGTCTTATATATAGGTTACTATATAATGGAATTCAATGTTGGCAGTCTGATTCTGTGTGCTTACTTGCTCGATTGATTGACTAAATATATGGTGTTTACATTTGTGTGTCACAATATGGTGAAAAGAAATTTAGTTCGTTTTTGCTTTTGTCCTTCCCTGGAACACTCTCTCCTTTGTAGGACCCCTTGTGTAGAAAAATAAAAAGAGTATGTCTGTTTTTTAAAAAATCTATGTTTCATTACATTCAAATAAGGGATTAAACTGTTCAGACATCAAATGGCTATTTCAGAAGCAAGTCCAGGTTTTTGGGTAATGATGGAAAAGAAAAGCTGAAACAAATATTTTCCCTTTTCTGATTGTTATAGAATGAATAAGAACAACAGAAACAGCAGGGGGGAAAGAACCCATAATTCAACAATAATAACCATACAATCTCATGCCATAAACCTCCAAAAATGATAGCCAAGAAAAGAAACAGAAAATTATGACAGTGCAGTTTGCATGCTAACTCCAGGCTCATACCAAAGAAGTGTTACCGAGGATTAAGTAGGAAGTGAAAACATCTTGAGAATTTTTTTTAATACCCCCCACTATCCTATAGACCCGTAAGTGCATGTGCATGCACATACACACACCACACCACTACCGCCACCACTACTACAACCATACATTGGAGAGAAGAAAGAAGCCAACTGTAGCAGCTAAGGAAAACATCAGAATAAAACCAGTGAGCACAGGCAATAGCTTAACAAAGGCAGGGAAGGTGGCCATGGGAAGCTATTCTTCTACATTTTCTACTGAAAAATAAAGAGAAACATAAGATGTATGAACTGCAAAAAAATACTATATGGATTTGAAAATAGTAGAAACCAATTATGTCATATTAAAAATCTGGTACTTAATATTTCTTTTTTAAATTGGAATCGTCCATTTTTATTTATTTATATATAAAATGGGTGTTCTTTATATTTACAGTGCTCTACAATAAAATACTTCTGTTTTTAGAGTCAAATATCTAGTGATTTTATTCTTTAATTCCTAGCAATAATATGTTTTTATTTTTAATTCCTAGTAGCTATCAAAGTATCTAATATGTGGAAATGATAAATACATATTTATTTAATAAACAAGCCTAAAATAAATCTTAAGATCTAAAGATGATGACCTCATACAAAATAGCACAACCTTTAGGTTTTTATTTGGTAGTTTAAATGAAGTTTTAATTCTCAGTAATATTGTTTGGCTTGGCCATTTTAAGGCAAAAGTTAAGGGCTAGGTCTGAAGCTAAACCCTCTTAGGCATTCACTGTAATCTAAAGTCTCTGAGGCAACTGCCTCAAGATTCTCAACATAACACAAACCCAGATGGTGGGGACCTGAAGAACACTTTTGTAAATAGAAAGGACAAATGAAGCAAGACAGATCTCTAGACCTTGCCTCATCTCTCTGTGTAGAAAGACCGTGTGAATTAATCAGAAACAATAGACTTTTTTCATTATAGTAAAATCATCAAGTAAATGAGCTAAAAATGTTCAGGATCAATTCAGGAATGAAACTGTATAAAACAGTTTCTGAATATGTATAAATAACATTAGGCTTTGAAGGGTCTTACAATTTTTCTATTGAGGAGAACTTATTATTGCTAAATAACCAAAAAGCTTACCAATATTAAGGCAACCATAACTTTTAAATGTAGCCTAAATTAACATTCTTACCATGATTGTTCAAATGTATACTTTTTATAATGTTGTCCTCTAATTTATAATTATCAGAAATGTATTGAGTGATTTTAAAATGCCCTGCAGTTGCACATCACCAATCGCATGCTTGACTAGCTAATAACATTCAATATATATTTATGATATATGTACCTCAATAAGAAAATTTTAAGTAACTATGAATTGAAAACATTTATAAGAATTTTGGATAAATCAAAATATTAGAGTGAAGAAGTAAACATTATCTTCAGAAATATGCTATTATCCATCCTATAATTCCATAGCTTTAAAGCAGATGTTGTTCTCTAATAATTTATGATATAAAAATTAAACAGTTGTAGATGTTGTAGGAGATAAAGAGGAAAAAGTGAATCAGTTTCATGTGTATGTATGCACATATATATCCATCTCTATATACACACATATATAGAAATATATCTGTACATATTAATGTTCATAATACATACACCACTAAATGAATAAGATGGTACTATTGAGGTTTGTTGTTTATCAGTATGGGAAAGATGTAAAATGAAAGAGTTATGTCATATAATCTCTAATATTTCTGTAGTATCGATGCATAACACAGTTTTGAAATGCACACATTAAAGGGTATTAAGTGAAAAAAAAATTATTTATTAGAGCAAGACATTCTGCTTCTCAAATCATAATAAATTATACCCTTTCCTCTCTACATAAGTTTCTATTGCATGGCCTACTAAATTTCCTCCTATCATATAACTAATTAATGCTCTGCTTAATGTTATGCTGGGCTATTCTTCAATGTGCTATCCTAGGTAGATTTTGGTTATGACTCTATTGATTTTCTAGTGACAGCCTCCCACTTGAACTTTTGCCTCAGTTCTGCTAATCCGCATACCCACTGTTCTACCACCTGCTATATGCAAACAGGAGAGCATAATTTAGTACTGGTTGATTCATTCTTGCTTGTGTAATAAAGGCCAAACTCCTTATTATGGCATCAAGCCTCTTTACATTGCAGCACCTATTTTTTTTAATCTTATTCCCTCCACTGAAAAATCCCTTCACACCACACACACACACAAAAGCACACACACTAACACACACTATCACAATCACATACACACACTATATAACCTCTGTTCTTTTCGCTTGGAACTACCCAGTGTTACCTCAGTGCATCACCTTCTTACTCTCCTCTAAGGCTTGTGGAAATACCCTTTCTACACCCATCAATTCATTACCTACATTAGGCATTTCTCCTAATGCTATCCCTCTCCTAGTCCCCCACCCCCAACAGGACCCGGTGTGTGAACCACCATAGCACGTGTATACCTATGTAACAAAACTGCACATTCTGCACAAGTACCCCAGAACTTAAAGTATAATAATAAAAAAAGTATGTGTAATAGGAAATAAAAGTTAATATTTAAAAAAGAAATACGATTTCTACCCTTCTTCTAGAGCAGTTCTACTCATCCCTCAGGTATGAACCGAAAAAATGCCTCTTTAATGCTGTTTTCTAGCTTCCCAGCCTAAAATCATTCCTCTTCCCACTAGATATTTAAAGAACATCTCATTATTTCACTGAACACTGAATAAGACAATTTCTGCACTCAAACACATAAATGCTAATTGTAAGAATAAAGAAGGAATTAAAGAAAGCACTTATCCCCTTGCATGGTAATTGTTTATTTATCTCGAGCACTACTGGGTTCCAGACACTGTGCATGGCACTAGAATTTCAAAGCTGAATAATACAGCCTCTGCCCGAAACATAGATACCAACTGTTAAAAATCTCGAATCAATCAAACGAAGCCTATCACTCTGTAATTTTTAACTATTTGTTTGCTGTTCTTTCTAATCTAAACCATAAAGCAGAGAAAACTATTTGTAACTCCAGAACTTAGCACAACATCGGTTACATGGTAGATATGGAAAAATATTTTGAATTAATAGCGAAGAAAACAAATGAATGAAAAACATCTAAAAGAAAGTAAAACAAAAGAAATATACAAAGCATAGCCTAATAAAAGAAGAAGAATATGTGAAATTGTTATTAAAAATACTATTGTCATAAATAAAATTAAAACCATTAATGAGCCATCTGCTTCCAGACAAAGTGGAGTAATAAGAACCAGATTTACACTTCACCAAACAAAAACAAAATTTACAAAATATATAAAGCAATTTTCAGGACCATAAACATCACATGATAAAGAACAGTGATCTCTGGTTAATGTAACACAAATGAGGTGACCCTAAATTTGCCTTAGCTGTATGCCTTAATTGAGTTTCTAGGTCATATCACAGAAAGGGTAACTCAGGTGGAGCCTGGCAGACTCCCTAAGTTAAGAAGATGGAGCTGAGGGTCTGAGGATACCAAAGCAGCTAAAGTTTACAGAATGAGTACCAGAGAAGAGAGAAATGCACAAGACAGAGTGCCAGAGATCTGCAGAAAATCCCCCTTGATTACTCAACTGAGTGCTGTTTGGCATATAGAGAAATTTACTGAGGCAATGGAAAGAACGACCCCAGAGGATTAGAGGTAACAGTGCCCCGTCTCACACAGGGCTGGGAATGGTCCATGTTCCCACTATCCAAACTGGAAAACTTTAAAATTCATGGGACATTGGATAGAATACATAGGTTTTTCCCCAGTAGTGAGAAATAATTACCCATCAACTGATCGACTGAACACAGTTTCAGTTTCACCTAACAATTTTGTGTGTGTGTGTGTGTGTGTGTGTGTGTGTGTGTGAGGGAGTTTCACTCTGTCACCTAGGCTGGAGTGCAATGGCGCAATCTCGGCTCACTGAAACCTCCACCTCCTGGTTCAAGAGATTCTCGTGCCTGAGCCTCCCAAGTAGCTGGGATTACAGGCATGAGCCATCACGCCCAGCTAATTTTTGTATTTTTAGTAGAGGCGGGATTTCACTATGTTGGCCAGGCTGGTCTTGGAACTCCTGACCTCAGGCAATCCACCAGCCTTGGCCTCCCAAAGTGCCGGGATAACAGGCATGAGCCACCGCGTCCAGACTCACCTAACAAATCTTAAAAGCAAGACCCAAAAGGATTAAACTGTTTTCAGGTAACTTTACTGTATATCAGAACAAATCTCAACAACACTTGTTTGGAATTAAAAATATTCAGACAAAAAAAAAAAGAACATCTGGAATTAAAAAAAAATCCCAGGCATAAAAAGAAGCAGGAAAAAATGATCCATAATAAGGAGAAAAATCAATCACATGAAACTGATATAAAAGGATATAAAAAATATGAAAGATTTAGAATTAGCAGATAAGATTTAAATATTACACTTGTATTTCATGTACAAAAATGTTAAGTACACATGGATAGTATAAAAAAGACCAAAAAAAAAAAACCTCTAGACATGAATACTAAAATGTGAAAATGAAAAATACATTGGATAGAATTAATGATAGATGATGTGCATTGCAGAAGCTTAGAGAACATGAATACATAGCTATGGAAGCTATAAAAAATTAAATACAAGAAGAAAAGAGAATTAAATAAATGGGCAGAACAATGGTAATTGTAGAAAAACATAAAGTGTCTAATATATGTGTAATTGTTACACAAGTAAGTGTCCCAAGGGAGAATGAAAGGAGGGAAGATAGGAAAATAATTTTTTAATGCTCAAAATTTTTACAAATATGAGGAATTACAAACCTAACTATCCAATAATCTCACTGAACCCCAAGAACAAGAAACATAAGCAAAATTACACCAAAGCACATTATAAATTGCTCAAAATCAGTTGTTAAAAACAGAAGATTAAAAAAATGTTATATACAGAGGAACAAAATATAAGAAGAATAACAAATTTCTCCTTGGAAACAATGTAAGAGATAAGACAGTACAACATTTTAAAAATACAATAAGAGAGAGAGAGAAAAAAAGAAAACTTTAGACCTAGTTTTGTAGCCAGTGCAAATAACATTGAAAACAAAGGCAAAATAAAGACTTTTCTGGTTATCCAAAAGCTAACATCATACAAAATGATTACAGACTGAATGCTTTCCTTCCAGGAACAGAAGCAAGATAACAATGTCCATAACAATAAAAATAACCAGTTTTATTCCACATTGTGCTGAAGGTTCTATTGGATGCAATAGGTAAGCAAATAATAATAATAATAATAATAATAATAATAATAAAAGTCATCTAGAGTTAAGAGGATAAATTAAAACTTTCTTCACAAGTTGATGGTCGTCTTTGTTGAAGATTCGATAGAATTTATATAAAAGCTACTAGATCTATAATGCGAATTTAACAAAGTTTCAGAAAAAAACGTTAACCTACAAAAGAGTTCTATTTCTGTATGTTAGCAACAAACCTTCAGACACTAAAAATTAGAAACACCATTTATTATAGCATCAAAAATGTGAAATACTTAGTGAAATGTAGAAAAATATGTAAAAGACCTTAACACTGAAACCTATAAAACATTACTGAGAGAAATTCAAAAGATCTAAATCAATGGAAAATGTTATGTTCATGGTTTGAAAGACCAAATATTTTTAACTTGCTAGTTGTCTCTAAATTTATCTACATGTTGAACACAATCCCATTCAAAATTCCCACAGGATTTTTACAGCAATTGACAAACCAGGCTGGGCGCAGTGGCTCAAGCCTGTAATCCCAGCACTTTGGGAGGCTGAGGTGGGTGGATCACCTGAGGTTAGGAGTTCAAGACCAGCCTGATCAACATGGTGAAACCCCCTCTCTACTAAAAATACAAAAATTAGCTAGGCATGGTGGCGCACACCTGTAGTCCCACAACTTAAGAGGCTGAGGCAGGAGAATCACCTGAATGAATGAAGTGGAAGTTGCAGTGAGCCGAGATCACGCCATTGCACTCCAGCCTGGGCAGCAAGAGCAAAACTCCATCTCAAAAAAAAAAAAAAAAAAGAAAGAAATTAACAGGTTGATAATAAATTTCATATGAAAATGCAAAAGACATAGAAGAGCCAAAACAACTTGGAAAAAGAAAAACATAGTTGGAAGACAAACTATCTGATTTCAAGAATTATCATAAAGCTGAGCACGGTAGCTCACGCCCGTAATCCCAGCACTTTGGGAGGCTGAGGAGAGTGGATCATTTGAGGTCAGGAGTTTAAGACCAGTCTGGCCAACATTGTGAAACTCCATCTCTACTAAAAATACAAAAATTAGCTGGGCGTGGTGGTGCACACCTGGAATCCCAGCTACTCAGGAGGCTGAGGTACAAGAATGGCTTGAACCTGGGATGTGGAGGTTGCAGTGAGCTGAGATTGTGGCACTGCGCTCCAGCCTGAATGACAAAACAAGACTCTGTCAAAAAAAAAAAAAAAAAGTGTAGTATTGGAATAAATATGGATAAACAGAGAGTCCAAATTTAGACCCAAAAATATGTCCGTTTTATTATTATTATTATTATTATTATTATTATTATTATTATTGTTTTGGAGATGTAGTCTCGCTCTGTCATCCAGGCTGCAGTACAGTGGCTGATCTCGGTTCACAGCAATCTCCATCTCCCGTATTCAAGTAACTCTTCTGTCTCAGCCTTGGGAGTAGCTGGATTACATGTGTGCGCCACCATGCCTGGGTTTTTTTTTTTTTTTTTTTTTGTATTTTTAGTGGAGATGGGGTTTCACCATGTTGGCCAGGCTGGTCTTGAACTCCTGACCTCAAGTAATTCACTCTCCTCAGCCTCCCAGAGTGCTGGCATTATAAGTGTGAGCCACCAAACCTGGCCTTAGTCAGCTATTTTTGACAAAGATGTAAAGACGACTTAGTGAAAAAGGAGAAGTCTTTCAACAAATACTGGTAGAAGAATTGGGTATGCATATGCCCATAAAAGTAGATTTTGATCCGTATATCATACTGTATTTGGTTGGTACAAAAGTTAACTGAAAATCTATTATGGGCCTAAATGTAAAACTAAAATTATAAAACTTCTAGAAGCAGACATTGAAAAAATATCTTTTATACCATAGGTTAGGCAAAACTTTCTAGAGACGACATAAAAAACATGATTTATGAGATTAAAAAATTGATTAATTAGACTTCATTAAAATAAAAATGCTCTTCAAAATCCCTATTAATAGGATGAAAATACACTATTATAGACTGGAAGAAAATATTCACAAGTTATATGCTATTAAAGGACTTTTATTCTGAATATATGAAGAACTCTTAAAACCTAATAAGCAAACGAATAACCCAATACACACAATGGACAAACATTTGAAGGCACTTTATCAGAAAAGTTATATGGGTGGAAAACAAGCATTTGAAAAGATACCCAAAATTATTAGTCAAAATACAAATTAAAACCATGATGAAACTATACTAGAGACCTACTAAAATGGCAAAAATTAAAATGCTAGATCATACCAAGTTTTTGCAAGGATGTGAAAGAAGGAGAATTCTCATAGACTGCTGATGGAAATGTAAAAAGAAAACACTTTGGAAAAACAGTTAGCAGTTTTTTTAAATGTTAAACATGCATCTACAGTATTATCCTATAATTGCACTTGTAATTTACCCAAAAGGAAAAAGGCATATGCCCATTAAGAGACTTATACATAAATCTTCATCAAAGTTTGATTTGTAATAGTCAAAAACTAAAAGCAACCAAAATGTTCATCAATAAGTGAATAGAAAGGCAGTAGGTGGAGCAAGATGGCCAACTAGAAGCCTCCAGTGATGATTCTCCATCACCCTCCAAAAGAACACCAAATTGAACAACTATCCACATAAAATAGCAACTTCATAAGAACAAAAAATCAGGTGAGTAATCACAGTATGTGGTTTTAACATCCTATTAAGGAAAGAAGTACTGGAAAGGGTAAAAAAGATAGTCTTGAATCACCTACACCACTTTTCCTCTATCTGCTGGCAATGGCCACTGGCACAGAGAAAGAATCTGTGAACTTGGGAGAGGGAGAACACAGTGATTGTGAAACTTTGCATAGGAACTCAGTGCTGCCCTGTCACAGTAGAAAGCAACAGGAGGCAAAACTCAGCCTACACCCACAGAGGGAGCATTTAGACCAGCCCTAGCCAAGGGCAAGTCATCCATCCCAGCGGTCAAAATCTGAGTTCCACTAAAACCTGCCACCACAGGCTAAAGTGGTCTGGAGCACTAAATAAACTTGAAATGCAGTCTAAGCCACAGAAACTACAATTCGTAAGTCCTGCTGCTGTGCTGGGCTCAGAACCAGTGGACTTAAGGTACATGTGATCTAGTGGGATATCAACTGGAATAGCCAAGGGAGTGATTGTGTAACATCTTCCCAAACCCCAGGCAGTGTGACTCACAGATCTGGAGAGACTCTTTTCTTCCCCTTGAGGAGAGGAAACGGGAGCATAAAGAAAACTTTGTCTTGCAACTAGGGTACCAGCTCAGTCACAGTAGAATATGGCACCAGGCGGGGTCCTGGGGCCCACATCCCACGATGTAGCTCCTAGAAGACATTTCCTGGGCCAGAAGGGAATTTGCTGCCTTGAAAGGAAAAACCCAGTTTGGGCAGGATTTATCATCTACTGACTAAAGTGCCCTTGTGGCCCTGAATAATCAACAGTGATAGCCAGGGAGCACTTGCCATGAACCTTGGGTGAGACCCAGGGCTTTGCTGGCTTCAGGTATGACCCAGCACATTCCCAGCTGTGATGGCTATGGGGAAGGACTTCATCTGCTTGGGATAAGGAGAGGGAAAAGTAAAGGAAACTTTGCCTTGCAGCTTAGGCACCAGTTTGGCCACAGTTGGGTAGAGCACCAAGTGGGCACTTGTGGTCCCTGATTCCAGGCTTTGGCTCTTGAATGGCATTTCTGGACCTGCCCTGGGACAGAGGAAAGTTTACTTCCTTGAATGGAGAGTTCCAGGCCTGGGAGCATCTACCACAAGCTGAATGAAGAGCCCTTGGGCCTTGAGTGAAAAATCTGTGATAGCAAGATAGTACTCCCCATGGGCCTGGGTTAGTGGTGACCATAGGAATAGACTCCTCTTCTTGAGGAAAGGAGAGCAAAAAGTGGGAAGAACTTTGTCTTGTTGCTTGGGTGCCAGTTCAGCTGCCATAGAATAGAGCACCAGGTAGATTTCTAAAGTTCCCAACTACAGGCCTGGCTCCTAGATAGCACTTCCAAATCTGCCCAGGGCCCCAAGGGAGCTTGGTACACTTAAGGGAAGGACACAAGCCTGGCTGAATTTGCCACCTGCTGATTGTAGAACTCTTGGGCCTTAAGCGAACATAAGGAGCACCCAGGCAGTAGTCACTGTGGGCCTTGCTTGGGTAAGACCCAGTGCTACACTGGCTTTAAGTCTGACCCAGTACAGTCTTAGTGGTGGTGGCCACAGGGAGGCTTGTGTCACCCCTCCCCCAGCTCCAGGCAGCTTAGCCCAGAGAGAGATACTCCATTTGTTTGGGGTAAAGCAAAGGAAAAGAATGAAAGCCTTTGCCTGGTAATCCAGGGAATTCTTGCAGATCTTACCCAAGACCCCAAAAGTGGTACCTCTGAGTCTACAGGAGCTACAGCATTAGTGGGCATGAGGTAGCTCCTAAAGCAGATATGGCTATATAGGACCAAAAACTTAAGTCACAACACCCAAGTCCCTTAAAATACCTGAAAAGCCTTCACAAAATGTATGGATACAAACAAGCCCAGACTGTGAAGACTACAATCAATACCTAATCCTTCAATGCCCAGACACCAACAAATATCCACAAGCATCAACACCATCCAAGGAAACATGACCTCACGAAATGAACTAAATAAGGCACCAGTGACCGATCCCAGAAAGACAGAGATAGATGACCTTTTAGACAGATAATCCAAATAGGTGTTTTGAGGAAACTCAATTAAATCCAAGATAACACAGACAAGAAATTCAGAATCCTGTCAGATATATTTTACAACAAGTTTGGAATAATTAAAAAGAATCAAAGAGATATTCTGGAGCTGAAAAAAATGCAATTGACATACTAAAGAATGCATCAGAGTCTCTTAATAGCAGAATGGATCAAACAAAAAAGAATTAGTGAGCTTGAAGACAGGCTCTTTGAAAATACACCGAGAGAGGAGACAAAAGAAAAAAATTAAAAAGAATAAAGCACATGTACAAGATCTAGAAAATAGTCTCAAGAGAGCGAATCAAAGAGTCACTAGTATTAAAGCAGAAGTAGAAGGTAGAGGAAGAAATCAGGGTAGAAACTGTCCAAAGGGATAACAGAGAACTTCCAAACCTAGCAAAATGTATCAATATTTGAGTATAAGAAGATTATAGAATATCAAGAAGATTCAACCCAAATAAGACTAACTCAACACGTTTAATAATCAAACACTCAAAGGTCAAGGATAAAGGATCCTAGAAGTATCAAGAGAATAGAAACAACATACCAAGAAGCTCCAATATATCTAGCGCCAGACTTCACAGTGTAAACCTTACAAGCCAGGAGACAGTGGCATGATATTTAAAGTACTGAAAAGGAAAAACTTTTCTCCTAGAATAGAATATCCAGTGAAATTATCCTTCAACCAAAAAGAGAAATAAACTTTCCCAGACAAACAAAGGCTGAGAAATTTCATCAAAACCAGATTGTCCTATAAGAAATGCTAAAAAGCATACTTCAATCAGAAAGAAAAAGATGTTAATGAACAATAAGAAATTATCTGAAAGTGCTTTCCAGCCCCGGCCCCGGACCCTGCAGCTGCCGAGATGTTGATGCCTAAGAAGAACCGGATTGCCATTTATAAACTCCTTTTTAAGGAAGGAGTCATGGTGGCCAAGAAGGATGTCCACATGCCTAAGCACCCAGAGCCGGCAGACAAGAATGTGCCCAACCTTCATGTCATGAAGGCCATGCAGTCTCTCAAGTCCCGAGGCTACGTGAAGGAACAGTTTGCCTGGAGACATTTCTACTGGTACCTTACCAATGAGGGTATCCAGTATCTCCGTGATTACCTTCATCTGCCCCCCAAGATTGCGCCTGCCACCCTACGCCGTAGCCGTCCAGAGACTGGCAGGCCTCGGCCTAAAGGTCTGGAGGGTGAGCGACCTGCGAGACTCACAAGAGGGG
Source organism: Piliocolobus tephrosceles (assembly GCF_002776525.5). Classification (NCBI taxonomy): domain Eukaryota; kingdom Metazoa; phylum Chordata; class Mammalia; order Primates; family Cercopithecidae; genus Piliocolobus; species Piliocolobus tephrosceles. The sequence goes on from NC_045437.1 coordinate 30,040,574, forward strand.
AAGCTGACAGAGATACCTACAGACGGAGTGCTGTGCCACCTGGTGCCGACAAGAAAGCTGAGGCTGGGGCTGGGTCAGCAACCGAATTCCAGTTTAGAGGCGGATTTTGTCGTGGACGTGGTCAGCCACCTCAGTAAAATTGAAGAGGATTATTTTGCATTGAATAAATTTACAGCCAAAAATCCTTAAAAAAAAAAAAAAAAAAGAAATTATCTGAAAGTAAAAAACTCACTGGCAGTAGTAAGCACACTGAAAAACAGAATAAATCTCTTTAATTATGGTATATAAACTATTCATCTTGAGTAGTAAGAATAAAAAAGAATCCGTGTAAAATGATAACTACAACAAGTTTTCAAGACAGACAAAATGAAAAGATATAAAGAGAAACAACAAAAAGCTAAAAAGTGGGAGGGATGAAGTTAATGTGTAGAATTTTCATTAGTTTCTCTTTGCTTCTTTGTTAGTTTGTTTTTGCAATCAGTGTTAAATTGTCATCAGTTTAAAATAATGGCTCATAAGATGTTACTTGCAAACCTCATGGTAACTTCAAATTTAAAAAAATACAGCAGATACATTGAAAAATAAAAAAAAAAAAGAAATTAAAATGTACCACCAGAGAAGATTACCTTCACTAAAAGGAATAAAGGAAGAAAAGTAAAGTAGAGAAAACTACGAAACAACTGGAAAACAAATAACAAAATGCCAAAAGTAACTTCTCACTTATCATTAATAACATTGAATATAAATGGACTAAACTCTCCAATTGAAAGACATAGAGTGGCTGAATGCATTAAAAAAGAATACCAAATTGTCCCTTGCCTACCAGAAACACACTTTCCCTATAAAGACACACATATACTGAATATAAAGGATGATAAAAGGCATCCCATGCAAATGAAAACCAAAAAAGAGAAGTAGTAGCTTCACTTACATCAGGAAAAAATAGACTTCAAGACAAAAGCTACAAAAAGAGACAAATAAGATTATTATATAATGACACAAGGGTTAATTCAGTAAGATAATATAATGATTGTAAATACATATGCAGCAAAGATTGGAGCATGAATATATAGAAAGCAAATATTATAGCTAAAAGAAGAGATAAACCCCAATATAATTATAGCTGGAAACTACAACACCTCCAATTTTAGCATTGGTCAGACCACCCAGAAAGAAAATTAATGAAAAAAATTTGAATTTAATCCATCCTATAAACCAAATAAATCTCACAGTTATTTACAGAACATTTCACCCAACAGCTATAGAAGACACATTTTTCTCTTCAGAACATAGATCATTCTCAAGGATAGACCATAGGCTAGGCCACAAAATAAGTTGTACTTTTTTAAATGAAATTATATCAAGTAACTTCTCTGAATGCAAAAGAATAAAAGTAGAATTCAATAACAACAGAAACTTTGAAAACACAAACACATGAAAATTAAACAATATGCTCCTGAATGGTCAGCAGGTCAATTAAGATGTTAAGAAGAAAATTTTTAAAAGTCTTTAAACAAATAAAAATAGATCATACCAAAACCTATGGTATACAACAAAAGCAACAATATGAGAGAAGTTAATAGCAATAAACATTTACATCAGAAAAGTAGAAAAACTTAAACCTAATGATGCATCTGAAAGAAGTAGAAAAGCAAGAGCAAACAAAACACAAAATTAGTGGAAGAAAAGAAATAAAAAATATAAGAACAGAAGTAAATAAAACAAATACAAAAATAAAAATAATCAATAAAATGAAAATTTGTTTTTTGAAAAATAATATGAACAAACTTCAGCCTAAATTTATGAAGAATGAAAAAGAGAAGACCCAAATAAATAAAATGAAAGATGAAAAGGAGACATTACAACCAATACCACAGAAATTCTGAGGATCATTAGAGGCTACTATAAGCAACTGTGTGCCAATAAATTTGAAAACGTGGAATAATTTGATAAAAACCTTGACACGTTGATTGAACCAGGAAGAAATCCAAAACCTCAACAGACCAATAACTAATGATGAGAGCAAAGCTATAATAAAAAGTCTCCCAGTGACACGGTTTGGCTCTGTATCCCCACCCACAACTCCTCTAGATTTGTAGTTCCCATAATCCCCACATGTCATGGGAGGGACCAGTAGGAGATAATTTTATCATGGTGGCAGTTACTTTCATGTTGTTCTTGTGACAGTGAGTTGTCACTAAATCTGATGGTTTTATAAGGACCCTTTCCTCATTTTGCTCATTCTTCTCTCTCCTGCCACCATGTAAAATGAGTGTGTTTGCTTCCCCTTTTGCCATGACTGTAAGTTTACTGAGGCCTCCCAGCCATGCAAAACTGTGAGTCAATTGAACCTCTTTCCTTTATAAATCGCCCAGTCTTGGGTATGTCCTTAAAGCAGGGTGAGAACAGACTAATATAGTAAATTGGTTCCACAAGAGTGGAGTGCTGCTGTAAAGACACCTGAAAACGTAAAAGTGACATTGAAAGTGGGTACCAGGCAGAGGTTGGAATGGTTTGGAGGACTCAAAGGAGACAAGAAAATTTGGGAAAGTTTGGAACTTCCTAGAAACGTGGAGAGCTCAGAAGACAGGAAGATGTGAGAAAGTTTGTAACTTCCTAGAGACTTGTTGAATGGTTTTGACAAAAATGCTGATAGTGATATGGACAATGAAATCCAGGCTGAGGTGGTCTCAGATGGAGATGAGGAACTTGTTGGAAACAGGAGTAAAGGTCACTCTTGCTAGCAAAGAGACTGGTGGCATTTTACTCCTGCCCTAGTTATCCGTGGAATGTTGAACTTGAGAAAGATAATTTAGGGTATCTGGTGGAAGAAATTTCTAAGTGGCAAGGCATTCAAAGGAAGCAGAGCATAAAGATTTGGAAAGTTTGAAGCCTGTTGATGCAATAGAAAAGCAAAACCAATTTTCTAGGAAGAAATTCAAGTCTGCTGCAGAAATTTGCATAAGTAATGAGGAGTGTAATGTTAATCACCAAGACAATGAGGAAAATATCTCCAGGGCATGTCAGAGACCTTTGCAGCAGCCCCTTCCATCACAGGCCTGAAGGCTTAGGAGGAAAAAATTGTTTCCTGGGGCAGGCCCATGTACCATCTGCTGTGTGCAGCCTAGAAACTTGCACCCTGTGTCTCAGCTGTTCTAGTGGTGGCTAAAAGGGGCCAAGGTACAGATCAGGCCATTGCTTCAGAGAGTGCATGCACCAAGCCTTGGTAGCTTCCATGTGGTGTTGAACCTTTGGGTGCACAGAAGACAAGAATTGAGGCTTTGGCATATGCCAAGTCTTGGTAGCTTCCATGTGGTAATTAGGCTGTGGGTGCACAGAAGGCAAGAATTGAGGTTTGGGAAGTACTGCCTAGATTTCAGAGAATTATGGAAAGATCTGAATGTCCAGGAACAAGTCAGCTACAGGAGCAGAACCCTCATGGAGAACATTTGCTAGGGCAGTGCAGAAGGGAAATGTGGTGTGTGAGCTCCCCAGAGAGTCTCCAGTGAGGCACAGTATCGTGGAGTTGTGAGAAGAGGGCCATGATCCTCCAGAACCTAGAATGGTAGATTCACCAACAGCTTACACTGTGTACATGGAAAAGCCACAGACACTCAATGTCAGCTCATGAAAGAAGCCAGAGTGGGTTAGTGTACCATGCAAAGCCACAGGTACGGAGTTGCCCAAGGCTGTGGGAGTCCACTTCTTGCATCAGCATGCCCTGGATGTATCACCTGGAATCAAAGGAGATAATTTGGAAACTTAAGGTTTAATGACTGCCCTCTTAGATTTCAGACTTGCATGGAACCTGTAGCCCCTTTATTTTGGCCAATTTCTCCCATTTGCAACAGGTGTATTTGCCCAATGCCTGTAGCCCCATTGTATCTAGGAAATAACTAACTTGCTTTTATTTTTGAAGGCTCATCGGCAGAAGAGACTTGCCTTGTCTCAGATGAGACTTTGAACTCGGACTTTTGAGTTAAGCTTGAAATGAGTTAAGACTTTGGGGGACTGTTAGGAAGGCATGATTGTGTTTGAAATGTGAAGACATGAGATATGAGAGGGACCAGGGGCAGAATGATATGGCTTGGCTATATGTCCCTACACAAATGTCACCTTGAATTGTAGTTCCCCATGAGTCATGGGAGGGACCTGGTGGGAGGTAATTTAATTTTGGGGGCAGTTACTCTCATGATGTTCTCATGGTAGTGAATTAGTTATCATGAGACCTAATGGTTTTATAAGGCACCTTTCCCCCTTTTGTTCATTCTTCCCTTCCCTGCTGCCATGTAAAGAAGGACATGCTTGCTTCTCCTTTTCCATGATTAAGTTTCATGAGGCCTCCCAGCTATGCAAAACTATGACTCAATAAACCTCTTTTCTTTATAAATTTCCCATTCTTGTATATGTCCTTATAGCAGAATGAGAACAGACTAATACACCAAGCAAAAGAAAACCCTGACTCCAATGACCTAACTGCTGAATTTTACCAAATATTTAAAGAATAACTTCTACAAATCCTGCTGAAACTATTCCAAAAAATAGATGATAAGGGACGATATGGTCTGGTCCTGTGTCCCCACCCAAATCTCATCTTGAATTATAATCTGAATTTTAATATCATAATTCAAATTGTAATCCCCATGTGTCAGGGGAGGGACCACATGGGAGGTAATTGAATCATGGGGATGGTAACCCTTATGCTATTCTTGTGATAGTGAGTGAGTTCTTATGAGGTCTGATGGTTTTATAAAAGGCTTTTCCTGTTTGCTTGGCATTTCTCCTTCCTACCATCATGTGAAGAAGGACATGTTTGCTTCACCTTCCAGCATGATTATAAGTTTCCTGAGGCCTCCCCTCCTATGGAACTGGAGTCAATTAAACCTCTTTCCTTCATAAGTTACCCAATCTAAAATATTTCTTCATAGCAGTGTGAGAATAGACTCAAACAGTAGATTGGTAAAAGGAGTAGTGAGATTCGCCTGTAAAGATACCTGAAAATGTGGAAGCAACTTTAAAACTGGGAAACAGGCAGAGTTTGGAATGGTTTGGAGGACTCGAAATAAGACAGGAAAATGTAGGCAAGTGTTGGAGAATTTGTTCTCCAAATTTGGAGAATTTTTGTTTTGGAGAATTTCTCCCATTTGGAATGGGTGTATTTACCCAGTTCCTGTACCCCCACTGAATTAAGAAAGTGACTAACTTGCTTTCATTTTTACAGACTCATAAGTGGAAGGGACTTGCCTTGTCTCAGATGAGACTATGGTCTTGGACTTTTGGGTTAATGCTGAAATGAGTTAACACTTTGGGGAACTGCTTGGAAGGCATAATTGTGTTTTGACAAGTGAGAAAGAGAATTTGGAGGGGCCAGGAGCAGAACGTTATGATCTGGCTCTGTGTCCCCTGCCAAATTTCATCTTGAATTGTACTCTGAATTGTAATATTGTAATACAGATTTTAAATCCTACGTGTTGTGGAAGGGACCTCATGGGAAGTAATTGAATCATGGGGGTAGTTATTTTCATGCTCTTCTTGTGATCTCATGAGATCTGATGGTTTTGTAAGGAGTTTTTCCCTGTTTGCTCGGCACTTCTCCTTTCTGCCACCATATGAAGAAGGACTGTTTGCTCCAACTTCTGCTATAATTGTGTTTCCTGAGGCCACCCAGTTCTACAGAACTGAATCAATTAAACTTATTTCCTTTATAAATTACCCAGTCTCAAGAATTTCTTCATACCAGTATGAAAATGGACTAATACCAGGAAATACTTCTCATTTCATTCTATGAGGCCAGTATTACCCTGATACCAAAAGCAGACAACACATTAAAAAAAAAAAAAAAACTCTACAGGCCAGTATTCTTTATGAAAATTGGTACAAGTTTGGCTTAACCTATGTAAATCAGTATAATACATCATATAAACAGAATGAAGGACAAAAACACATGAACATTTTAATTGATGTTGAAGAAACATTTGATAAAATTCAACATCCCTTTATGATGAAAATACACAAATTTGTATATAGAAGATACCTCAACTCAATAAAAACCATATATGACAGACCCACAGGTAGTATTATACTGAACAGAGAAAAACTGAAAGCCTTTTCTCTAAGATCTGGAACAAGTCAAAGATGCCCACTTTCCTGACTGGCATTCAACATAGTACTGACAATCCTAGCTAGAGCAATTAGACAAAATAAATAAATAAAGGAAAAAGAAGTCAAATTATTTTTGTTTGCAGATAATATGTTCTTACAGTTGGAAAACCCTGAAGACTCCATCAAAAAAAAAATTGACCTGATAAATAAATACAGTGAAGTTTCAGGATACAAAATAATCTGACAAAATCAGTAGCATTTCTATATGCCAACAGTGAACAATATGAAAAAGAAATCAAGAAAGTAATACCATTTACAATAGCTACAAATAAAATAAAATACCTAGAAATAAACTTACTCAGAGAAATGAAATATCTCTGCAATGAAAACTATAAAACATTGATGAAAGAAATTGAAGATGACCAAAAAAAAAATGGGAAGATGTTTCATATTCGTGAACTAAAGGAATTAATATTTTTAAAATGTCTATGTTACCTGTATTAGTCCATTCTCATACTGCTATGAAGAAATACCCAAGACTAGGTAATTTATAAAGCAAAGATGTTTAATTGACTCACAGTTCTGCATTGCTGGAGAGGCTTCAGGAAACTTAAAGTCATGGTCGAAGGCAAAGGAGAAGCAAGCAGTGTATTCACAGGGCAGCAGGACAGAGTGAGTGCAAGCGGGGGAAATGTCAGACACATATGAAATCATCAGATCTCATGAGACTCACTCACTATCACGAGAACAGCATGGGGGGAACCACCCCATGATCTCATTGCCTCCACCTGGTCCCATCCTTGGCATGTGGGGATTATGGGAATTATAATTCAAGATGAGATTTTATGTGGGGACACAGTCAAACCATATTACTACCCAAAGCAATCTATAGATACCATGTAATTCCTATCAAAATACCAAAGACATTCTTCAAAGAAATATAAAAAATAATACTAAAATTTATATGGAACCACAAAATACCAAAACTATCCTAAGCAAAAGGAACAAAACTGGAGGAATCACATTACCTGTCTTCAAATTATTGTACACAGCTATAGTAAACAAAACAGCATGGTACTGGCATAAAAACAGACATGTATACCAATGGAACAGAATAGAGAACCTAGATGTAAATCCGTAAATCTACAGTGAACTCATTATTGACAAAGATGCCAAGAACACACATTGGGGAAATAACAATTTCTTCAATAAAACCTGCTGGGAAAACTGGATATCTGCATCCAGAAGAATGAAACTAGATCCTTATCATTCACCATATCAAAATGAATTAAAGACAAATCTAATTGGCTTTAATGGCAAGGACTTTAAACTATAAAACTACTATAAGAAAACTTTGGGGAACATCTCCTGGAAATTGGACTGGGCCAAGATTTCTTGAGTAATACCCCACAAACACAGGCAACCAAAGCAAAAATGGACAAATGGGATCACATTAAGTTAAAAAGCTTCTGCATGGCAAAGGAAATACCAACAAAGTGATGAGGCAACCCACAGAGTTGAAGAAAATATTTGCCAACTATTCATCTGACAAAGGACTAATAATCAGAATATATGAGTGCAAATAATCAATAAAAAGTCTAATAATTTAATTTTAAAATGAGAAAAAGATCTCAATAGACATTTCTAAAAGGAAGACATGAAAATGGCAAACAGCTATTTAAAAATGTGTTCAACATCAGTGATGATCAAAGAAATGCAAATCAAAACTACAATGATATATCATGTCACCCCAGTTAAAATTGCTTTTATCCAAAGGACAAGCAATAATAAATGCTGGTAAGGATGTGGAGAAAAGGGAGCTCTTATACGCTGTTGGTGGGAATGTAAATTAGTACAACCACTGTGAAGAACAATTTGGAGCTTCCTCCAAAACAGTAAAAATAGAGCTAAAATATGGTGCAGGAATTTCACTGTTAGGTACGTACACAAAAGAAAGGAAATCAGCATATTAAAGAGATATCTGCACTCCCAAACACAGAAAGACAAACTTCATGTGTTCTCACATATTAGTGGGAGAAAAAAATGAAATAAAACAAGTGAACTCATGGAAATAGAGAATAGAATGATAGTTACCAGAGACTGAGAAGTGTAGTGGGATTAGTTAATGGTTACAAAAATATGATTAGAATTAGAGAGATCTAGTATTTGATATCACAACAGGGGTGACTAGAGTCATCAATAATTTAATGTACATTTTACAATAACATAAATAGTATAATTGGACTGTTTGTAACACAAAGAAAGGGTAAATGCTTGAGGTGAAGAACACTCTATTTATACTGATGCCATTATTATGCATTGTGTGACTATATCAAAACATTTTCTGTACCCCATAAATATATACACCTACTATATAACTACAAAAATTCAAAATTAAAAAATTAAAAGCAAACAAGTGAATAGAAAACCTGGTATATCCACACAATGGTATACTGCTCAGCAATAAAAGTAACGGACTATTCACACGTGTAACAGTATGGATAAATTTCAAACTCATTATACTAAGTGAGAGTAGTCAGACACAGAAAGGGTATACACTGTGTGTTTCTATTTATACTGACAGTAGATAGTGTTTTCCTAGTACTTGGCAGATGGGGAGAGATGGCAGGAAGGAATTAGAAAAAAGCAAAAAGAAACTTTGAGGTGATATAGTTTAGATATTTGTCCCCACCAAAATCTCATGTTGAAATGTAATCCCCAATTTTGAAAGTGAGACCTGGTGAAATGTGTTTGGATCATGAGGGCACATCCCTCATGAATGGCTTGTGCTATCGCCTTTGTGATAAATGAGCTTTTTCTTTGAGTTCACATGAGATCTGAGGGTTTAAAAGCATGTGACACATTCCACCCACTCTCTCTTGCTCCTGCTTTCACAGTGTGAAGTGACTGTTCCTGCCTTATCTTCTGCCATGATTGTAAGCTTCTCAAGACCTCGCCAAAAGCTGGGCAGATGTTGGCACACATGCTTCCTGTAAGCCTGCAGAACCATTAACCAATCAGAAATCTTTTCTTTATTAATTACCCAATCTCAGGTATTTCTTTGTTGCAATTCAAGAACAGCCTAAATATAGATAATCGGTACCAAGGAGTGGGATAGTGCCATAAAGACACTTGAAAATGTGGAAAGGACTTTGGAACTGGGTAACAGGCAGCAATTGGAAGAGTATGGAGGGCCCAGAAGAAGAGAGGAAGATAAGGAAAAGTTTGGAAAGTCTAAGAGACTGGTTAAATGGTTGTGATCAAAGTGATCACAGTGATGTGGACAGTGAAGTCCAGGCCGACAAGGTCTTAGATGGAAATGAGGACTTATTGGGAACTAGAACAAAGGTTATGCATGTTATGCCTTAGCCAAGAGCTTGGCTGCATTCTGTTCATGCCCGAGAAATCTAGGGAAGCTTCTAGTGGAAGTTTGAACTAAAAAAGTAATGATTTGGGGTATCTGGCAGAAGAAATATCTAAGCAGCAAAGTGTTCAAGATGTGGTCTGGCTGCTTCTAACAGCCTATCTTAGATGTGGGAGTAAATAAATGACTTGAAGTTGAAGTATATATTTAAAAGGTAAGCAGAACATAAAAATTTGGAAAATTTGCAGGCTGGCCATGTGGAAGAGAAAGAAAAAGCTTTTGGGGGAAGAAGAATTCAAGCAGACTGCAGAACAATCACTTGCTAGAGATATTTGCATAAATAAAAGGAAGCCAATTGCTAATATCTAAGACAATGTGGAAAAGACCTTAAAGGCATTTCAGAGACCATTAAGGCAGCCCCTTCTATCACAGAACCAGATAGCTGGAAAAACAGAATGATTTTATAGATCAGGCACAGGACCCCACTGCCCTGAACAGCCTCAGAACACTGCTTCCTACATCCTGGCTGCTTCAACTCCAGCTGTAGCTCAAAAGGGCCAAGGTACAGCTCAGTCTACCAAATTGAAAACTGTAAGCCATAAGCCTCCGTGACTTCCACATGGTGTTAAACCTGTTAGTGCACAGAATGCAAGAGTAAAGAATGCTTGGCAGCCTCCCCCTAGATTTCAGAGGATACATGGAATAACCTGGGTGTCCAGGCAGAAGCCTGCTGCAGAATGGAGCCCTTATAGAGAACCTCTACCAGGGCAATGCCAAAAAAGAATGTAGGGTTGGAAACCCCATAGAGTCACCACTGTGGCACTGCCTCAGAGCTGTTGAGGAAGGGGCCACTGCCCTCCAGACATTGGAGGGGTAGAGCCACCAGAAGTTTGCAACCTCAACATGGAAAAGCCACAGAGGCTGATCTGTCCAAGGCTTTGAGAGCTCAAACCTTGCAGCAGTACTCCCTGGGTGCAGCATACAGAGTCAAAGATTATTTTTCAGCATTAAGATTTAATGACTGTCCCACTGTGTTTTGAACTTATGTGAGGCCTGTAACCCCTTTATTTTGGCTGATTTCTCCCTTTCGGAATGGCAAGGTTTACCCAATGCCTATACTCCCATTGTATCTTGGAAGTAAATAACTTATTTTTTATTTTACAGGCTAATAGATGGAAGAGACTTGCCTTCTCTCAGATAAGACTTTGGACTTTGGACTTTTGAGTTAATCCTGGAATGAGTTAAGACTTTGGGGGACTATTAGGAATTCATGATTGCATTTTGCAATGTGAGAACAGGAGATTCAGGGGGTGGGCAGGGGCAGAATGATGTAGTTTGGATATTTGTCCCTGTCCAAATCTCAAGTTGAAATGCCATCCCCAATATTGGAGGTGGGGCCTAGTGGGAGGTGTTTGAATCATGGGGGAAGATCCCTCAGGAATGGCTTGGTCCATCCCCTTGGTGATAGGTAAGCTCTCCTTCTAAGCTCCTACAAGATCTGGTTATTGAAAAGTTTGTGGCATCTCACCCCGCCCCCACACACACTCACCCTGTCTCTCTTGCTCACTTCCTTGCCATGTGAAACACCTACTCTCCCACTTCACCTTTTGCCATAAGTAAAATCTCTCTGAGGCCTCCCCTGAAGTAGATGCTGGCACTAGGCTTCTGGTACAGCCTGCAGAACCATGAGCCAATTAAACATCTTTTCTTATAAATTACTCAGTCTCATGTATTCCTTTATAGCAATGACAGAATGGCCTAATACAGGGGTTGATAGATACGTTCATTATCTTTATTACAATGATGATTTTATGGGTGTTTACACATGTCAAGACTACAAATTACACACTACAAGTATGTGTAGTTTTTATATGTCAATAATTGTATCTATAAAGCTGTTAAAAATGTTGCTAATTAGTCATGTATTATGGGAAACCTCAACCATTTCTCACATCTGCCAAAGTATTTTTTAACGAATGCTGCTTTGTTTCTGTGCTCAAGGTTTATTTACAGTAATAATTTACTGATAATTTATTGATCACAACATAGTTAGCCTGAGTTTTTTTAGAATTCATATCAAAACTACAATTTCTTATTGTAATCCAAAAATCATGAAGAAAGAGATGATAAACTTTGAGTTTGAGCAAAATAACTCATTACGGTGGAGTCAAAGGGATTTGATACTTTTTTACATTTGTTAATATCTGCTCCTTAATCTTAATGTCCATGGTCAATCTAGACTAGATAAACTGCTGAGTTTCAAAATGTCTTTAGATACACATTTCTCATCAGTGTCGCTAATGCACTCACCTACTTACTCTAAAATGTATTTGTTCCTTGATTATTCTCTAATAGCATGTTTGGTTATGTAGTCAGAACTGCATTCCTCTAAACACAGAACAGTATGTCTACTGGCTAATGATGTGCAGTCATCAAGTGATGCAAGTGTTAGCATCATACAGAACCGTAAGTGAATCTCAGTTTTGTCTCTTTTTAAAAAGTTTGTTTGTGGCCTTCTTTAATGTCTTTAAGTTTCACTTTCATCATTTTATTTTTTATTTTCTTAAAGATGAGATCTTGTTCTGTTGTTCAGGCTGGTTTCAAAGTCCTGAACTCAAGAGATCCTCCTGCTTCAGTATCCCAAGTAGCTGAGATTACAAGCAGAAGCCACCGTGCCTGGCTCCCATCTTTTTTAACATAGTATAACTGATATGAATTTATAGAGTTTTGATTGTGATGACATATGGAAAGCAATTTCACACGGTGCCTGACACATGGTAAATTTTCAAAAAGTGTACGTTTATAAAAGTTATTATCCTTATATTTGACCTATAATTAAAGTCGGATGTTAGAAGACATGGCATAATATAGAATCTTACAACCAAAAAAAAAAATGTTGAATGTCTAAAATCATGCCACAATCTCACTAGGTTACACTTTTTGTCTCCTTCCTAGGTTTTCCTAATCAAGGAAGCTTGCACATTAAAATATACACTGATGAGAATGTTATATTTATAGAACAACATTTTAAACTTTGAAATTGGAAGTAAAGATTACACAGTATACAAACCGTCAACTCAGCATTCCCCAAAGTGTACTTGGTGAAAATATAATCCTGCAAAATGCCCTTTGAAAAAAACTCGTCCTGTGGTCAAATAAACATGGAGAATACTGCACACTGTATGTTTCTTTGGGGGATTCACAATCCAAATAGCATAGTAAGGAGTCTTAGAAGTCTTGTAGTTAAAAATAACAACAACAAAAATGTGTTCCACTTTGTTTGACCTTATGTTTTTCAGACTTACCTGAATAAAGAACTCCTTTTTCATATAACATCAATGTATATTCCTCTTCGGAAAGAGTTGCCTTGACTCTTATCTTTTAATTCTTGTTTTCTGTTAAGAGACATAATGAGTGAAAATCCTACTTTCACCTGTCAATAGTCCCTGGTCTTGTAAACAGATTGTCAGGGTTTGGTAGTAAACTCCCTATAGCTTTCATCCTACTGGCAGCTGGCAGCTACCTCAGTGTCTTCCTTGCTTGGCTACCAACATAATTCTCCAGAGGTGTCTATCTTTCTCATTCTTCTCAGTTCTAAGCAACTGGACAGAAATCAGAATAGAAAGAAGAATCCATTATCACCCGCATCTGCACAACAACAATAGGAGTCGAATTAATTTATATGTTCTAATCAGGAGAGAATAATTCTCTCCTTTTTAAACTAATTTACCTAAATTTCTACTTCTCCTTTAATGAACAATAACTTGAAATATGCAAAACTCAGTTTAAGTGCATTACTGAAGATTACTATAGTGGTTATATCAGTTATCTTTTGCCATGTAAATGCTATGTATCAAATCACCCAAAAGCTTAGAGCCTAAAAACACTAAGTATGCACAACCAATCCCAGATTTTTGAATGAGCTGGTGCTATAGACTATATGTTTATGTTTCCTCAAAATTCGTATGTTGAAATCCTAACGCCAAATGTGATGGCAATAGAAGATGGAAACTTTGAGAGGTGATTAGGTCATAAAAGTGGAGCCCTCATCAATGGGATTAGGACCTTTATGAAAGTAGCCCCAGAGAGCTCCTTTGCCCTTCCCACCCTGTGAGGATGCAGAGAACAGGCTGTCTGTGAACCAGGAAGCAGGCTGTCACCAAACACAAACTCTGCTGGAGCCTCGACCTTGGATTCCCCAAGTTCTAGAACTGTGAAGAATTAACTTCTATTGTTTGTAAGCCACCAAGTCTAGAGTATTTTGTTATAGTGGCCCGATCATACTAAGACAGCAGCAGTTCTGACCTCTTATAGGCTCACTCACAGACCTACTATCAGCTATAAATTAAGTAAATCATTCTTCTAATTTTGGTTGATCAAATGTTTGGTGGATGGTGGGTATTGGCTGGTCTAGCCCTTCTTTATATATATCATATCCTTCCTGCAATAGCCCAGAATGGTCTCAGTAGTGGAACAGAGGTCTGAGAGAGAGGGAAAAAGTAAGAGTGTGCAAAGCCTCTTTACGGCTAGGCTAAGAACTGGCTCGCAGTCATTTATACTATATTTTGTTTCAAAACAAAGTCACAAGGTTTATCAAGATTCAAACAATAGTGAAATTGACTCTTTCTCTTGATATGTGGAACTCAAAGTCACATTGCAAAGAATATGGATTCAGTGAGGGGTAAAGAATTGAGGGCCACATATACCATCAATCTACTGTCATCTGATATTCTCTCTGGCCCCGATTTTATAACATTCCCATATAGAAATCATACTCACCTTCTCCCAAGAAACCCAAAATTCCCTTTCAATTATAACGTTCTCAAAATTCAGCATCTTGTGATCTATATCAGGTCCAGATAAGACTATTCATATACGGCTCATTTTGATTCAGAGATTGATAATCTTAAAAATAAAAATAGTTATTTGTGCCCTGCAATCACTGCCAAGCATACAATGGTGAGACAAAGACAGCGAAGTTGTATTAAACAGTACCTTCATTTAAAAAGCCAAAGATGGGAGATGCATAGAACTCTGGATGTTAAAAATTCTGAAAACCAACTGGGCAAATGTTTCTAGGTGTCCTGACACTTGGGAGAAGAGACCAGTCCCAGATTCGACCTCCATTCTCTTCCCCTGGACAGGCTCCGCAGTCCATTATGTTCCATAGTTTCACCATCTGAGAACTTCTTCCTTTCCCAACTTTCTCCTCCCCCATTTTAAAAGGCTAGGGAAAGTTATGTCCTCTAATTTTTTTTTTTTTTTTTTTGGTTTTAGCCAACTTTCTGTTCATAGAATGATGGGGACTCAAGCCTTTTGCATTTTGAACAATCTCAATACTTATGAGGCCAGAATGATGGAACTTTTGCCTACACAACCCCTTAAAAGTTTTGTAGGCTTTCAAGTAATTTGAATTAATTTATCCACTCCACTCAATAAATTATTTATTTATTTTTTTATTTTTCAGGTTTTTTAATGAGGAAATAATAGGTAACGCATTAAGTGAATTATATATTTTGAATCATTACTAACAGATAACAAATATTATAGTTTATCAAAGTTCTAATAGTTTAACTAATTCTAATTGTAGAACATTTGGCATATGAATGCTAAATTTTAAGTTTATTCTTTTTTATTATTATTATACTTTAAGTTCTAGGGCACATGTGCACAACGTGCAGGTTTGTTACATATGTATACATGTGCCATGTTGGTGTGCTGCACCCATTAACTCGTCATTTACATTAGGTACATCTCCTAGCGCTATCCCTTCCCCCTCCCCCTCCCCACAATAGGACCTGGTGTGTGATGTTCCCCTTCCTGTGTCCAAGTGAGCTCATTGTTCAATTCCCACCTATGAGTGAGAACATGTGATATTTGGTTTTCTGTTCCTGCGATAGTTTGCTGAGAATGATGATTTCCAGCTGCATCCATGTCCCTACAAAGGACACGAATTCAACCTTTTTATGGCTACATAGTATTCCATGGTGTATATGTGCCACATTTTCTTAATCTAGTCTACAACTGATGGAAATTTGGGTTGGTTCCAAGTCTTTGCTATTGTGAACAGTACTGCAATAAACACACGTGTGCATGTGTCTTTATAGCAGCATGACTTATAATCCTTTGGGTATATACCCAGTAATGATATGGCTGGGTCATATGGTATTTCTAGCTCTAGATTCTTGAGGAACCACCACACTGTCTTCCATAATGGTTGAACCAGTTTACAGTGCCACCAACAGTGTAAAAGTGTTCCTATTTCTCCACATCTCTCCAGCACCTGTTGTTTTCTGATGTTTTAATGATCGCCATTCTAACTGGTGTGAGATAGTATCTCATTGTGGTTTTGATTTGCATTTCTCTGATGGCCAGTGATGATGGGCATTTTTTCATGTGTCTGTTGGCTGTATGAATGTCTTCTTTAGAGAAAGGTCTGTTCATATCCTTTGCCCACTTTTTGATGGGGTTATTTTTTTCTTGTAAATTTGTTTGAGTTCTTTATAGGTTCTGGATATCAGCCCTTTGTCAGGTGAGTAGATTGCAAAAATTTTCTTCCATTCTGTAGGTTGCCTGTTCACTCTGATGGTAGTTTCTTTTGCTGTGCAGAAGTTCTTTAGTTTAATAAGATCCCATTTGTCAATTTCGGCTTTTGCTGCTGTTGCTTTTGGTGTTTTAGACATGAAGTCCTTGCCCATGCCTATGTCCTGAATGGTATTACCTAGGTTTTCTTCTAGGGTTTTTATGGTATTAGGTCTAACATTTAAGTCTCTAATCCATCTTGAATTAATTTTCGTATAAGGAGTAAGGAAAGGATCCAGTTTCATCTCTCTACTGTTGGCTACTCTTATCCATGCGCTTTTCACATCTTCCAAAGTTTTAACCTAGGCATGTTCTCATGGCAAAGCCAGAGTCCAAGAAAAAAAAAAAAAAAGGGATTCAAGGATTTTGAGTCCCAAGTTTGGAAATAGTACACAGTCACTTCTGTTTGCTTAACTTAGTCACAAGACCAGCTCGGATTTGGCAGATGACAAATGAGAAGAGCTTCAAAGACAGATGGTGAAGGCTGTTGATAAAGAAGGTTGTAGAAAATTAAGTCAATTTTTACAGTCTACCACACAGGTGAACAGAACTTTGGTATCTCTTTTCTGATGTTCATGCTTTATTAGAACAGCTAAGTATCACGATTCTTCCTATTAAAGAAAGAAAGATAACCAACCTTGTGTTTAATCTGATCATGAACATCATTTACTATACATAGAACAGTAAATATAAAAAAGAAGAAAATTAAAAATCTACCCACTCAAACTGAAGAAAATTGCTATAATTAATTTGATGCTGTTTTCTTTAAAATGTTCTACATTCATTTGATATAGATCCATATATGTTTGCAAACTTACTTGTTACATATAGTTAATGCATTCTGCTTTTTTCACTTAATATCATGAACACTCAACTACCATTTTAAAATATGATTTTAAAACATCCAATGGCTTATTAATAACATATCTATTTAAAACTTCATTACCATTTTTCTAATATTGTATGTCTACAAGTTTTGTCAACTTGATTTTTATGGCCTGAGAGATAATTTCAGGTATTTCAATGTTTCCAATTATTTTATTGTTACTCCTACAATATTTAAAATTTATTTGAATTTTACTCGTTGATATGTAGAGATACATGGCAGATCTTCTCATGTAGTATAACATTTTTCATTAAAAAATACAACTCTATCATCATCAACTTTTAAAATTTTTATTCAACCTTTTCGGATATTGAGAATATTTTACATTTTTAAAAGCATGCTTCATCACAGAATTCACTGATCATCATTCTAAATTGTCTTCTCTTTTAATCTCTTTTCTAATGCCCTGTTATTTTTCTTTATAAAACAATCACAATTTTAACTACAAATTTTTCTTGGTAAACTATTTCACTTTAATATTTTGTGTAATATATCTAAAACAAACTAATGAAAAGCCAACTCTCTTTCTCTGACTCTTTCTAGACACATGGTAACCAATATCTCTCTTTAGGGCAGAATACAGGGTATTGATAAACTCAATGAGCTAGGAATTGAGTGGCTAGAGAACTTTCAGTCCCAGGTGATAGTCGGAGAAGTACTGCAATCTGTATTGTCTGAATACAGATTCTACCACTGGGTCTACCACTGGGCAAAGTGAAAGGTGGTAAATTATGTACAAGTAGACATGAAATATGTGCAGCAAATAAGAGTCAAATAGTCACGTTGTACAGTTCATAGAGAGTATTTTGAACCTGCTTGTTGGAATTTTTCATTTATTAGATAGCATAGTCTAAAACTATACTTGTTACTTTTTATTCCCACGTGTTCATTTTGCTGTGAGATGCAATAAGCTCTACTGAGTTTGGCAGCAATGAGCTCTAAAACAGTGAAAGTACAAGTTTAAAAATTAAGCACCAAAATTCCATTACTCATGAGATATAATTATTAACATGTAACATTTACAAAACGTTTTTTGACCCCCTCCTCTTAGGGCCATAGTTATACAGGGATATAAAACAGAAAGCACAAACATTAAAGAACCATTTGTTTTTACTTCAAAAGATAGACGCTTTTCATTTTAAAAGTTGAGATGAAAAATGACAATTTAATGCGTAGTTTCAAAAAGAGTGTTTTATAGTATCATTTACTATAGTAAAGTAAATGATACTTTCTTCTGTGTAGTTTTTTATTTATATCAAAAATGATCATTTAAATATTCTTGTAAGTTAATATTTCATGTTCTTTCCAAAATAAAAATAAAGCTACAACTACTAATGATATAATCTATTAGCAAAAGAATTCTACAGTGTTGAAGAATGCCAGGCTTTTTATCAATAATGTAAGTGGTTTAAATAGAAAGCCAGTTAATTTTAATAGTTTTGATATTTTTATTTAAATCATACAATGTAAAGATTCAGAAATATATTTAAAGTTGAAGATAAAACATTTAACATTACAGTTAAATGTTAACATTATAGTGAATGCTATTGTGAACTCAGTTGAAAAGTTCAACATTAAGGTTAAAATAATTTCTATCATTATATTTTGCTGAAATAATAAGAACACAAGCTTTAATGGAACACATTGTCAAGATAAAGCAGTGTTTTGTTTTGTTTTGTTTCATTTTGTTTTCTAAATTAAGACATTTGTATGGTGGGCGTGCTCTAGGAATTAGCTCTTATAATTGGTAGATATGATACAAATAGAACCTATAGTTGTCAAAATTACCCCCCCTCTCTCTCTCTGGCTATTTTTTAACTGATTAATTTGATAATCTATAAAAGAACAGAATAAATTGGGACTGTCCTATTATTTATTTATTTTGGGGTTTTTTGGTTTGTTTGTTTGTTTATTTGTTTGGAGAAACAGTCTTACTATGTTGCCCAGGCTGGTCCTAAACTTCTGGTCTCTAATAGTCCTCCTGGGTTGGCCTTCCAAAGTACTGGGATTAGAGGCCTGAGCCAGAGTGCCCAGCCTCGCCCTATGATTTTACAGCTTTTTATCGACAATAGTAAAGAATCATAAAAAAGATAACTTAATTTTCTTATTTTTTAAAGAAATTTCCTCTGAATAAAGAACAATGGACAGTACAAATGAACTTACTTCAGATAAAATATTTACACATTTAAATTAAAAAAATGTAATGTTTATAGTAACCACCATTTAACAGCATATCCTTTGAATGTATTAGGGACTTCAGCAACTTTAGTGTATTTTTTTCAGATTAAAATATTATAATGTACACAAATGAGTGAATTAAAAATATTAACATTTTAAATGTATTTCTCCCAAAACTTAACTTCAACTATTATTGATTTTATTTTTAAATATTTAGTTATTTTCAGATTGTTTGTTATCAAAAAAGGTGGCATCTTATCAGAGAAAGATGTAATTTAAAAACTGAAAAAATAATGTGAATATGTAGCATGTAGAATATTTTGCTTATGTTAATTTTTAATGTTTTGATAATCTGGTTTATTTTAATTTTGCTTTAATGTACAAATGTATTTTTAACATTTTAGAAAAAAATTATATAGTATTTGAATAGATTTTTTGTTTTACAAATACAATAAAACCAATTTATTAGTCTGGAAATCTAGTCTAGTTCAGGCATTATATCATTTTAATTAATTTTAGCATCCCTTTTACTCTCAGTAGTGTCCTGGTTCAGATGACGAATTAAATAGTCTTTTTAACTACAGGTGACTAAAATAAATTCTTCAGCTTTTACTTACTTATTCCAGTGAGGTGTAATCCACGAAGTGAAACTGATTTTTGTGGTCAGGTCCTGAGAAGGATTATTAGGCCACAAACTGATGTGAATGATCTGGCTACCGTATATAATACTTTCTACTTTCATTACTCTGGAGTTTAAGAGTGGGACTTTTGAATCATTCTCATCTCATCATGTCCTAACTGATTTCATTCAAGTGAAGGAAGGCCAGTTGGCATTTTCTGACACCTTTCTACTTCACAAGTACCAGAAGAAATAGGTAAACAGCTTTCATAATATAGACAGTCTCCACTTTGCACAGTAGTGTGCTACCATAAAAATGAATGTGCAAACTGAAACCATGCAAAATGACCTTAAATAATTTAATAGAAAAAACTACAATTGTTCCATCGACCTTCAATTTTTTTTTTCCAAAATCTGAAAAGCTCTTATTGTCAGTTGTAAATATATACAGGAAGGAAAAAATTTTTTCAATATTTCCAAGGTCAGATATTTTGCCTATAACAAAATTACATTCAATTCAGATTCTGCTTCTAGTATTATCACTTTGCCCCTGTTTTATGCTGCACTTTCACCTTTATTCCATTCCTTAAAGACTGAAGAGTCAACTATAGATCTTAGATAGTTCTTATAATGTTTCTTGAATGCAAGGGGTGTGTCTTGTCACTTCCCTAAACTGCATTCTACTTCAAAGTAGAAAGATTCAAAGAGTTTGTTAAAAACGAGAATTTCTACATCAGAGAAAAACAGACAATGTAGGAAAACTTAACAGAAAGAACCACCAGCGATGTAATACTTCATTCTGTTGAACCATGCATACTTTCTTAGGCTAATTCTGGAAAGCCTGCCAACTCCGTGTGAGTTTCCACAAATCAAAACTTGGTAATGTAGAACTGCTGGAGGCAACTCAGTTATGGTTTAATTACAACGAATGATTAGTTTCTCTCCTGGTGACTTCAGAAGGCAAATTTGTATGCTTGGGGAGTCTGTCAATCAACTGGAGTTTTGTTGTTGCCTTGTTTTTCCTTTTTCTTGTTCCCCCAAAGAAGTAATTCCGTGAAGACTCAATCTGCTGAACTCAGCCACTCACATTTCTGGGAAAATTAAGAGCTATTATTTTATATAGTTCTAGGCTTTATAACCAGTCCCTAAAATAGAAAAAAAAAAAAAAAAGACACATAAAAAGAGCAAAAAGAATAACATCTTCCTAGAAAACTGCCAAGAATGGGGTATCAAATTCACCTCCCTGGATGTTTTGTTCATTCTCTTTATTTCCACAAAAGCATCCCTGCCCACATTTACTTGAAAGAAAAAACAAAAAACAAAAAACAACCAAAAAAAAAAAAAACACCATGGAAATGAAGTAATTGCAATCCTATTTAATGTAATTGCCCAGGTGAATACAAATATTATTTGAAAAAATAACTTAAAGTATATTTTCATAATCTACAATGGTTAAATTGCTGCAGTCAATGCTTCACCCTACTTGGCCTCATATAATCTAGCTGTACTTTTTTTAAAAAAAATATTCAGCATAACACCATTTGAAAATTGTTAGCTCATTTTCATTTCTCTATTTTTTAGTTAATCTGCAACCAGATAGTTTATATTAATCTCCAATAAAATGTGTCACAATCCTTCCTAGAAGGGGTTCTCTTATCGATGGCCATATGATAAAAATACATCATTTGGCAGTCGTTGTGAAATGAATAAACCAAAATTTGTAAGGAAAAATTAGTCTTGCCAGAATTCCTTGATTCAAGGAAAGACTTCACTTGAGCTGTTGTTGCTTACAGCTTGGCTCATGAATTTCTTCTCTAATTGTTAATTTTATTAGCTTAAAAGTCTGCAGTATCTTTCAACTAAGAGAAACACCTTCCTGAACCCCATACTGTCTTTTACCTGCTGGCTTATGTTTTTGTTCCCCATAGTCATATTAAAATGACACAAAAGTGTTTTCTGCAATGGTGTCCACTTTCTCACGGTCTTTCACTTTCTTCTTTGAAATGAAAAGCCCCTATTGTTTTATTTAGAGAGGAAGAAAGTGGTGGAAATAGTTTAGATTTGTTTGATAAGAAACCAAAATTATCTTCTGTATACTCTAATGCATATGGAATGTTTCTGAATAATCCATGTATGTTTGAAGAGAAATACTTATTTCCCCTTTTAAGAATACATATAAACCTATATATAAAAACAAACAGTATATACACACATAATCATGCACATGCTTGTAGAATGTTTTATTCAATTGTTATATTCATTATTTTTGCCTGCTCTGCCGAGTTTCTAAGACACGTTTAAAATCCTTCAGTATCAGTGTTGGTATATTTATCCATGCTGCCTATAAATTTTTGTTCTATGTATTTTGTAACTGTACATACAGAAGTTCATGACTGTCATATCACTGTTATTTTTACTACTGTGAAATATTTCCCTTTGCCTTATATAAATCATTCGCTTTGAATTGTATTTTGTCTCATGATAACATTTCTTCAGCTTCTTTCTTTTGATTAATATCTGCTAGGGATACATTATCCTTTTGCATTCAATCTTTTTTATGTATTTTAATTTTAAGTGTGGCTCTTGTACAGCAATGGATTGTTTTTGGAAGTTTTTAAGACATTCAAAAAATATCTGTATTTTCACAGTAGAATTTAACTCATTTTTTATTAATCAATGCTTGTAGGTATACCCACCATTTTACTTCATGCATTCTACTTTTTGTGATTTTTTTAAATAACTGTTTTCTTTTTCTTTCATTCTTTTCTCATTATTAGTAGTTATCTGTTGTTATGATTTTATATTTTTTCCTATTATTTGGAAGTTATATAGCCTTTTTCTTTTGTGCTACTAGTAATTCAGTATTTAAAACATGTAAGTAAATCTCTAGAATATATTATTCCCAGGTACCAAATTTAGGTTTCTCTAGGGGAACAACAGATTGATCAGCCATATTTTCTGCAAAACTCACATGTTTCAGGTTTATCCTTTATTTTTCACTAAAGACTTATAAGGCTTATATTTTATTACATTAAAAATGAGAAGTAAAAGAGACAGGATCAAATGATTTGTTTGAATTTACTGAGGACAGAATGTCCTTAGAGTGCTGTAGAAGGTTAACATGCTCTGGTTTTTGATTGTTTATAAATATGACTTAGAACAGTGTTTAGTAATTTAATAACAACTATTTATTGAGCTCCTACTTTGTGCCAGGCCCCTGCCATATGCTGGAGATGCAATAGTGAACAAGATATGGTCTGCCCATGAGATCATAGCCTAGTGAGAAGGCCAGATATGAAAGCACAGTCACAATCCAAAGATGGTAGTGGTGAAGTGGAGACACAGCCAAGTACTATAATATCTTAGCTGTGAGAGTGAGCAACATCAGGATCCTAGTTTACTTGTGGGGTAAGGGGTATCAGGGATCTTCCCAGTGGAAGATAAATACAAGTTTTCCAGATAAATGAGTGGAAGGGGATTATAAACCAGCAAGTACAGAGACATGGCGTAGTTCAGTGAAATGCAGGAGTTGATGCTTCAGGTGTTTTGCTCAGATCATTTTTTTTTTTTTTTTGAGTTTGTTTTTTTTTTTTTTTAATTTAAGTTCTAGGGTGCATGTGCATAGCGTGCAGTTTTGTTGCATATGTATGTACTTGTGCCATGTTGGTGTGCTGCGCCCATCGACTCGTCAGCACCCATCAACTCGTCATTTGCGTCAGGTGTGGCTCCCGGTGCAGTCCCTCCCCCCTCCCCCCTCCCCGTGGTGGGCCTCGGTGTGTGATGTTCCCCTTCATTTTAATAGCATTCAATCAGACACTGGTGGTGTATCATGTAATTCCTTCTGTAGTCCCACATCTCATAGGAGTATAAAATCCTGAGAGTCCAGCCTCTGTAACGTTGCTTCATGTCCGTTGCCTCTGCTCTTCCTCCATTACTAGTGTTTATATCCTCATCTCCTACCTGGACCATTGCAATTGTCTTCTAAATCATCTTGCTGCCTTCAGTCTTGACTGCCTTGAATCTGTTTTCCATATTGCTGCCAAAGTGATCTTTCTATACTCAAGTATGCTCTTTTTTCTGTGTTTAGAATCCTTCAGTGCTTTCCAATGGCAATAACATTAATCTAGACACTTTTTGCATGGTATAGAAAACTCCCATGATTTGGCTCCTATTTGAAAAGTTTTTAATATCTATGTTTATCTTGAAAGTAAGCATGAGGTTTCTGGGGCAGAGATGAAAGTTATTAACCCCGCATGTTGAGGGATGGGAGAGTCTGCACTGCAAAAAAAGGAATCCTGAAATTGTGAATCTGGGGTCATATATAGGTTACAGACTGCCCTCTCTGACTTCTTTTTGTTTGTTTGCTTGTTTGTTTTTGTTTAGCTCCCACTTATAAGTGAGAACACGCAGTGCTTGATTTTCTGTTCCTGTGTTAGTTTGCTGAGGATGATGGCTTCTGGCCCCATCCATGTCCTGCAAAGCACATGACCTCATTCCTCTTTTATGGCTGCATAGTATTCCATGGTGTATATGTGCCACATTTTCTTTATCCACTCTGTCACTAATGGACATTTGGGTTGATTTCATGTCTTTTCGATTGTGAATAGTGCTGCAATAAACATGTGCATTTATTTTTATAATAAAAAAAGAATATATTAGAAGCTACATAGCACTGTAGAACATCTGATAAGTCTAATTTTTTTACATTATCATAAAAATTTATTTAGTCTCAATTATGAGGTTATTTACACACCAGTTTCTTTATATCAAAATCTTGTATAATTTTATTAGTTTAGTAGGATTTTACTAAAAACATCCTTAAATAAAACACATTAAAGGGGCTCATGAGTGCTCAACTTTCTGAGGTTCTTTTTCTCCAAAATATGTCCATTATTCTCCAACTCTTGAATGCTAATTTAAAAACTCTAAATTCAAAATTGTTTTATGACAGTTGAAGATTTACAGTTTGCTGATGCCAACTTTTATTTTCTTCTTGGTAACTATTTTAAAAATAGACTATTTTAGAACAGTCTTAGATTAACAAAATAAAAATGCAAAGCTAATACAGAGTTCAAAACAGTCCCAGCTCCTTCATTATTAACACATTACCCCAATATGATTAATGATCTAATATTGATACATTATCATTAACTAAAGTCTATGTTGCATTCAGATTTTTTCCCATTTTTACCTAATGTTCTTGTTGTATTCCAAGGTCTCATATATATTCTATTAGTTGTCATGTCTCCCTGTGTTCTCCTTGGCTGCGATGGTTTCCCAGATTTTCCTTGTTTGTGATGACCTTGACAGCTTCAATGAGGCATAGTCAGGTATTTTCTAGGATGTCCTTTAAGATTTCTCTGATATTTTTTTCATGGTTAAGGAAGAAGATCTCAATAGTAAAGTGACATTTTCATCACATCATAGCAAAAAGATATACTATCAACATGACTTGACATTGTTGATGCTGACCTTCAACAACTGGCTGAATTAGTGTTTGTCAGGTTTCCCCACTGTAAATTTGCCATTACATTTCCTCCATTTTTACTGTACTCTTTAGAAAGTTATTATGTGCAGCCCACTATTAAGAAGTAGAGAGTTTTTCTCCACCTCCTCTAAGGTAGAGTATCTATATTTTGTTATTTAAAATGTTTCTGGGTAGAAGAGTTGTCTCCTTACCCTCCCTTGTTTATTTATTCATTTATTTATATCACTATATATTCCTGGATATTTATTTTATACTTTGAATTAAAATCAAAAATTTATTTATTCATTTTATTGCTCAAATTTCTCCAATATTGGCCAGTGGGAGTGCTTTCAGCTAGTACCTGTGTTCCCTTGAAGCTACATAGCATACTGGAACATCTTGGAATGCAAAATTGGACAACCATTCAAAAAATAGTTTGGAAATTTTTTACAAAATGAGATCGCCTCATTAGAAGACAGTTTGGCAATTTACAAATCTAAAACATAGTCCTACTACATAATCCAGCAATCACACCACTGCTATTTTTTTGCATTCCAAAAAATTAATATCTTTTTTTGAGTGCTTTCTTACTTTCTGGTGCTACAGGATGTTCCAGATTCATCTTCCATATTTCCTGCCTTAGTTGCAGAACTATTTCTTCAAGGAGAATTTGTTCCTTTTTATTTGGAATTGGTATTAGAAACCAAGGTCTGTGTGATAGATATGCTTGTTATTCCTGGGATGTGGTTGCTTCTAGGTCTTGTTAGCTGACAGAGCAAGGAAATATATGTGTGTATACTAACCCATGTGTATAACATATCTATACATATTTCTATATGTAATTATATGTATCTATATTAAGCTAAACATGAGTTCATGCTGATATCTCCAACTTAAATATATTACCACATGGATTATTCTAGCTTCCTCTAGTTATGTGTAAACTCACTCTTTAACAGTAAGAAACCTGGCTTTCATTATCCATTTACTTAATTGTTTAATTCTAACTATGTATATACCAATATTGTAAAGATTACCCCTGATGCTGATGGGAACTTATTTTATCTACCAGAGTACATTGCTGATACACATATTTTAAAATTTTAACCTTACAAACTCTACACCTTTTTAAAGTTTATTACACCAGCAACTTTCTCCCATCCCCTTCAACAAGGTTTTTATACATTTATATTATAGTTAAATCATATTATTACATTCTGTACTCTATGCTGGGCTCC
This sequence comes from Piliocolobus tephrosceles, assembly GCF_002776525.5. Lineage (NCBI taxonomy): Eukaryota > Metazoa > Chordata > Mammalia > Primates > Cercopithecidae > Piliocolobus > Piliocolobus tephrosceles. The sequence goes on from NC_045437.1 coordinate 30,067,010, forward strand.
TCCAACCTCCATTTTAAAATTTGCATTCATTTAAGTTCCTTGGTGCTGTAAAGTTCTATAGATTTTGACAAATGCAGAGTGTATCAAGTATCCACTTTTGCAGTGTCACGTCTATAATAATTTCAATTCCCTAAAATTACTCTGGTGCTTCCTCTATCCAAGTCTACTCCTAAACCACGAGGAACCATTGAACTTTATATAGTTGCTGCAGTTTTGCTTTTTCCAAAAGGTCATATATAATATGAATCAGATAGTATGTGACTTTCTCAGATTGTTGTTTTTTTCACTTTGAAAGATGTGTTTAAGATCTATCCCCTTTTATGGCTTGATAGCTCCATTATTTTTATCAGTGAATAATATTCCATTATATTGATGTGCTATACTTTGCTCATCCATTCACCTATGGAAGGACAACTCGGTTGCTTCCAGGTTTTGATGATTAGGAATAAAGCCACTATTAACATTCATATGTAAGTTTTTTGTGGATACAAGTTTCAGTTGAGTAAATATCTAGTGATTGCTGGATTGTATGGTAAGACTATGTTTTAGATTTATAAGTTGCCAAACTGTCTTCTAATGAGATGATTTAGTTCTGGCAACAAGAAATTGCCAAACTATTTTTTAAATGGCTGTCCAATTTTGCATTCCACCATTAAGGAATGAGAATTTCAGTTGCTCTGCATCATTGTTAGCAGTTTGCATTGTCACTTTTTGGAGTTCAGCCCTTCTAATAGGTATATAGGTGTATCTTATGATTGTTTGTAATTTGCCATTACCTCATCACAAGTGAATTTGAGCATCTTTTTATATGTTTATTTGCTACTTGTATATCTACTTTCTTGTGATGTTTATTCAGACAGTTGGCCCATTTTATTTTATTTCAGATTCAGGGGGTACATGTGCATGTTTGTTACATAGGTATATTTCATGCTGATGGAGATTCAACTTCTAGCTTACTCATTACCCAAATAGTTAACATTGCACCCAATAGGTAATTTGTCAGCCCTTGTTACTCTCCTAATCTCCTCTCTTTTGGAGTCTTCATTGTCTATTATGTCTATCTTTTTGGCAATGTATACCCATTGTTTAGTTCCCACGTAAGAATATATATTATTCTTACTTATAATGTATATTATAGAATATTATAATGTATATTGTAGAATAATATACATTAAATCATTTAAAAGAATTATAGGCTTCCTGAGGTTCACCAGAAACTGATGCTGACATTTTGCTTCCCATACAGGTTGGAGAACTGTTAGCTAATGAAACTGCTTTTCTCGTAAATTATCGAGTCTCGGAATATTTCTTTATTGCAACACAAGAAGGCCTAATACCAACTCCAAAAGCAAATGCAATAAAAACAAAAATGGACAAATGGAACTTAATTAAACTAAAAAGCTTCTGCACAGCAAAAGAAATAACCAGCAGAATAAACAGACAACCTACAGAATGGGACAATATACTTGCAAATTAAACCTCTGACAAAGGATTAATATCTGGAATCTGCAAGGAACTTAAATAATTCAACAAGAAAAAAATAACCCCATTAAAAGCTGAGCAAAAGACATGAACACACATTTCTCAAAAGAAGAAATACAAGCGGTCCATTGTTTCTTTATGTATGAATTTTTAAGAACTCTTTCTATATTTCACATACAAGTCATTTATCATAAATGTGTTTTAGAAATATTTCTCCCAGTCTGTAATTTGTTTTTTATAATTCCCTTAACAGTGTCATTCGCAAAGCAAAAGCAAAAGTTTTTATTTTTATTTTTTGAGGGGTGGGGGATGCTTTACAGGTTGAGCATACCTAATCAGAAAATTCAAAATTCAAAATGCTCCAAAATCTGAAACTGTGAATGCTGACATGACATTACAAGTGGAAAATTCCACACATAAGTACTTAACACAAACTTAGTTTTATACATTAAATCATTTAAAAGATTGCACAAAATTACTTTCAGGCTATGTGTATATGGTGTATATGAAACATAAATAAATGTGTGTTTAGACGTGTCTCCCGTTCCCGAGATATCTCATTATGAATATGTAAATATCTCAAAGTCTGAAAATGTGAAATCTGAAACACTTCTGGTTTCATGCATTTTGGATACATGTATTTAAAAATAATTTTTATCTGAAATAACTTGTATCTTGTATCTTGTATCTAAAGCAACTTGTATCTAAAAACAACTTGTGTTTAAAACAACTTAAATCTAAAAACTAATTACCAAAGTAAAGTCATGTAGTCTTCTATAATTTTTTCTGGATGTTTTGTCATTTTGTGCTGTACATTTAGGTCTATGATTCATTTTGAGATTTTTTTAAGATATAATGTCTGTGTGCAGAGTAAGTTTTTAACATAAGGATGTCAATTTTTCTATCATCATTTGTTGAAAATATCCTTTTCCATTGAACTTTCTTTTCCTTATATAAAATATATTTTCAAAGGTTTGTTGATTATATATAATTGTGACTATTTCTGTATACTCTATTCCATTGATCTACATAACCACCTTATTGCCAAAACCACTTCCTTGCTATAGCTTTATAGTAAGTTTTGAAATAGAGGAATAAAAGGCTTTCATTTTGTTTTTCTTCAGTTTGTCTATTATTAGTCATTTGCCTTTCCATATAAACATTAAAATTAGTTTGTCAATGTGTGCAAAATAGCTTCCTGGGATTTGAGTTGGAATTACATTTACACTATTGACCAAATTTGGAAGAGTTTACATCTTAACAATATTGACCCTTCCAATCCATGAGTATATCTCCATTAATTAGATTTTATTTTATTTCTCTTATAGGACTTTTTGCATATAAATCCTGTACATACATTGTTAGATTTGGAGTTAAGTGCTTTATGTGGTGGTACGATTGTGAAAAGTATTGAGTTTTAATTCCAATTTTAATTGTTTACCGCTGATATCCAGGAAATCCATTTGTTTTTGGATGTTTTCTTTTGATCCTAAAATTGTGGGAATAGGGTTGCTCATAGTAACCCTTTATTTTCCTCTTAATGTTCATGAGACCAGTGGTGCTGACTACTCTTTCACTTCCAGTATTGGTAATTTATGTCATTTCTCTTTTATTCCTATTTAGCTTGGCTGGAAGCCAATTACTGTTACTGACTTTTCCAAAGGATCAGTTTCACGTTTTCTTGATTTTCTTTTCTTTATTCCTGTATGTGGTTTCATTAATTTCTGTTGTAATTCTTATTTACTTTAGAATTAACTTCTCTGTTTACTTTAGAATTAACGTTCTCTTCTCTGCTTTCCTAAGAATTAAGCTTATATTTAAATATTTCCTCTTTTGTAATGTAAGTATTTTATGCTATAAATTTTTCTCAAAGCACTGCTTTGCCTGCATCCCACAAATTTTGATATATTGTATTTTGATTTGATTAAAAATATTTTAAAATATTGTATTGAAACTCCTTCTTGGACCCATATGTTATGTATATTATTTAATTTCCAAATATTTGGAAATTTTAAAATCTTTTCAGCTATCTTTCTGTCGTTGGTATTATTACTACATTAAAGAATGAGTATCTTATTAAAAAATAGATCAATTAATAAAAGAAAAATTAAAGTTTTTGCTTTATCTTCATTTGTTTTTTCACTAATGCTCTTCTTTTCTTTATATAGATTTAAATTTGTGGCCAATGTTATTTCTTTTAAAAATTTTGCAGGATGGGTCTACTAACAATTAATTCCTTAAGTTTTTGTTTGTCTGAGATCATCTTTATTTTATCCTCACTTTGAAGGATAATTTCATGGAATAGAATAGAATAGAATAGAATAGAATACTAGATTTATAAAATTTTTCTTCCAACATTTTAAATATTCCACTCCACTCTCTTCTTGTTTGCATGGTTTCTAGCGAGAAGTCTGCTGTAAGGGCAGGTTTCTCTTTTTAAGGGCATTCTTAACTTTTTAAAATAATATTTTGGTGTTTTATCGATAGCATTTCATTTTGACTTTTTCTTAAGAGTTTCCATCCCTCTGCTTACATTACCCATCTATCATTGCACATGGTCTACTTTTTCCACTGGAACCCTTAACATAGAAATCACAGCTATTTAAAATTATCTGTCTAATAATTCCACTTTGGTGTTATATTTGAGTTTAGTTTTAATTATTCTTTCATCTCTTCAGACTTTGCTTTTTTTGTCTTTCAGCATGCCTTCTAATTTTTTGGTGATAGCTGGGCAAAATGTTTTGGATATTAGGAACTGAAATAAATGGGTCTTCAGTGTGAGGTTTTATGTAAATCTGACTATGAGCAGGGCTGCGTTTGTATATCTAGATGCTAAAGTCTTTGAAGTTCTTTAGAGTTCTTTTAGTTTTTTTCTCTCCTCTCCTAATTTTGAGCTTTCCCAAGAGCTCTTTTTCAGATATGGTCCGCATCTTGCAGCTCTTTTAGCTGTAATCTACTGTTACCATACTGGAGTCCTGTTGGTATGATGGTAAGGTATATGGAAGAGGTAGCATTCTATAATTTTATAACTACATCTCAATCTTTCATGGATTTGTATCCCTGGTTGTGAATTTCACATGAGTTTCTTAGCTTTGTTCTCATCCTTATGTGAGACAGGCAGACTAGAAAGGGCTAACAAGCGAGAAGCCTGAGAAATTATTTTCCTTCAGGTAGGATAAGGATTTGGTAAAGTCATTTCCCCTAGAGAGTAGATATTTGTAGTGGAGCAAGCTCTGGCTGCATTTCTCAATGGTTATTCTCCTTCTTTCCCACTGCTAGAGCCAAGAGCACACTTTTCTTGTATCTTGAACATGAGAACATGATGAGTTTCCTGGGAGTAAAACACAAAAGTGTGGGGGCCTCCTTAAGACCCTAGCACCCAAGAGTTCTCATTCTCAAGCCAGTCCACACAAAGCTTCAGCAATTTGTCCAAGTTAATGGCCCCAGTGCCTTCTGCTCCATGTAAGAACATGTCAGCATGACTCTTTAGATCTGCCTATCTATCCATGCTTCTGGATGGAAGTTTGTTCTATGACATCAGTTCTCTTGTGGGTCTGAGAAAAGTTATTGATTTTATAATGCGCTCATCTTTTCTGTTGTTGTAACAATGGGAGTTATGACTTCTGAACTCTGTACATGTTAGAGCTAAAACCAAAAGCTCCTTCACAGATTTTTAGTTTAGTTCCAGAAATTGGCTTATTTGTGACTTTTTTGTTTGGTTGCTTAATTTTGTTGTCGTTGAGTGGTTTGGTTCGGTTTGCTTTTATTTCACTTTTAAAAAAATTAAATGTGAATTCACCAGTCTAATCATAAGTATATACCATTAAGTGTTTTCATTTAGTAAGATAGAGCCATTGAGCTAATAGTATTTGGCCCCTATGCCTTTCACTTGATTTTAGGAAGAAACGCATCACTTAAAGTTGACATTATACCCCTCTACTTAACTCCTTTACCCTAGTAAAAACCTCAAATAAAAGGAATAAGTGAAATGCTTGCCTTTCTTTGAAAGAACAAATAAACAATGGTGTCTATTAAAGCTTTCTGTCCTGAGTCACACTGGGACTACTTTCATTAGTACTAGATCCAACTTACTGAGGGATTCAACCATTTCTTGGAGGAATTATTTGCAGTCAAGCCATGATCTATATTGAGTAACATCCATTTCTAATAAATAACTAATTAGATTATAAAAGTCTTCACCAACTGGTGTAAGGGTTGTTAAAGGATGGGACCAAAAACGCAAGGGAGCTTGACCTATATATGTTTAGGTTGAGAGAGAGAGATTTTTAATATTTCATTTGGTGATGGCTAGTTTTATAAGTCAACTTAAGTGGGCTAGGGAATATCTAGATGGCAGGTAGAACATTATTTCTAGGGGTGTCTGTGAGGGTGTTTTTGGAAGAGGTTAGCATTTGAATAGGTAGACCGAGCAAAGAAGATCATCCTCACTAGTGCAAGTGAACATCATACAATTTCTTCGAAGTCTTAGTAGAACAAGAAGGCAGAGAAAGAGTAAACTCACCTGCTCAGCTTGAGCTGGGCCATCCATCTGTCTGCTCTTGACCTTGGACATTTGTGTTCCTGGTTCTCAGGCCTTGGGGCTTGGACTGAAACCACCAGCCTTCTTGGGCCTCCAGCTTGCAAAAAACTAATCACAGGGTTTCTGAGCTTCCATAACTGTGTGAGCCAATCTTCATAATAAGTATCTTTCTACACGCACACACAGACACAAAGACACACACACACACATAATTTGTTTTGTTACTCAGGAGAACCCTGATAAATATAAGTGCCATGGTAATTTTCCATTTTGCTTCTGCTTTAAATAAATTAGATCTCTAGAGCTTAAAATAACTAAATTGTCTTGATCTATGTAAGTGGACTAAAGAGAAATAAAATGAAATGATTGTAAGTCTGAAGCTGGTCACAAAGCCATTCTTCAATAGCCCAAAAGCTTACATAGTTAAGAATTGGCACAGAAAATAGTCTTGAACTGGATCTATCCAAAGCCTGCCGTGTACTTTTCACTAGAATGCTCTGCTTCCCATTTAGTTTTGACTAACAGTTAAAGTGTTTTAGCTTATATAAAAGCCAGATTTTAAACAAAATTTTCAATCTTTAATCCCTTAGCCAAGGAAAAAGTGCATAATAAAATGCACTTAAATAAATAAATATATATATACACACACACACAGAGAGACATACAAAAGCTAGTTATTTACTTTTTGGTGATATCTTAGTATATCTTATAGTCACCTGCAATATTCAGAGAAATGCTACCCACAAATACTTCAAAAGGTTTTACAGGAGGTATTAAAATGCATACTATGGTAAAAGTAAATATAAATTTTTCTTCATTGATAAATTCAGTCCATTCTTTCCCAGAATCGATGAACCACATTTTTTCACTTTTTTTCAGCAACAAAACTTATAAAGAAGATTTCTACTTTGTTATCTTAGAATCACAATTTTTAATGTACTTAACTGTTATGTAAAAACACATTAAGTCTTTGATTATTTCCAGAGGTGTAACAATTTCTTTCAGATTTACCATTCATCTAGGTTCTGCCATTTGAAAAGGGAAAATAGAAATGAGGAAGAGTAAAAGAGATTAGGAAGAGTAGGGAAAAGGAGAAATCTAACCTCTTCTTATTCACAAGCATGCTCACTGTACATTCTTAATTTGTATGGTAATTATTAACCCATGATTTCTTAGTCTCGTATCAAGAAATCTATGTATCTGATTGGAAGATCCCAATACCTTCTTTGCAAAACTGTGACAAAAATATTATTTTTATTTTATAAAAGAAACCACTTTCATTGATTGCATGTTATCTATAATCATAAACTCAGTATAAGACCTTCTAATCTGAAGTACAGTGTTTTTGAACTCGGAGATCTCTTTCCCAGGCTCGCTAAAGAGGTAGTGTCTACTGCCTATGTTCCTGTCAGCAGGGTCTTCCCTGTAAGTAAACCCAGATGAGTGGATACTGTTGGTTAAATACCCAGAATTAGAACTTTCCTTCCCATATCTACCATCAAGATTATCATTCATGTATCTACAACTTCCAAACTCCACGTATATACTTCAGGGAAGATGATACTACCTTCATCTTCAGCTGTGCATCTGGTGGACTTTATTCAATTGCCTCCTGCCATTCACCTGGATGTAGTCATCACTTTAGTGTCAAGTCAATAGCAAGGTTCTATTCTAATATGCCGGCAATTAAACAGAAAACGTGTAAGTTAAATTGCTACTGGTAACTTTTCTAACAATAAGGGTAGTATCTTTAACATGAAGTTGCCTGCAGAAAAGTACAGCATAAAACTGGTCCTTCATTACATTCTGAAACTACTGAATCAGATAACACTAAATTGACTTTAACTGAATTGGTGCTTGAGCCAATAATTTCCTTTAATTGTTAAGGCAGTGTATTAGTCTGGGTTGTCCAGAGTAACAGAATCAATACGAGATCTATCCATTTATCTATCTATTGAGAGATTACAATGAATTGATGCATGCAGTTATGAAGGCTAAGAAGTCCCCAAACTTGCAAGCTGGAGTCCCAGGAGAGCTGACTGTATAGGTCCATTCTGAGTCCAAAGGCCTGAGAATCAGGAGAGCAGAGGGTGTAAGTTCCCATCTGAGACTGAATTCAAGGCAGAGGATTATTGATGACCCAACTCAAAAACCCTCAGGCATTGAGAATGAATACATTAAGTTCTATTCAAGCCTTCAATGGATTGAATGAGTCCCACCAACATTGGGCAGACAATCTGCTGTACCCAATCTACCTATTCAAACATTAATCTCTTCCAGAAACACCCTCTTAGACACACTGAGAATAATGTTTAAATAAATATCTGGGCACCCTGTGGCCCAGTCAAATTGAAACATAAAATTAACCATCACAGCCACATTAAGCAGAATCTTCATTACTTGCAACATAAAACATTTTAACCAATATACAAGTTTTTTCATCTGTGATGATTTAAACCCAGCATTCTTTCACTATTTAAATTATTTATCATTAATTGCATCTTATATATGTGATCACCATAAAATTTCCTCCTATATTTTATAGCCAATAATTATTAGAAGAGTTTGATAAGCATGAAAATAATTCTGTAAGATTATCAAGAAAGAAACAGGAAAAAAAGTGAGCCAAATTTCTCCGACAGCCCTAGGAAAACACAAGAATACAGACCCAATGGGAAAATTAAAGACAAGTTATTGCTCTTTTTAGTTTCTCCATTTCTTTGTGTGTATGCTTCTGTGCATACACATGCAGACACCAATGTATAAGTCAATCACGCCGGAAAGCTAAATAATTTCAAAGGCCAGGAATCACCTCATTTGGTATTTTGTACATCCAGTACTCTGTATGCATTTTCTAACATTGTGATTACGTTTAAGTTTTATATTACAGGGATTGGGGTTATCTATATGATATTATAATCACAATCCATTGCAAGCTTTTCATCTATAATGCTTTACAGCTTAGCTTATATTTGGCTTTTTCAAATACCAATTAATTGAGTAGATTTAAAACTATGCACTAACATGTGGCAAAATTTCTGAGAATAAATGGAAGCTCTTGAACTCTATTGCTACTTTATGAAAGACTAAGCCAAGTTCTATCAAGGCCTCAAATATAGAAATGGTTAGATTCAAAGGGCAGTTTACCAACTTATTAAAATATGACTATTTCAGCTAGTTAGATAGTCATAAGAATTTGTGCAGACAGCAAGCATATTTTTTCTTTTCTTTCTTTCTTTCTTTTTTTTTTTGTATTAGGTTACAGCAGCTATAGGCAAGGCCCTCCCTATCAGTAAATAGAACAAAGTGCAGTTAGAGATGTGATTTCAAGAACTTTGAAAAGTAACTCACCCTGAAATGACTTATTAGCCCAATAACACTTAAAAGTGGAATCGTTTTCAGATTAATAAGCTTCAACAAGCACAGAACGGATGAAATCACAAATGCATCTGTTCTAATACCAAATTTTCTTTCTTATTGCAAAAGTGATACACTTTCATTTGAGGACATTTAGGGAATATACAATAATTAAAGAAAAAAATAGAAGTCACCCACAAGCTCACTAGCTAAAGATCACTACTCTTAACATTTGGGTGAATATACTTGCTTTTTTGTTGATTTATATATGTGTGAAATATATGTCGTTTAAAACTTAATGTCATCCTTTAGAGGCGGAGAAATTTAATTTTACTTCTTTATAGCTGGGTTTGCTCACCACTCCTTTTCACATTTGTAGTGGAAAATAAATTTAAGTTTTTCATTTTAAGGTGATTTAAATACTTATCATTAGCTGAACCATTTCTGCATTAGCTCACTCATTTTTTCAAAGTTTCAACCCCTCCCTCTTTTCATTTTTTTTTCTCTCCATGGTATAATGGCATGGTGGAAAGGCCTTCAGCTTGCACACAGCCTCAGCCCATTAGCTGAGAGATCACACAGATAATTGTGTTTGGATGTGAATATTTGTTCCTGATGCATCTGCTCTTGACCTTCTTTTTTCATAGGCAACACATGGTAGTTTCTTGTGCAAAGCCCCTGCTGTCCAGTTGCTAGTTATCACCCTGGCCTATATTTCAACTTCCATTCACTTCCCAGTTTGAGCATATATATTCCTCGTTACCCATTACCTCAGTGGATTCTGAGAAGGCTCAGAAACACACACAATCTCTAAAGGCGTGTCCTGAGGACACTGAGACAGCACACTTCTGTGCCTAAGAAGGCATTCAGTTTGGCAATGTACTCCCTCCTTCTCTGACTCACACTCCTTTTTCTCTTTCTTCTGCTTTCCTGGGATTGCTCTCACTAACTAAATGTTAGCACATAGGCTTCTGCCTCCAGATCTGTTTTCTTGAGAACATGTGCTAAGACAGGGTGCGTTTATTTTGTGTGTGGGGGTGAGGCTAATCCCACATTTTATTTTTTAAGTACATCGTGTTGTTTTGGATGATAGACTTACCCTTCTAAAATATTTTGTGTATGTTAATGTCAAATTGATTTTTATTACACTGCACTCATATTACCTATGCAAAATAAACATTTCATTCCTTTTTTTGTATTAATACTTTTCATGTGCCTGTCAAAGGAAATGGGGACATAAGGTGCATTGACTTTAAATTTTTTATTTTAAATATAAAAGCATAGAGCAAGAAAAATTTTCGTCTGCCAAACCACTTGACTAAGTTTACTATAAAATATTGGTAGCAGTGCACATGGCTCTGATTGAATAATAATAGACCATTCATCAAGAATGAACATATTCTCTAAACTAGTATTTCAACATACAACTTGATCTTCCCTGTTTGCTTAGGCTATCATCTTCTTCAAGTTATTCTTCAAATGTTTCCTATTTAAATTATGTCTTTTGTCCTATTTTATTTTATAGCACTTATCACCAATTGACATACTACAAAGTTTATCTATTATTGTTATTTCAATTCACTAATGTATAAGATCTATCAGGGCAGAAATTATTTTCTGTTGTGTTTACTACTATCTTCTCAATTCCTAGAACAGTACAACTGAAATATAGTAGGCACCTATGCATATTTGATAAATGAATGCATTCTGATTTAGGGAAGATTCTTATTTCCTTATTTAGATATCTTAAGTAATGTCTTATATATACAACAACCAAAAATTACAAAGGGATTTTATCCATATTAATATGTTTATCCCTAATAAGAATCTTATCAAGTAGGAAAAGCAGCTTTTTTTGTGCCCTGTTTACAGATAAAGAATATACAACTTTTAGAGGTCATGCGTCTTCTCCAAGTTCATCATCTTAGATATGAGAATAACCATCACCTTTCTTGCTTTTTTTGAACCTTAAGGCTGATATTATTATGCTTTTAAGACTAAATCATGTCTGATTATAATATCATAGTAGCCAGTCCATTTTATCATGACTATGTACCTGACATATGTTGAGACCACAGTCATTGAAACTATGCAAATTGATAAATTTTCTCTGACACTAAAACAGCTTGGTACATATGTAATCTCATATCCAACTGTTTATCTACCTTCTCTACGGGCTGAAAGTTAAGGAACAAATGAAGTGGGATCAGGGTTGAGTGCATTCGTTAATATAACACACACATATGAGCATATATATGCACAGAGGCTATGCCATTAGGTAGTATTTTAAAGGAAACAGATCACTAAATAATTTACTCCTATGATTCTCTAGTTGATTCCCATGAAAGTCTGCTGATAATCCTAGCATTTCATCATCCTCAATCTAATTTTCCTTTTTGCCTCAACTTACCACCTCTGTATTACACTGAAAAAAACTTTTCAATTTTGTGTGACTCAAGAAGCAATCTCCTGACCCACTACTCTTGCCAATCAAGTTAGTTAGAACTAACTAGCATGAAAACAACTGTGATCATCTAAGGAGATTTTTATCTCTTGCCTTTATTGGAAAATGAAGACTACGGTATGAACTACTTAGATTATGTATGGATTGCTTTAGTCAGTAGCAAAATAGGTAATTCCTCTCCTTTTAAAAGCTATTTAAAAGCCAATAGTGGTTTCCACTTATTCACCAAATATGTATATCTCATGTGTTAACCAGTGACAATACAAAATGACAAAAGAATGATGGAATTTCTCATTCAACTCAATTGTATTATATGCAATGCCAAGATGTGCTACTCACACTGAAACAGACAACGAACACACATTGTGTGACACACAAGGCTTAAAAATAGAGATGTGTGGGTAGCAAAGTATCTGCTGTGACAAAGTTCTGATTTACTAATTATCTGCAACACATTTTGGATCCCAAAACTGCTACCCCAATCTTTTTACAATTCACCAGAGGGTGATTTTGGCAGGTTGTCAGCAGGCAAATAGGGAAATGAGTTGGGAAACATTAATAAAGGTTGAAAACAACAGCTTTCATGCTTTGGGCTCATCATTCAAATATAACAAAAAAAAAATCATGAGATGAGGAACAGAAACAATAGGCTGAGAAGGAGAGAAAGAAGGAAGCAAATGTTTAATGACAGTAAAGTTACATTTGTGAAGTGCTAGTCAAATATGTACCTTGTAGTGTTTTTCTTGAAGTTGTCTTTTTTTCTTCTTTAGAAAATCAATAACATTTTACACCACAATAGTAAAACAATTTCTTCCTAAATACAGCAAAATCTTCATCCATTTTAACATCAAAAGCAACAACTTATTATCAAGGTTCCAAAAAGAGGAACAAAATTGTAACAGCTATAAAGAGATTTTAAAAAATAAAACCAGAGCATCAATATACAGAATAGGCTTTCTATGATTAAAACTAGATGGAAATCCTAATAGTACATATTTCATTTCCTAATGTACATTTCCAGAATTTTTACTGCACTTATATGCAAAATATGTGTATGTTAGATTCAGTACATTAGACTACATATTGACTGAACGAAACCCCGACTTTATAAGGAAGTGTGAATTATTAGGAATAAGTGGAGCTTATACTGTGTGTTTAGCTTAGAAGTGTATGGCAGTCAAACGTGAGGGAAACAACAAAACCTGGAGTAAAACAACTGAGTTTCAACTTTTATCTCTTCTATTTACCAGTTCTGTACCCTTGGGCAAGCTTTTAACTTCTAGGAACCTCAGATTTGCTGTTTGTGAAATAGGCACCTCCTTTAGAAAGTTGTTAACCTGAAATAAATGTGGATGTGACAGCTCCCGGCACAACTGAAGAACACACATCATAGTTTGTCAAGTAAAATTTAAAAATGAAAACATAATGTTATAAAGTATAAAATGATATTTCTGTTTTAAGAAATCAATGATAGTGCATTAAAATATTCCATATATTGAAATAAACTTTTTATCCTCCATAACAAAAAATGAAAATAATGGGTTTTTTGTGTTTTTTTGTTTTGTTTTGTTTTTATATGGAGTCTCACTCCGTCATCCAGGCTGGAGGGCAGTGGCGTGATCTCGGCTCACTGTAACCTCTACCTCCCAGGTTCAAGTGATTCTCCTACCTTAGCCTCCTGAGTAGCTGGGATTACAGGTGCATGCCACCACATCCAGCTAATTTTTTGTACTTTTAGTAGAGATGGGGTTTCACCATGTTGGTCAGATTGGTCTTGAACTCCCGACCTAGACTGATCTATTGACCTCGGCCTCCCAAAGTGCTGGGATTACCAGCCTGAAAATAATGGTTTAACTGACCTCTAGTCATAAAATTTATGTAAATAAAAATACAGAAAGAATAATACAATAAACTCCTGTTTAATTCTATCGTTATACACAGTTTAAATATAATTTTATATGAAATATTATGAGCTTGAAGCTTTGTTTCTAGCCCATCCCTAGTCTTATTTATTTCCTCCATTCCAATAATTAACTAGAATTTCATCCTTCTTAGTTTTAGCATTTTTACATACATGTGCATCTGTTGAAGATAAATTATTTCAATTATTATTCTGAGACTAACATTTTTGGCATTCAACATTCTGCATTTGTGATCTTTCTATATACACATAGATCTAGTTTATTATTTTAAACAGCTAAATAACATTTTGCCACATAAACATAGAATGTTTTATTTCTTTCTACTGATGGCACTGAAGTTCCTTTAAATTTTGCTTTAAACAATATTTTATTGAGGATCTTTATGCATACCTTCTTATGCACATGTACAATAATATTATTAGATTGTTTATCCAGGAGTTCAATTGCTCCTGGGGAGTTATCAGGTTTTAAAACTAATAGATATCTTAGAGATCATATGATATTATACACTCATTTCATTGAGACACACTTAAACCAATTACAGCGTGGTGAAGCTAAAAGTAGACTCCAAGCCTTCTTAATCTTATTTCTGTGCATTTGTGTCAATACTCTATCCATCTATGCTTTTTTGCTATACAGATGATTGTACATTTATTCCCAATACAACCCAAGAAAGTTATCCCTTACCCCTTAATCAAAGGATCCTATAAAGTTGTTGACTAGGCATTTACATGAGGTTGTAAGAACACTGGACTGGGAATCAGGAAGCCTTCAGCTTTACTCTATACTATGCTATGAACTCCCTGTGTTCATTGCAGAACACATGTAACTTCTATGTCTCAGTCTCAGTCCTTAGACCTTTCTTTGGAGCAAGCAAGAAAGAAATCACTCCCTTGGTATTTCTGCTTGACTCTCTCCTGGGCATCTCAATTTTAACATACACAGAGCTGAACTCATTCTCTGAGTCCTCCTCCATTCTATGCTTTCCCTACTCTGTTCCTCCTCTAGCTTCTCAATAAATATATATTTTTTAAAACCCTAATAGCTCAAAACAAAAACCTGAGAGAAATTCTTTACTACACATGCTCTCTGTCTCCCAGTATTAAATATTTGCTCATTATCAGTAATCTACTAACACCCACCTAATCCAAGCCTGATTCCCTGTTGCATTGCTGTCACTGTTTCCCTCCATATCATGACTTACATAGTAATCAGAATTTATCTAAAAGGTACATTGGATAAAGTCACCACTTGCTTAAAACCCATTCATGTCTCCGAACGAATGGAATTGTTCTTAGAATAAAAGTCAAATTCCTTACCAGCCAAATCCGTTAGGATAAAAATCAAAGTCCAGTTTACTTACCAGGAATTTGTCAGCCTCATCTTGTACCACACTCACCTTTATTAGCTGTGCAACAGCCACACCAGCCTTTTTTCAACTCCTTACTTGTGGCAAGTTCTTTCCTATACCAGGGCCTTTGCACGTGTTCTTTCTTCCGCCCAGATCACTCTGTCTCATACCTCACATGGCTGGCTCGTTTTTCAGGTGTCAGATCAATTATAAATTCCTCAAAGAGGTCTCCTTTGCCCATCAGATCTAAAGTAAGCCCTATCACCTTATTCACTTCTAGTATTACCAATAATTTTCTTTTACTGTTTGTCACTGTATTAGTTTTCTAGGAATGCCATAACAAAGTACCACAAACTGGGTGGTTGAAACAACAGAATTTATTTTCTCACAGTTTCAAGGACTAGAAGTCTTAGATGGAGATGTTAGCAGGGTCAGTTCCTTCTGGGGACTGTGAGGAAGAATCTGTTCCATGCCTCTCCCTTAGTTCCTGGTGGTTTGCTGGGAATCTTTGGCATTTCCTGGCTTGCAGAAGCAGCACTTTGACCTCTGCCTCCATCTTCACATGGAGCTCTCTGTGTGTTTATGTCAGTGTCAAAATTTCCCTTTCTTATAAGAACTCCGGTCATATTAGATTAGGGGCCAACCCTACACCAGTTTGAACTCATCTTAAATAATTATACCCCTAATTAGGCTATTTTCAAATAAAGTTACATTTTGATATATTGGGAGTCAGGACTTGAACATATGAATTTTTAGGGGACATAATTCAACAAATAACATGGATTTATTCAAATGCATAATTCTATATGTGTTTAACGGCCATTTCCTCTAATAGACTCTAAATTTATTCACAAAAACAGGTTTTTTTCTTTTTCTTTTTTTTTAAAAACATGTATAGCCAATGTCCTCTACAGGCTTGGCATCTGACAAACAATAAATATTTATTATTTTTCTACCAATATAATTACATGATTTATAAAGTCTATTACTGTTCTGAGTTTTGTGATTTTGCTTAGGCTGTGCCCAAATTTATCATAAAAATTTTATCCAATGCCATCCTAGGGCAAAGTTTTCCAAATGTAAACTATATGTCAAAATAAGGCAGATATAAATACTGTTTTGTTTCATAACTTCCTAAATAATTTAAACCAAAATATGTATGCTTTTAGAAAGGAGATGAAAATATTGCCATAGTTCACTTAGTAATATTTCAAAAAGCATTCAATTTACTTTAGCTCTGAGGAATGAGATCTAAGACTAATAATATAAAATATAATCCCACTATATTTTTTGCTGGACAACAGAAATTCAGGAGAATTCATCTCTACAGTTCAAAATATCACTGTCTATGCTGTCAGCAAAAGAGTTGTCTTTCCTTCTTTTTATATCTATCCAACTCCACCGCCAGAGCCCTGAATCCAAACATAATCCTGCATTTATTCTATTTTTTCCCAGGCTTCTCTTACTCGTCCTTTTTACCAGTTCCATTTCCTATGCTGTCAAAAAAGCATGAGTCTTTCATTTTAAGAAGTCTTGTTTTAGTCTTCCAAATCTATTATTGGATCTGGTCTCTCAACTCAACCTCCTTGATATTTTTCTTTAGCATCTTTAAATCAATCCTGTCACCTCTGCTAGATGAATCTTCCAAAAATGGCATTTTCATTATGCCACTTCCCTGATTTAAAACTGCGTTGGTACCATATCACCTATTGAATCTACTTTTAAGATTCTAACTCTCCATTAACTAGACTTAAATTGTTCATCTTTTATGCATTTTCACTGTGTCTCAGTATTAAGCCATTTGCTATATTCTCCCAACAAATCTTGCCAGTTTCTGCCTCTCACTTAATGTTGCTTTTCCAAATAAGAAAGACCTACCTATTCCTTCCAGAAAAATCCAGCTCTATCCAGTCATTAAATTCCAGGTTAGGAATTTTCTCTTACGGACTTGACTCTTGCGATCCACGCAGTCTTCTCTGTCTGAAATTCTACAGCAATTTTTGTTTAAGAAGCAACATGGAAAAGATATATTTTTAGTCAGATGAGTGAACATTAAACTTTTGGTTCATCTGTGCTTTTTGGCATTCTTCAAATCTCAGTAAATATATAACCATCTTCGGTACCATCCACGATTAAGCCTGGGTTACATGAAATCAATAAAGGCCTATCTTTCAATAAGACTGAGTCTATCTCATATATAAACTATTCTTTTTATGTTTTTAATTGTTTTATTATTACCTTAGCTATTATCTTAACAGCTAAGTACTCTCTTGACACCAGCCTGTATATATAAATTAGGTATAATTGTAAGATTTCATAAGAAATAAACTACTTTTGTAATAACCTAGAAAAAGTCTATAGTGCATAGTAACAAGCCTTTGCAAACACATGCCAGGAAAAATCTTAGAAATGATAAAGCTATGGGAAATGCATGGAAAAATATTGAATTTTCTCTTATCCTAAATGAAGTTTCTTTGAAAACTTTTCTTTATTTTACAACAAACTACTTTAATTTTTTAAATAACATATAATTGTATTAAAGGATTTTTATGCTCTGGCTTATACCTCTCTAACTTCAAACTTACAATGTAATCCTGATAAGGGAAAAGTGGGAAGCACAAAGATAAAAGAATGCTAATAGACTACAAAAGTATATTAATTTAGAATGCATTCCCTAAAAAATGCCAAGAGTGATCTCACTCACATAGAAAAACACATTATCTGTAGCATATGTGAAGTGGAAATTCATTAAATGTAAGGCATGTACTCAACAATATTAATTTTATTTACAGTCATGCCATGCTTAATGATAGGGAGACATTCTGTGAAATGCATTGTTAGGCAATTTCCTCATTGTGCAAACATCATAGAGTATACTTACACCACCCTAAATGGTGTAGCCTGCTGCAAACTTATGCTACATGTATAGCCTTTTGCTTCTAGACTACACACCTGTACAGCATGTTACTGTACAGAATACTGTAGACAACTGGAACATAAGGATAAGCATTTGTTTATCTAAACATATCTACACATAGAAAAGGTACAGTAAAATACTATATCATAATCTTACAGGACCACATTGTACATGAAGTCTGTCATTGACCAAAACATTTTTATGCCACACATGACTGCAATGCTTTTTAATACATATTGCTAAATATCACATTTGTAATTTATTGTTCAGAATCTGTTTTCCATACTAGATTATAAGCCGTAAGAAAGTAGTCATGTCTTTGTTGCTTAATAGTGTATTCTCACCATCTAAACCCTCACTACCAATAGTCACTTGCCACATGTGGCTATCATATGCTTGAAATGTGTCTAATCTGAATTGAATTGTACTGTAAATAAAATACACACTAAATGTTGAAGGCTGGATTTTAAAAATTGCAGTATTTAAATAATGTTTACTTTTAAAGTGAAAACATTTTACATATTGTGCTAAATAAAATCTATAAAAACCTAATTTACCTCTATATTTTCTACTATTCTTCATATAGAAACTACAAAATTAAAAAATGCATATATGTGATTTGCATTATATTTCTATTGGAAAATATTAATTTAAATTGTGCATAACATGTTATAGACTTTGCACAAACTCCCTCATAGAATAAATGAACATATTTCTGCCGGGTGTGGTGGCTTATGTCTGTAATCCCAGCACTTTGGGAGGCCAAGGCGGGAGGATCACCTGAGGTCAGAAGTTTGAGACCAACCTGGTTAATATGGGAAAACCTGTCTCTACTAAAAATACAAAAATTAGCTGAGTGTGGTGGCATGCACCTGTAGTCCCAGCTATTGGAGAGGCCGAGGCAGGAGGAGTGCCTAAACCCAGGAGGCGGAGGTTGCAGTGAGCTGAGATTGCCCCACTGCCCTCCTGCCTGGGCAACAGGGGGAGACTCCGGCAAAACAACAACAAAAAAAGAATAAATGAACATATTTCACAATATGTTAAAGTAGCTGTTTCATGCCACAATTAATTATTGTCAGTTTATAACACTAATTAAGACCATATTCTTTTAAAATTCTAGGAAATTTTCTGGAGAAATAATTTTTCTTTTTTATGTTCAATATAGCTGATTTTATTTTTCAACATACTACTACTGTTCACATTACCTATACCATGTAGTACAGGTAAATTTTAGTTTCTTAATGGGATATGATATGGTAAAACATAGCTGTTTAAAAGAAAATCAAAATTTGCAATTTTTCTCATAAAACAAATGACATATTTCCTACTTTACTTAAAATTGAAATACTATTTTCTCTGAATTGACAGGACGTTTTGACCTTGTTAAAACTTTTGGTGATACATACCATCATATTTAATACAAATATTTTACCAATGTTCTTTGAAATAGAGGAATGCTGCTAATATACCCCCAAGCAAAGGCCATCTGCCTCCTCTCTGTTTTGCAGATGCTTGCTCACTGTGGCACAAGTTCTTTACAAGAACCAGCCTATTTATCTAAGTTAGTACTTATGGGCAAGACCAAAGCTCTACTGAGTTGAATATTAAAGTTTAATAGAGCTTGGGAACATCCAGTTTGAATATGATTAAATTAAGAGTTACAGTGAAAGCGCATTTTTGAGAGCATGAGATTACCATCTGGCTGTCCTCTACCTAAAGCATTCGTGGTCTATAAAATTGAGATATCGATCTTAATGACAAGGAATGATCGTGGATTCTGACAGAATACAAACACAAGATGAGTTTTTCAGCAGCACGAGAAAGTATGTTTTAAATAGCACTGTTTTTCCCCCAGAGAATTCTGTAACTGGCCCATGAAATCTAGTCCAACCCTCTTACGTCACAAATGAATCAACCGAATGACTTTGAGGGGTAAAGTGAGGGGCTCAATGTCTCAGAGTAAAATCAACCAATTCTCTTCCCAGTAGTGCACATGATCCTCCCCTTATTCTGAAATTATGTTGTAAGATATGTCCATACTGACTGACTGAACCAGGGTTTACAAACAAACTATCAAAATACCTCAAATCTGCCATATGAGGGAAATAATCAGGAGGCCGGGCCACAATTGCTTAAAATTAATAAGAACAGTGAAATAACTGATGGCATCCAGAAATATTAACGAATCACTTTTCAGTGTGGTAACTACCAGAAGTATCACTTTATCTTTTTACTCTTGTGGGTACATATGCATTTTTTTCTTCTGTATTTGTGTGTTTGTTCTAATTACAAACTAAAATCATATTAAAACTGACCATCCCAGAATCCTCTATCCTGAGCCGTACCCTCCCTCCTCTGAACCCTTTGGAATAATCCTATCAGTGGTTTGGCATCGAGGGCTGTCTTATATGATTTTAAATGATTCAGACACTTCTCCTTTCCGGCTACATCATGATTGCAAGGGTCTTGAGTACAGTAGCTATGTTTCATACATTATTATAGTTCTAATAGACTCTCATCTGAGGTCTAATGCTCAACAGAATACATTGTGCGTATTAGACAATTAATAGATGCCCACTGATTGACTGTTAGGGTTGTCTCTCTTCATTGCATTTGTGAGAGTGAGGTTAATATGTCCCAGATGCTGCAGGAAAGATTAGAATAGAAGGAATTAGCAATTGGTAATATCTATCGTTGATCATGTGTCATAGGGACCTCTAACTGAATACAGACATGAAGGGGTCAAGCCGTTTCCAAGCTAGGACTCTATAATGTCTATACAGTCTCTCTGGCCTCACATATCTGCACTGTTTTTCTGGATTAGAGGTCAGAGCACTTTACAGACAATGTCATATTTACCTTTATGGTATTCTCTGACAGTTGAGAAGGGGCTAATGCTTAGCCTATTTCCCTCTATTGCCACAGGGAAAAATACAAGCAAAGAGCGTCTGAATCATTTATACAGCACCGCACCATAAGGCAATGAAAGAGGCAGGTGCAGGTCTCAGATGGTTGTCTAAGTCCAAATTCCACGCTCTATCTGCTAGATAATCCTGCCTTCCCTCTCAATAGAATATTTCCCTAGATAGTTCCTGAAACATTTATAGCAGAAGGCTGCAGAGTGACTGTTATAGAAGTTTGTGGAAAACTTCCAGGCATCTAAAAATGTAAGAAACAGCCACATTTCACTTTGGGTATTCACATTTGAGAAATGATGTGGTATTTTTTCCCCCTTCCCTCAAATATCCAAAAGTTTGATCTAAGGCAAAAGTTTTACTATTCTGCCCTAAACTGGAGGAATGAAAACATCCATGAATTTTCATCAGTTTGCTGTAGGCAGAAATTTGCTAGTTTGCAGGAAAATGGCTTAAAAATCGAAGCTGAGATGAAATACTTGAACTTCTTATGTGAACCTATGAAAGTAATATTTTTCTTTATCAGCTGATATGAAGCTTTGCACAACCCTACATTACTTCAGTATAAAAATGGCTTTTCCTGTCTAAAATGTCACAAAACTACTTGGATTTTTATAACACGTTCATAAAAGGATTCTCATCCCCTTAATTTTGGCATATGCCATCATTTTCCTTTTATTCTTTATCTATTCCCATATTTAACAGAAAATCCCTGTAACTAACTTCCGTTAACCTTCACTGTAAAGTACACATGTGTGATGAGTGGAAAATGGGATAAAATTGGAGAACTTTTTCTTTCTCAGAGTGTGAAAAGCATGCAAAGACAGAAATTTGCCTTCTACCTAGCAGGAAACTGTGATCATATTGAACGTAGTAGATGCTACTATGTTCTACTAGGCTCTAGTAAGTACAGCCATCTGACTCAGTTGCCACGGGGAACATACCCACTGAGTCTGTGTTTTCCTGAATTATCAGCTGCACTGTCATGATGACATGGTACTCACATAGGTCATTTGCTTGTCAGTCATAATCATCAGAGGCAAAGTCACTTATGCAGTGATATGCTACTCCCACCAATGGCACCAGAAAAATCCATTTGATGACATTTTGGTCTGACTATTTCTTTTTTTTTTTTTTTTGGCCTTTCTCTAAGGGTTTTTATTGTTTTTCTTTTTTTTTTTTAATTATACTTTAAGTTCTAGGGTACATGAGCATAACGTGCAGGTTTGTTACATATGTATACTTGTGCCATGTTGGTGTGCTGCACCCATCAACTCGTCAGCACCCATCAACTCGTCATTTACATCAGATATAACTCCCAATGCAATCCCTCCCCCACCCCCCTCCCCATGAGAGGCCCCAGTGTGTGATGTTCCCCTTCTCATGTCCAAGTGATCTCATTGTTCAGTCCCCACCTATGAATGAGAACATGCGGTGTTTGGTTTTCTGTTCTTGCGATAGTTTGCTAAGAATGATGGTTTCCAGCTGCATCCATGTCCCTACAAAGGACGCAAACTCATCCTTTTTTATGGCTGCATAGTATTCCATGGTGTATATGTGCCACATTTTCTTAATCCAGTCTGTCACTGATGGACATTTGGGTTGATTCCAAGTCTTTGCTATTGTGAATAGTGCCGCAATAAACATACGTGTGCAAGTGTCTTTATAGCAGCATGATTTGTAATCCTTTGGGTATATACTCAATAATGGGATGGCTGGGTCATATGGTATTTCTAGTTCTAGATTCTTGAGGAACCACCACACTGTCTTCCACAATGGCTGAACCAGTTTACAGTGCTACCAACGGTGTAAAAGTGTTCTTATTTCGCCACATCTCTCCAGCACCTGTTGTTTCCGGACTTTTTAATGATTGCCATTCTAACTGGTGTGAGATGGTATCTCATTGTGGTTTTGATTTGCATTTTTCTGATGGCCTGTGATGATGGGCATTTTTTCATGTGTCTGTTGGCTGTATGAATGTCTTCTTTTGAGAAATGCCTGTTCATATCCGTTGCCTACTTTTTGATGGGGTTGTTTGTTTTTTTCTTGTAAATTTGTTTGAGTTCTTTGTAGGTTCTGGATATTAGCCCTTTGTCAGATGAGTAGATTGCAAAAATTTTCTCCCATTTTGTAGGTTGCCTGTTCACTCTGATGGTAGTTTCTTTTGCTGTGCAGAAGCTCTTTAGTTTAATTAGATCCCATTTGTCAATTTTGGCTTTTGTTGCCGTTGCTTTTGGTGTTTTAGACATGAAGTCCTTGCCCATGCCTATGTCCTGAATGGTATATCCTATGTTTTCTTCTAGGGTTTTTACGGTATTAGGTCTAACATTTAAGTCTCTAATCCATCTTGAATTAATCTTCGTATAAGGAGTAAGGAAAGGATCCAGTTTCAGCTTTCTACTTATGGCTAGCCAATTTTCCCAGCACCATTTATTAAATAGGGAATCCTT
>NC_045437.1:30105407-30110407 GCF_002776525.5 Piliocolobus tephrosceles
TATGTTTATTGTGGCACTATTCACAATAGCAAAGACTTGGAATCAACCCAAATGTCCATCAGTGACAGACTGGATTAAGAAAATGTGGCACATATACACCATGGAATACTATGCAGCCATAAAAAAGGATGAGTTCGTGTCCTTTGTAGGGACATAGATGCAGCTGGAAACCATCATTCTTAGCAAACTATCACAAGAACAGAAAACCAAACACCGCATGTTCTCACTCATAGGTGGGAATTGAACAATGAGATCACCTGGACACGGGAAGGGGAACATCACACACCGGGGCCTATTGTGGGGAGAGGGGAGAGGGGAGGGATGGCATTGGGAGTTATACTTGATGTAAATGACAAGTTGATGGGTGCTGACAAGTTGATGGGTGCAGAACACCAACATGGCACATGTATACATATGTAACAAACCTGCACGTTGTGCCCATGTACCCTAGAACTTAAAGTATAATAAAAAATAAAAATAAAAAAATAAAAGGTTAGATATGTCATGAATGCATAAAATATGTAGATACTGTTTTATTATTTACTATCATAAAATATGTACAAATTTTTTATAAAAAATTAAAATTTTTCAAAACTTATGTACACACCTAGACCATACCTGATACCATTCACAGTTGAGACAAATGTAAACAAATGTAAAGATGCAGTATTAAATCATAACTGCATAAAATTAACTGTCCATACTACACAACTGTAATAATTTTACTGCCACCTTGTCTTGCTAATTCAATGTTGTGTCAGCTTAAAATGCTGAGTCATGTTAACATTTCTGGTGAGCAATTCCTTTCTCCAGTAAATTGCATATTACAGTAAAAAAGTATCTCTCATAGTTCTCACATATTTTTCATTATGTTTAGTGCAATACTGTAAACCTGTAATAACACCATGGGGCCCATATCAAGTACCACTAGTGATGCTGGTAGTGCTCCCAAGAAGCAGAGAAAAGTCATGACAATATAAGAAAAAGTTGAATTGCTTGGTATGTACTATAGATTAAGGTCTGCAGCTGTGGTTGCCTGCCATTTGAAGATAAATGAATTCAGTATAAAGACCAATGTTAAAAAGAAAAGGATGTTCATGAAGCCATTACTGCAGCTATGTGAGCAGGTACAAAAGTCTTGCACTTTCTGCAAAATATCTTTTTATCTTGTATTGAAAATGCAGCTTTAATATGAGTGCAGAATTTCCATAAGGAAGGCATACTATGGACTCTCATACAAGTCAAGAAAAGGGGAATTCCTAAAGGAAGGTGAAGGGTTGAAAGCTGAAGAATTTAATGTCAGCAAAGGATGGTTTGATAATTTTAGAAAATGATTTGGCTTAAAAATGTAGGATAACAGGAAAAGCAGCTTCTTTGCTAACCAAGAGGCAGCAGATGATTTCCCAGATACCATTAAGAAAATCATTGAGGAGCAAGAATTTGTTCTTGAACAGGTTTTCAATGCAGATGAAAGTACTCTATTTGGGGGAAAAGAAACCATAAAAAACATTTTTAATAAAGAGAAATGAGAACCAGGATTTCAGGCAGAAAGGAACAGCCTGACTCTACTATTTTGTGACAGTGCAGTTGAGTTTATGATCAGACTGTCCTTATCTATAAAGCTGCAAAACACCAAGCCTTGGAGGAAAAAGAGAAACACTAGTTGCCATTCTCTTAGTTGTACAAGAAGGCCTGGACAATGATAATCCTTTTTCTGGATTGGTGTCATTGATGTTTTGTCCCTGAAGTCAGAAAGTACCTTGCCAATAAGGGACTGCCTTTAAAGTTCTTCTGACATTGGACAATGGCCCTGGCCACCCAGACCTCATAAGTTCAACACTAAAAGCATCAGAGTGGGCTACTTGCCCTCAAACACAACATCTCTAATACAGCTTCAAGATAAGGGGATCATATGGATTTTTAAAGCTCATTACACACAGTGCTCTATGGAAAGGATTATTAACACTATGAAAGAAAACCCCAATAGAGAAAATATCATGAAAATCTGGAAGAATTACAACATTGAAGATACCATCATTGTTACAGAAGAAGCCACAAAGCCATTAAGCCAAAGATAATAAATTCTGCTGGAGAAAACTGTGTCCAGTTGTTTGTGACTTCACAGGATTTACAACAGAGACAATCAAGGAAATCATGAAAGAGACTATGGATATGACAAAAAAAAAGAAAGGTAGGGATTGAGGTTTCAAGATATGAATCTTGGAGAAACTCAACAGCTAATAAACACCATATCAGACGAATTAACAGAAGATGACTTGATATGGATGAGTGCTTCTGAATCAGTGTACAGAAGAAGTAAAAAGACACACAGGAAGCAGTGCCAGAAAATAAATTGCCATTAGACAGTCTCTCAGTCTCACAGAAGTGTTCTGATTATTCAAGACTGCTTTTGACTTATTTTATGACATGGATGCATCTATGATTCAAGCACTGAAACTAAAGCAAATGGTAGGAGGATTGGTATTGTATAGAAATCTTTTTTAAAAAATGAAAAAGCACAAATTTAGACAACTTACGATGCATTTCTGTAAAGTTACACCAAGTACGTCTCCCTCCCCTGCTTCCCCTTTTACGTCCTCCATCTCTGCCACCTTTGCCACCCCCAAGACAGCAAGACCAACCCCTCCTCTTCCCTCTTCCCTCTTCCTCCTCCTCAGCCTACTCAGCATGAAGGTAATGAGAATGAAGACATTTATGATGATCTACTTTCACATAATGAATAATAGATTTTCTCTTTTCTATAATTTTAATAACATTTTTCTCTAGTTTACTCTAAGAATACAATTTGTAATACATATACCAAATATGTATCAACTGACTTTATGTTATCAGTAAGGCTTTTAGTCAACAGTAGGCTGTTAGTAGTAAAGTTTTGGAGAGTCAAAAATTATACATGGCTATTTTACTGGAAAGGAGGCTTGGCACCCCTAACCCCCATGCTTTTCAAGGGTGAGCTATATATTCTATTAATGATTTTTCCAATATATGATTTATTATAAGAGAATGACTTACATGATTATGGAGGCTTGGAAGTCCCATAATCTGCTTACTGCAAACTAGGATCCAGAATAGCCGATGGTGAAGTTCTGAGAACTAAAAGATGAAGGCCTAAGCAAGGCCCAGTTGGGGGTAGAAGATTGAGGTTCCAGCTCAAGCAGTCAGACAGAGAGGGTGAATTCCTCCTTCTTCTCCCACTGTTTTCTATGGCAGCTCTCATTGGATTTGAAGGATGCCTACACACATTGGGAAAGGACATTTGCTCTACTCAGTCCACTGATTCAAATGCTGATTTCTTTTTTAAACACTCTCACAGACATACCCAGAAATAATATTTAATCCGGGCACCTCATGTCCCAATTGGTTGAGATATAAAATTAACCATCACATACCCGAAGAGCAGTCTGAGGAGTGGAAGAAAGAAATAACAAAGTAACAACCAGAGAAAGTGAACATTCCCTTCCATTTATATTTACTGTATTCTTTATTGTTAAACCCTACATGCCACAATGCTGACATTATTGTGTTTCTGAAGATTCCATTGTTCTATTTAGATATGTTTCCAGCAGGTTGAGAATAAATTTAAAGAGAAAGTTTTATGTATTCCATAGATCAGTAGTTCCTTACTTAGTGTAGGAGAATCAGCTCGTTTGCTAAAAATTATTTGCAAAATAGTATGAATATGCATTTATCTTAATAGAGAATTCTCAGCTTTTTCATCAAATCCTCATTGGGTCTATTAAAAAAAAAAAACTACAACATCAGACAATGTTAAGGATGATTGTTGTACTTCTTTATGGGTTTTCTTTCCTGTTGTCTGTCGTCATATTTCTTTCACTGTTGTGGAGTTTCTTTGGCACTGGGAAAGTATTCGCTTCTGGACTTATCAACCTATAAGTCAAGTGCAATATTCATTGTTCCTCGGTTCCAAATCTTTACTTTCAGAAGATTTTTTCACCTTTCACTTCATATAGAAAAGAAGTCACATGATGTTATCATTTCAACTTAAAAAGTGCTTTTTCTCAACATGGTAACCTTTTGTCTAAAAAGTTAGAGCAGGGCCCTCATATTCTCTAATATTTATTTATCCAACCTGGGCATCAAGCACATTTCTCCAAATTTCAGAGAATCCCAGCTGCCGTAATTAATGCATTTCCTCAAGCCTTGTCAGTTTTACCTATGCCTTAATGTAAATTGTCACCTTCTTGTGAAACTCACCTTTCTCCCTCACAAATACATACTTCAAAATTTATACCAACAAAAATGCCAAATAGAATGAGTCTAGCTCTAAGATAACTAGAAGAAGGCATAATTAAATCTCACATTAGTAAAAGAAAGGTATCTTTCAACATTAAAAAAAGATCAAAAAGAAAAAAGGATATATTTCAATGTACAAATTAAAAGAAAAAAATCTTATGACTTTTCAACAGTTAAAGTAAGCCAGGTGTGGTGGTGTACACCTGTAGTCCCAGCTACTTGTGAGGCTGAGTTGTGAGGATGGCTGGAGGTCAGGACTTTGAGGCAGCAGTGAGCCATAATTGCACCATTGTACTCCAGCCTCAGCAACAGAGTGAGATCTTCTCTCCAAAAAATAAAAATTAATAATAATAATGTTAAATGTACTGATGAAATACAAATAAAAGACTAGGTGCAGTGGTTCATGTGTGTAATCCCAGCACTTTGGGAGGTCGAGGTGGGTGGATCACCTGAGGTTGGGAGTTTGAGACCAGCCTGACCGACATGGAGAAACCCTGTCTCTACTAAAAATACAAAACATTAGTTGGGCATGGTGGTGTACGCCTATAATCCCAGCTACTCGGGAGGCTGTGACAGGAGAGTTGCTTAAACCTACGAAGCAGGGGTTGTGGTGAGCTGAGATGGTGCCATTGCACTCCAGCCTGGGCGACAAGAGTGAAATACTTACTGTCTCAAAAAACAAAATAAAAAGAAAGAAAGAAAAAAAAAGAAATACAAATAAAAAA
>NC_045437.1:30111575-30112721 GCF_002776525.5 Piliocolobus tephrosceles
GATGTTTATTACAGCACTAATTTTAAAAGTTAAATCAGGAAGCCATCTAAATGATGAAGAACAGGGTTAACAAAATAAATTTGTTACTAGCATACCAGAAACACTGTGCAGTTTTTTAAATCATATTTTAAAATTTATCTGATTACCTTTAAAGTAGTAATAACGTACTATTATTTGAAACAATGTAGCCCCTGTGTTTTTAACTATATGTTCTTTTTGAATTATATATTCAAGTCTGGAAATATATAAGCCAAAATGTTAGTTTTTTAGAAATTCTGGAAAGTAGAGTTCTGAGTTGCTTATTTTTTTGCGTTATATTATTCAATAATTTCTAAGTTTTCTAAAAAGAAAGATTTGCATGTTAGACTTACAAAATTACAAAAATGGGTGTTATTTTAAAATAGGTTCCAAAAAGCTGATTGAAACTTTTATAATTGAAAAAATTACTTTTAAGTAGAACATAATGTTGTCATGTTAATCTGCAAAAGTCCAGAGTCAGTGACAGAAAAATACTAAGGTAAACCTTGTTTTAAAGCCAGTGCTCTTTGTAGGCTTGTGTAAACTGAAAAGGCCTCTACTCAGAATAACTTATCTCTGTATGGAAAGCAATGATGTAATTTAAAAACTTCTCTTGATTTATCAGAAATAGAATATTGAGAAAAAATAACATCTAATTTTTAAAGTTTATCTTAAAAAAGATAATCAGTTGTCTCTAATAAAAAGCAATTGACCTATTTTATAGTTGTGTATAAAGATAAAATAAAAAATAAATTTGAAAGATTTTTATAAATTGCAAAATCTGTGCATATTTTACTAATTATATTAAAAATATAAAAAATGAAGTATGTCTTTCTTTTGTTACCTAGAATCTCAAATAGTTAAGAACTTCTCAAATGAGTAATGCAAGGTCCTAAATGCTCTACTCTATAGAAGGGCTGCATAATTTCTGGTTGGAAAGTACACTTGAAAAAAAGAGTTATTGTCCTCCAGAAAAAAGGCAAATTTAAACATTCAAAAGAATGTATTCTTGGCTTTAAAAAAAAAATGCTGTGCTTGGCATTCTTGTAGATAAATAGATGAGATGGATGGATGGATGGATAGATAGATAGATAGATAGATAGATAGATAGATAGATAGATAGATAGA
>NC_045437.1:30112731-30154536 GCF_002776525.5 Piliocolobus tephrosceles
AGATAGATAGATAGATAGATAGATAGATAGATAGATAGATAGATAGAACACACATCTATTTATGTATGTATGTGTATATGCATACATGTGTACATTCTCTGCCAATATGAATAATATTTAAAATCTCAAAATAGCCTGAATATAATTGAAAGGAGAATGCTTTATTCCTTACCCAAAAAGTGATGGATTTAGCATCAAGAGACAAATGTTCATTTGCTTGAATCTATGAACATTTAGATGATGCCAGAACTTCTTCCCCAATCCTCCCCTCACTCACACCAGAATCTTTCTTTCTCATGAAATTCCAGAAACTTAGTCATTTCCCACACTTCTGCAGAGTTTGTGCTTTTCGCAAACCTTGCTGAGACTGCCTCAGTTGTATGAGCAAAATGACTGGCATGGCTGAGAAAGAATGTGAAGACTGAAAGTACCAGGCCAACCACATTCTCCTCCAGGAACAGGAACGTGGCAAGGCTTTAATATCTATGAAGAATAATACCGAAAGTGCACTTGGACAAAATGCAAATGATGGCAGCAATTATACCCTCAGAGATGATAGGATTTAAATAAACAGTGCGATTACTCAAAAATAACCATTATAATGCTACAAAGTTCCCGGGGAATTAAGAAAATCTCAATATCTCCTAAAGAGGTACATGATTTTAGTGACAGAAAAACATTTAAACTTCATTATCCTTTTAAAGAATCCTGCTAGCAAAAGACATCAATATTTGTTTGAAAATAGGATGAAAGCCATATTTGGCAGAAGCATGTTTGAAGTCTTTCCAGAATGTATTTTTGCTCTCAATGGGACAACGGAACTTGGCCTTTCCCCAACTTTAGAAAGGCATACACATATTCATATGTGTACATGTTTATGTCAAAGCAAATGAAAAGTATAACTTTAACAGATGATCCTCCCTCCCCTCTAACCCAAGTCACTTTTTTCCCTGACAGTCATGCATAAACACAATTAGTAAAGACCGACAAAATTATGATAGCTGTGTTGATGCTTTGAAGGGCTATTTGTGTGACCAAGAAAAAAAAAAAAAGACCATCAGGTATCCTTTTTCATATGTGTTTATATATGTGAGATATCTCTTTGAAAGAACACAGCTTCATAAATACTATGTCATGTCAGTAATCTGCAACTTCTTTGTCTACACTCAGAAATATGTCCTGGAGGGTTTTTCATTGCTAGAACATAACTTCTTTTAACTATGCACAAGATCCATTACATAATAATGGCTAATATTTATTTAACTCTATTATGAACAAGATATTTTGGTATTTTATCTGGACTGTTTTATTCAGACGAGATCGGGCGCGTTCAGGGTGGTATGGCCGTAGACTGGACTGTTTTATTCAATTCTCATAAATGAGTTAGACATACATTAGCATTTCTAATTTACAAATAGAACATAAAGTCACAGAGAAATATAACTACATACTCAAGGTCACACTGTGAGGAAAAAGCAGAGCTGAATTTTGAATCCAGATGGTTGGATTCTTCTTTATAATATTTTACAACCTCCTTTATAGATGCCTACTTTTTAAAATATTCCCTCATTAGTGGACAATTAGTTTATTACAAACCTTGCTTAATAAACATTGCTTCTGTAAACATCCTTGTCTCAAACTCTTTGTGTCCTCATTTGAGCACCCATGTTACTTAGACGTGCAGTTCCTAGCGGAAGATTACTCATAGGTCGTCCTTCAGTACTTACCTTAACATAAAGCCTAGAAGTTAAGAGCTGTCAGCTATGAATCACTCAGACCTAAATTCAAATATGGTTTCTAGTAAGGGGCTTTGGGGAAAAGGTCTTTGGAAACCTGTTTACGCATATATACAGTGAGAATGTTGACACTACCTCTCAAAATTGTGTTAGAGAATAAACGAGTTAATGCATATGAAGAGCTTAATCTAGTACCTAGTATATGGTGACTATTCAGGAAATAATTGCTATTGTTATCAACTTTATTGGGAAACCTTTGTATCCCAAGTCTAAGGTAAATGTCCTACTATGCATTCCCATTTTATCCATTTTACCCTATGATGCCCTATAAACCATACATCATTCCTTCCCATTATAATGTAAGCAATCTCTCTCTCTCTGGTCTCTCCATATGTCTGTAAAGGTACCTGATACCATCCATGTTTCATGAAAAAGCAAGTAATGGAGGTGTAGAAAATAAATTCCCAAAGGCTCTTTCTAATTCTCCCCCATCTTTTTGACCATCAATCTAAGAATCTTTTAATCATATTGATTTCTTTATATTAATTTAATCCAAACATAATTTTTATTTGTTGTAGTATTATTATCATTATTATTATTATTATTATTTTTTTTTTTTTTTTTTTTTTGAGACGGAGTCACTCTGTCGCCCAGGCTGGAGTGCAGTGGCGCAATCTCGGCTCACTGCAAGCTCTGCCTTCCGGGTTCATGCCCTTCTGCTGCCTCAGCCTCCTGAGTAGCTGGGACTACAAGCGCCTGCCACCACGCCTGGCTAATTTTTTGTATTTTTTTTTTTAGTAGAGACAGGGTTTCACCGTGTTAGCCAGGATGGTCTAGGCCTCCTGACCTCGTGATCCGCCCGCCTTGTCCTTCCAAAGTACTGGGATTACAGGCGTGAGCCACCGTACTCGCCCTCTTTGTTGTATTATTTCATGGGCCAAAAATGCAAAAAATTAGCCGGGCTTGGCGGCAGGCGCCTGTAGTTCCAGCTGCTTGGGAGGCTGAGGCAGGAGAATGGCGTGAACACGGGAGGTGGAGCTTGCAGTGAGCCCAGATCGCGCCACTGCACTCCAGTCTGGGCGACTGAGTAAGACTCTGTCTCAAAAAACAAAAACAAAAAAACACAACAAAAAAAAAAACTGAATGAAAGACAACCAGTTTTAAAAGACTGAAATCCCTTTGAAATATACAACCGAGCTAAATTCAACCCCCTAAAATGACACATTTAGGTTCTGATCAGATCAATATGACAACCATGCAGGCTCCTACAGGCCACAAAGTAAAAATGTGGTTCCAGTTCTTGCATTTAGTGATGCACATTGATCAAAATAAGTGAAGAGTGAGAAATTTCCATTTTATTCTGTGTTGTATAGACACAGCATGAAGTTGTTGCAGTTTGTTTTATTCAGTTTGCCTGGGGGAAAACTCATTTTGCAGTTTTAATAATATATTCAGATGGTTTAATGATGAATAGCATTTCAGTACTTTTAATCAGCTCACCGCAATGACTTGAGTAAACTGAACCTGTGAAGTCTTAATAGAGATGAGAGGAAATGTCACTTAACTTATACTAACTATACTAACATCACTTATTATCTTTATCATATACTTTGAATTTTTATTTCATTAATTCTGTAAGGTTTTTTCCCACTCTTTTTTCCTGCCTCGCTAGATTTTATTCTTCATTCGTTTCAGTATAACTTTATGTCTTCATAACTGACTTCGACTCCTATATTTGGAAATTCAGCTATCACTTGAATAGAAACTTTGGGTTCATTCTTGTTAAGGTCAAAAGAGCAAGTATCTGCAGCTGAATTTGTTGCTTGCCAAAGTACACAAGTGAAATGAAATATAGAGAAAGTTTCCAAAGTGAGAATGAAAACAGATACGCAACTTCAGGGAACTGGAAGTAGACTGGGTTTCATCTCCCTGATCCATGTAATTTCTTCTCTTTTCCACTGTTTTCATCATTCTGTATGTGCATGTTGCATAATTTGTTATGAGAAAACTGTGAGAGAATTTAAAGAATGCAGTGGAGACTTGGGAGCTGGGTTCAATCCTGAAAGTCATTTATGTCAACATCAGGCAGTAAAGTAAGTAAGTAAGTTGCAGAACTTTGGGAGAGACTTTATCCAAAGCAGCACAGAAAGAGAGACAGAACATAAAAAAAAAAATAAGGAGCAGAGTCCTGTCTGTGCCCAGATGCAAAAACTTGGAAAGTATTTGTCAGCTCTGGCAGTTTCTGCCAAACAAGCAATACTATAAGGCAGAGGCAGACTTCCAAATGGCCTGAACCATCAGTCCCAATCCTACCACCATGTACCCAAAACACCCATTAAGGGTTGATGCACAGCAGCCTTGATCCTGTGCCCACTGTGATAGGTTCCAACTCTCCTTCCAGAGAGCAGAGTGATTATTTCTGACTCCTCTCCTACTAACCACTACACCAATGAGTTGTTCCTTTAATGATCATGTGAGGTTTTGAAAGAAATAATTGGCTTAGTATAGAAAAGAGAAATATTAAAATCGTGTCTTAAATATCATTTTAAAAACCTCTCCATGTGATATATCAAAGTTCCAAAACAAAACTATAATTAGTTGGATCTCTAATGGAAAATATAGGTGTAGTGAAGTTTTAAAAACTTCTCTGTGTCATACATCAAAGTTCCAAAACAAAAGTATAATTAGTTAGGGCTCTAGTGAAAAATACGGGTATAGTGAAGTTCTTATATTAACTTCAGCACCTTAGCCCTGCAGAATTGGTAAAACTCTCAGCTGTAAGAAATGCTTGGTTCTCTCAAGATACTCTTCTCAGGTAAATTTCTCAGTCCTTTCGTATCCACCATGTGTCATTATCTATGACTAATCACAATCCATAATATGCTGGGCATTTTCTTATATTTGTGCTGATAAATATTTTCATAGAAGTGTTTCTGACAGCTATTGTTCAGTTTTATAGATTCTGCTTTTATTAAACCTTTGTGGCTCTAAGAATGGCTACTCCTAATTTGATAGTCTCAAAGCCAAAAGTATAGTGGCTCATTAATTTGCAACTGATGTTGTGCAAATGCTATCAGTAATTTCTGATCGCTTCCACAGGACAGCCTTCTGAGTTGCATTCCAACTACCCAGAAATAATTGGTTATACTTTGTTCTTGGATAGTCTTCTAAAATAGCTTCCTAAATTAATGCTAAGGTGTTATATACACATCTCTGGGTCAATGAGGTGTGGTTTACAAAAGCGTTTATTCATTCATTTAATAATTTATAAATCACTTATTGCAAACACATTTATGGTGAAGCAATGTGAATGACTCAGGGCTATGAAGACATGGCTTATTCACATTACAATCTGGTAGAGAGAGATAACATATAAACCAGCATGTGTATAAAATGTGATATACACTGTAAAAAAGATTCAGCAGAAGAAAAAGGAAATGGTCAACTCTACCTGGGGAGAAAAAAAAATAGTCTTTTCTACAGCCCAAGAATTCTTGACGTACCATTAAAAGAATATTGTGTGCAGCTAAAATATGTGTCATTAAATTAAGACTTTGAATATATAACATTATGGACAAACAAGGATATTCAGTGAGTATTCCAAAACTTTACCCTCGTCCACATCCAGAAGCAAAAAGTGAATTCATAGCTTGTAAATGTTAATCTCAAATGGGAAAATAAAGGAAAACATTTGTTTTCTAGCATTTTTTCTAGAAATTCCTAGTTTTCTTCTCTTTGTGTCTTACCTACCTGTTAGAACCCAGTAACGTCAAACTTTTCCAACAAAAAGTTAATGGCTGTGTTCACTTCCAAAGAGAATCAATTAAATTTATACATTTCATAATTTTTTTACAATGCTAGACTTGTGTTGAAAAGATTGATTTTTGTATTCCATTCTCCTTAAAAGTTACTCTTTAAAAGAAGCATACTTTAAAATATTTTAATTAATCTAAGATAAAAATTATACATTAAATATTTTCAGTGAAGCACAACTTTATGCTATCACCTTTCATCTTTAACCCCCCAAATTCAGTATAAAATTGTAGCTCTATAGCATTAATTGCTACTGCTTTCTATAAAAAGGTTTTTGATAATTTTCATGTTCCAGATCTGCAAATTCCATTCTGTGATACTTTTTTTGTTTCAAAGTAATCATTAATAGAATTAAGTCATTTTTAGTTATCAGGCATGTAAAGACTAGGAACATTTGTTGGCAGATTCATAGGATTCTCTAGTTGAGACTGATGTGATTATTTATAGCATTAAATCTCTAAAAAGCATGAAATTCTCTTTCATACTCTCACCTTCATGAAGTCTATGAAAATTGATCAGTTGGAATAGTTCATATTTGGCTTCCTATAATAAAAAGTCAGTTTAAAAAAGGTAGATAAAGCTTGTCTTTGGGCATTATAAAATCCAATTTTAAAAATAAGAGTTTTGATCTATATATGATGATTCTGAATGCATAACCATTAATTTAACAATAGAAAGCAGATAAGAATTATTTGACCCATATGGTCTAATAAAGTTTTAAAAATTAAATAATGCATGTACTTTTGCAGAAAGCAAAGAAATACATTTGAAAGGATATAATCAGCTATCATCTCTTCCCACAGGACAACCACTATTTTCTAGTATACACACACACATACACACACACACACATACACACACACACACACATACACACACACACACACATGCACTGCATGGAACAAAAGCATTAATGAACTGTTTCTTTTCAAAGATAGAAAATATCCATTAAAATCACTCTTACAGCTATTAAAACTATTATGACATTAAAATAAAAGATAAAAGTCAAACTCCAATGCACAGAAGTATTCAACTTTTTGAAAATTTCTTTCCTCCACTAAATAAGTTAATAATTAATAAATAAATTTTAATTTTTTGTAATAAGAGCAAGAGACATTGCAAAAAGCTAACATACCCATCAAGAAAAATGATTACCACTGACAACGTGCATGTGTACTGTAGGTTTTGTGTATTTCTCAGGTTGCAATAACGCCATTGAGACTGTGGGGATATCAGAGCTGACACTGTGAGTGATCAGACTGAATTAAAAAATAAAAAAAGCAAACTTTGTTAGTCACAAAAGCAGTAGGAGCAGCAGGGAGGACTGGGGGTGGCAAAGAAATGTGCTTTTTAGTCTTACCTCCTACAGCCCCAGAGGAAATATGTTGATTTTTGGTGCAATTAGTTGCCACAAAAACTCTGCTCTAAGGAACCCTGTCTATTTCTTTACCTTCCAGGAACTATTATAATAATATTTTAATTATTATGAAGCTTTCACCAAGATGCTCAGGGTGTTACATCAACAATTAAAACATCATCATCATAAACAATAACAATTAAAACCACATAAACCGCACAGCACAAAACAGCCACAGAACACTGAGTACAATGGCACTATTCAATGAGAAGGACCCTTTTTTAGCGTTTTCTGTAATGTGACATTACATAATTATATTCTGAAGTTCAAAGCCAGAAGCAGGTCAAAAAGCATCATCAGTCGACAAACTACAAAATGACTACACATTGGTCTATGGAACATTGGCCTCATATTTGGGGGAATTACCTAGTATCCACTGTTTTCTTTAAAATCGTGACTTTAAAAAAATAATTGAATGCCAATTAAAATGAAGAAAGAACCCACTGACAGAGATTCTGGCAGAATAGAAAATGCTTGTAGGATTTTAGTACCTCTGTCTCCTCTTCCATATTCCACTGATTGTGGCGATTAGTAATTTGTTTAAGCCATTTATAATTCCATTTCAGCGTCTGTGAACAAGGAGCAAAATTGTTTCTGGCACCAGAGAAATTACTTTAGGATGTACAAATGAAAGATTCTGCTACTCTATCAAGCAATTCACATAACACTGCCCACGAATCCACTGTATAGCCAGGGATACCAACTCTCTGGTTTGAAATATACATTTCCTTTGAGATATTTTAAGTAAATGATATTCAGTGACTTCTTCATTATAGAAATGGCAAATATATATATTTTTTTCTTTTATAATTGAATAAAGTTTTTATTGAAATCTATCCTACACACCATAAGGTAAGGAGAGAATATAGATACAGCTTGAAGGATTTTCACAAAGCAAGCAAGCATACCCATGCACTCACCACTCAGATGAATAAATTGGATAAATTGGACATTCCACTAACACAGTAACCTCCTTTCTGTCTGCTCCAAGTTGTTACACTATTTCCAAAAAGGTAACCAGTGGGCTGCCTTCTTTGGCTATCTCTTTGCTCTACCTGGTTTTGTGCTTCATGGAAATAGGTTTATACTGCGCTTAGTGTTTTACGTTTCTTCTTTTGCTCAATATTATGTTTGTGAAATTCACCCATGATGCTGTGAGCAGTAATAGTGCCTTCATTTATGTTATTGTATAGTATTACTTTATGTGAATATACCATGACTATTTGGTTATAAGAGGTTTTAGGCTGCTGTCATGAACATTCTTGTGTATGTCATTTGATGTACATAGCTTTTCATTTGTGTTAAGTAAACTATGATAGAATGTCACAGAGTTTCTGAATGTTCAGAATGTCATAGAGTTTGTGGATCTTCAGCTTCAGTAAATACTACCCAACAATCTTTCAAAGTGGCCAGCTCATGTTACATAATGACTACCTGAATATAAGATTTCCATTTGTTCAACATCCTTCTCAAGAATTTTCATTTTCAGCGTTTTACATTTTTAGCTTTCGTTTTTAAGTTAATTTATTGTTTCATTTTTAATATAATCTCATTTTGGTTTTATTTTTAATTTCTCTGATGACAAATGATGCTGAGCAATGCTGTCTATGCATATCTGACATTTGAATATCTTCTTTTCTTCAATCTTTTGCTCATTTTTTTAATTTTAAAAATTAAGTCTGTGTTTTTCTTGATTTGCGAATCAAGTTCTCCTTGATTCTTCTTAACATAGGAGTTCAGGAAAGGAAGACTGCCTTTCTCATGAATATGTATTGCCAACATAGTCTTCCACTCAGAGGCTTATCTTTTTTGTTTCTTACTGGCCATTTTTAATAAATAGAAGCAAAAAATTTTCATAAAGTCCACTCTAGAAGTCTTTTACTTTTCTAGCAAACGTTTGTGATAGCCTATTTGAGAAATATTTATAAACCCCAAATTCACAGAGACAGTCTCTGTTATCTTTCAAAAGATGTTTGTTTTACCTTTCAATTTAGATCAGCAATCCACAGAGATGCTATTTCTTTTTTAATCATCTGAGGTAGCGATCGAGAGAAACATTTTTTTTCCATATGAATATTCAATTGACCTAGAACCACTTATTGAAAAAGAACACCTTTTCACAATTGCACTAGAGAGGACCTTTGTCATAATTGAAGTGAGTGTATCTGGATGCTGTGTGTTGCTTTGTTTATCCTTACTTCATCACTCCATGGTCTTAATTGCTGATGATTTAAAGTGTAGATATTTCGCAATGTGAGATTCCTCACTTTGTGCTTTTCCAAAATTTTCATTTCTATTCTTGGTCTTTTGCTTTTCCATACATATCTATATTGAACTTGTCAATTTCCACCAAAAAAATGATGGAATTTTGATTGGAATTCCATTGACTCTATAAATCGATTAGGGCACATTGGATACACAACACTAGATTATCCAGTCCATGTACATGGTATCGTTATTCACTCATTGAGTCTTCTCTAACTTCCCTTATGCCTCCTAGCTTCATTTGTAGAGATCCTGAATACACTGTATTAGGTTTATTCACAGGTCCTTGATGAATTTTAAAGCTATTCTAAAAGTTACCATCATAAAATTTTTATTTTCTAAAGTTTGCTTATATTTAGAAATGTTTTATGTTTATGTTAATCTTACATGCAGAAACACTGCTGAATTTACTAGTTAGTGTTTTCTAAATAGTTATTCAATTGTATTTTACGCAAATTATGACATATTTTTTCTTTTCCTCTAACACATTGCTATTTATTTTTGTACTTCATTGTAGTGGCCAAGAACTCCAGGATGATGTTGGATAGAACTGGTGATGGTGGCATTCTTATTTCAATTTTCTCAAGAGAAAGTTTTTAATATTTAACCATTAAATAGGATGTTTGCTATAGGTTTTTGTTGATATCTCTTATCAAATTAAGGACATGCCTTGTTTGCTAAAAATTTTTATTAAGGAAAAGTGTTGAATTTTATCAGATGCCTTTTCTACATCTATTATGATGATCAGATCGTATTTTTCTTCTTTATTCTGTTAGCATAGTTAAATTACATTGATTGATTTTTGAATGTTAACCTAATGTTGAATTCCCAGAATAATATGCTAGATAATTTTCTTACATTTTCTAGAATACGTCGAGTATGAAGAAAGCTTTCATTATAAAAATAATAAGACTTTCAAAAATGTATCTTAGTTTTACTAGTTTCTGACTCCTTTCTGTAAGGTATGCAAAGCTACCTGCTGGAGATCACTTCACTGGTTTTAATTGACCCTCAGGCATGCTTTTGTGATGACCTGGGGAATTCATGCTTTCTTTGTCCATTATAGCTTATATAACCGAGTAACTGGTAGCTGAGCATCTTAATATAGGAATAAATATAAAATGTTATTTATTTATTTCATTGTAGGAAAATGGCTTATCCTTAAGCAATTTTTAAAATATTATCTAATAATGGTTATTACTGTCTAAAGACTGTCTATACAGGGCTTTTGTAATAATCAGTTCTGATGTCCACTTTAAAATACTGATGAAGGCTTTTAGTATCATAAACAAAGTTTTTCTGAGCTTCCTCAGATCTGATTAGTAATTTACTTTTCAGAACCTCTTCCAACCTACA
This sequence comes from Piliocolobus tephrosceles, assembly GCF_002776525.5. Taxonomy (NCBI): domain Eukaryota; kingdom Metazoa; phylum Chordata; class Mammalia; order Primates; family Cercopithecidae; genus Piliocolobus; species Piliocolobus tephrosceles. The sequence continues at coordinate 30,123,319 of NC_045437.1, forward strand.
TTATAATTCTAGATGGCAAATGTAGTACAAATAAAATATATGTTTTATGAAAAATGTAAATGCCACACAAAAATGTATAAGCTCAATCACTTTAAAAACATGATGTGGCCTTCTACCCCCAAATGTCTATATCTTTCAACAAAATTTGGAAGTGGAGGGGATTCCTGGGCAAGATGGCCAAACAGGAATAGCTCTGGTCTGCAGCTCCAAGTGACACCAATGCAGAAGGCAGTTGATTTCTGCATTTCCAACTGAGGTATCTGGTTCATCTCACTGGGACTGGTTAGACAGTGGGTATAGCCAACAGAGGACGAGCAGAAGCAGAGTGGGTCATTGCCTCACCCAGGAAGCTCAAGAGGTTGGGGAACTCCTTCCCCTAACCAAGGGAAGCCATGAGGGACTGTGCCTTGAGAGAGAGAGAGCATTCTGGCATACATATGCTTTCCCCACAGTCTTCCCAACCCACAACCAGGAGATTCGCTTGGGTGCCTATACCACCAGGGCCCTGGGTTTCAAGCACAAAACTGGACGACCATTTGGGCAGACACTGAGCTAGCTGCAGGAGTTTTTTTTCATATCCCTGTGCCACCTGGAGTGCCAGCAAGACAGAACCATTCACTGCCCTAGAAAGGGGGCTGAAGCTAGGAAGCAAAGTGGTGCACCTATGTGAATCCCACTCCAAAGAGCCCAGCAAGCTAAAATCCACTGGCTTGAAATTCTTGCTGCCAGCATAGCAGTCTGAAGTCGATCTGGGATGCTCGAGCTTGAAGTGGGGACGGGCGTCTGCCATTAATGAGGCTTGAGTAGGCGGTTTTCCCCTCACAATACTAACAAAGCTCCCCAAAAGTTTGGACTGGGTGGAGCCCATCGCAGCTCAGCAAGGCTGTTGTGGCCAGATTGCCTCTCTAGATTCCTCCTCTCTGGGAAGGGCATCTTTGGAAGAAATGAAGCAGCTCCAGTCAAGGGCTTATAGATAAAACTCCCATTTCCCTGGGATAGAGAACCTGGAGGAAGGGGTGGCTGTGGGCGCAGCTTCAGCAGACTTAAATGTTCCTGCCTGCCAGGTCTGAAGAGAGCAGTGGATCTCCCAGCACAGTGCTCAAGCTCTGCTACGGGACAGACTGCTTCCTCAAGTGGGTCCCTGACCCCCATTGTCTCCTGATGGGGAGACACCCCCAGCAGGGGTTGACAGACACCTGATAAAGGAGAGCTCTGTCTGATATCTGGCGAGTGCCCCTCTGGGACGAAGCTTCTAGAGAAAGGAACAGCCAGCCATCTTTGCTGTTCTGCAGCCTCAGCTGGTGATATCCAGGGAAACAAGGTCTGGATTGGAACCCCAGCAAACTCCAGCAGACCTGCAGAAGAGGGGCCTGACTGTTAGAAGGAAAACCAACAAACAGAAAGCAATGGCATCAACATCAACAAAAAGGATGATCATGGAAAAAACTTCATCTGAAGGCCATCAACAGCAAAGAGAAAAGGTAGATAAATCCATGAAGATGAGGGAAAACCAGTGCAAAAAGGCTAAAAATTCCAAAAATCATAATGCCACTTCTCCAAAGGATCACAACTCCATGCCAGCAACAGAACAAAACTGGATGGAGAATGAGTTTGACATGTGACAGAAGTAGGCTTCAGGAGGTGGGTAATAATAAATTCCTCTGAGCCAAAGGAACATGTTCTAACCCAATGCAAGGAAGCTAAGAACGATGATAAAAGGTTAGAGGAACTGCTAACTAGAATAACCTGTTTAGAGAAGAACATAAATGACCTGATGGAGCTGAGAAACACAGCACGAGAACTTTGTGAAGCATACACAAGTGTCAATAGACAAATCAATCAAGTGCAAGAAGGGATATCAGAGATTGAATATCAACTTAATGAAATAAAGCATGAAGATAAGATTAGGAAAAAAAGAATGAAAAGGAATGAGCAAAGCCTCTAAGAAATATAGGACTGTGTGAAAAGACCAAACCTACATTTGATTGGTATACCCGAAAGTGACAGAGAGAATGGAACCAAGCTGGAAAACATACTTCAGGTTATTATCCAGGAGAATTTCCCCAACCTAGCAAGACAGGCCAACATTCAAATTCAGGAAATACAGAGACCACTACTAAGACACTCCCCAAGAAGAGTAACCCCAAGACACATAACTGTCACATTCTCCAAGGTTGAAATGAAGGGAAAAATGTTAAGGGCAGTCAGAGAGTAAGGTCAGGTTACCCACAAAGGGAAGCCCATCAAACTAAGCGGATCTCTCTGCAGAAACCCTACAAGCCAATATTCAGCATTCTTAAAGAAAAGAATTTTCAATCCAGAATTTCATATCTAGCCAAACTAAGCTTCAGAAGCGAAGGAGAAATAAAATCCTTTATAGACAAGCAAATGCTGAGGGATTTTGTCAACACCAGGCCTGCTTTACAAGAGCTCCTGAAGGAAGCACTAAATATGGAAAGGAAAAACCAGTACCAGACACTGCAAAAACAAACCAAAATGTAAAGACCATAGACACTATGAGAAAACTACATCAACTAATGGGGGGAAAAATAACAAAAAACAGCTAGCATCATAATGACAGGATCAAATTCACATATAACAATATTAATCTTAAATGTAAACATGCTAAATGCCCCAATTAAAAGGCGCAGACTGGCAAATCTGATAGAGTGAAGACTCATCAGTGTGCTGTATTCAGGAGACACATCTCATGTGCATAGACACACATAAGCTCAAACTAAAGGTATGGAGGAAGATTTATCAAGCAAATGGAAAGCAAAAAAAAAGCAGAAGACTGAATCCTAGTCGCTGATAAAACAGACTTTGAACCAACAAAGATAAAAAAAAAAAAAAAAAAAAAAAAAAGACAAAGAAGGGTGTTACATAATGGTAAAGGGATAAATGTAACGAGAAGACCTAGCTATCTTAAATATATATGCACCCAATACAAGAGCACCCAGATTCACAAAGCAAGTTCTTAGAGACCTACAAAGAGACTTAGACTCACACACAATAATAGCGGGAGACTTTAACACCCCATTGTCAATATTAGACAGATCAATGAGACACAAAATTAACAAGGATATTCAGGACTTGAACTCAGCTCAGGACCAAGCGAACCTAATAGACATCTACAGAACTCTCTACCCCAATTCTACAGAATATACATTCTTCTCAGCACCACATCACACATAATTCTAACACCAACCACATAATTGAAAGCAAAACACTCCTCAGTAAATGTAAAAGGATGGAAATCATAACAAACAGTTTTTCAGACCACAGTGCAATCAAATTAGAACTCACAATTAAGATACTCACTCAAAACCACACAACTACATGGAAACTAAACAACCTGCTCCTGAATGACTACTGAGTAAATAACAAAATGAAGGCAGAAATAAGTAAGTTATTTGAAACCAATGAGAATAAAGACACAATGTACCATAATTTTGGGGACACAGCTGAAACAGTGTTTAGAGGGAAATTTATAGCACTAGATGCACACAGGAGAAAGCAGATAAGACCTAAAATTGGCACCCTAACATCACAATTAAAAGAACTAGAGAAGCAACGGCAAATAAATTCAAAAGCCAGCAGAGGGCAAGAAGTAACTAAGATCAGAGCAGAACTGAAGGAGATAGAGACATGAAAAACCCTTCAAAAAATCAATATATCCAGGAGCTAGTTTTTTAAAAAGATTAACAAAATAGGTATACTACTAGCCAGACTAATAAAGAAGAAAAGAGAGAAGAAGCAAATATACACAATAAAACATGATAAAGGGGAGATCACCACTGACCCCTAGAAGAAAGAGAAAAATTCCCAGACACATACACCCTCCCAAGACTAAATCAGGAAGAAGTTGAATCCCTGAATAGACCAATAACAAGTTCTGAAATTGAGGAAGTAATTAATAGCTTACCAACCAAAAAAAAAAAAAAAAAAAGCCCAGAACCAGATGGATTCACAGTCGAATTCTACCAGAGTTACAAAGAGGAGCTGGTACCATTTCTTCTGAAATTATTCCAAACAATAGAAAAAGAGGGACTTTTCCCTAACTCATTTTATGAGGCCAGCATCATCCTGATACCAAAACCTGGCAGAGACACAACAAAAATAGAAAATGTCAAGCCAATATCCCTGATGAACATCAATGCAAAAATCTTCAATAAAATACTGGCAAACCTAATCCAGTAGCACATCAAAAAGCTTATCCACCACGATCAAGTCAGATTCATCCCTGGGATGTTTCAACCTATGCAAATCAATAAATGTAATCCATCACATAAACAGAACCAATGACAAAAGCCACAGGATTATCTCAATAGATGCAGAAAAGGCCTTCAATAAAATATAACACCCCTTCATGCTAAAAACACTAAATAAATTAGGTATTGATGGAATGTATCTCAAAATAATAAGAGCTATCTATGACAAACCCAGAGCCAATATCATACTGAATTGGCAAAAACTGGAAGCATTCCCTTGGAAAACCAGCACAAGACAAAGATGCCCTCTCTTCTCACCATTACTATTCAATATAGTATTGGAAGTTCTGGCCAGGGCAATCAGGCAAAAGAAAGAAATGAAGTGTTCAAATAGGATGAGAGGAAGTCAAATTGTCTCTGTTTGCAGATGATATGATTGTACATTTAGAAAATCCCATCATCTCGGCCCAAAAACTCCTTAAGTTGACAGGCAACTTCAGCAAAGTTTCAGGATACAAAATCAATGTGCAAAAATCACATGCATTTTTTTACGCCAGTAATAAACAAACAGAGAGCCAAATTATGAGTGAACTCCCATTCACAATTACTACAAAGAGAATAAAATACCTAGGAATACAATTTACAAGTGATGTGAAGGACCAACAAACCACTGCTCAAGGAAATAAGGACATAAACAAATGGAAAAATATTCCATGCTCATGGATAGGAAGAATCAATATCATAAAAATGGCCTATGCTGCCCAAAGTAATTTATATATTCAATGCTATTTCCATCAAGCTACCATAGAATTTCTTCACAGAATTAGAAAAAACTACTTTAAATTTCATATGGAACCAAAAAAGCGCCTGTATACCCAAGACAGTCCTAAGCAAAAAAAACAAAGCTGGAGGCATCACACTACCTGACTTCAAACTATACTACAAGTATGCAGTAACCAAAACAGCATGGTACTGGTACCAAAACAGATATATAGACCAATGGAACAGAACAGAAGCCTCAGAAATAAAGCCATACATTTACAACCATCTGATCTTTGACAAACCTGACAAAAACAAACAATTGGGAAAGGATTCCCTATTTAATAAGTGGTGTTGGGAAAACTGTCTAGCCATACACAGAAAAATGATACTGGACCCCTTCCTTACACCTTATACAAAAATTAACCCAAGATGGATTAAAGACTTAAATATAAGACCTAAAGCCATAAAAATCCTAGAAGAAAACCTAGGCAATACCATTCAGGACATAGGCATTGGCAAAGATTTCATGACTAAAACACCAAAAGCAGTGGCAACAAAAGCCAAAATTGACAAATGGGATTTAATTAAACTAAAGAGCTTCTGCACACCAAAAGAAACTATCATTAGAGCGAGAAGGCAACCTACAGAATGGGAGAAAATTTTTGCAGTCTATCGATCTGACAAAGGGCTAATATCCAGAATCCACAAGGAACTTAAACAAATTTATAAGAAAAAAAAAATCAAAAAGTGGGTGAAGGATATGAACAGATACTTTTCAAAAGAAGACATTTATGGAGCCAACAAACATATGAAAAAAAAATCTCATCATCAATGGTCGTTAGAGAAATACAAATCAAAACCACAATGAGATACCATCTCACACCAGTTAGTATGGCTATCATTAAAAAGTCAGGAAACAACAGATACTGGAGAGGATGTGGAGAAATAGGAACACTTTTACACTGTTGGTAGGTATGTAAATTAGTTCAACCATTGTGGAAGACAGTGTGGCAATTTCTCAAGAATCTAGAACCAGAAACACCATTTGACCCAACAATCCCATTACTGGTTATATAACCAAAGGATTATAAATCATTTTCTGCTATAAAGACACATGCACACATAAGTTTATTGCAGCACTATTCACAATAGCAAAGACTTGGAACCAACCCAATGCCCATCAATGTTAGATTGGATAAAGAAAATGTGACACATATACATCATGGAGTACACTGCAGCCATGAAAAATCATGTCCTTTGCAGGGACATGGATGAAGCTGGAAACCATCATTCTCAGCCAACTAATAGAGGGACAGAAAACCAAACACCGCATGTTCTCACTCATACGTCAGAGTTGAACAAGAGAACACATGGACACGGGGAGGGGAATGTGTCCCTGTGTGACGGGCCCCCACACACTAGGGCCCGTCAAGGGGTGGGGGACCAGGGGCGGGATGGCATTAGGAGAAACACCTAATGTAGATGACGGGTTGATGGATGCAGCAAACCACCATGGCACATGTATACCTATGTAGCAAACCTGCACGTTCTGCACATGTATCCCAGAACTTAACATTTAATAGAAATAAAGGGGGGAAGAAAAAACATTTGGAAGTGGAAACACTATATACAAAGTGGAAGTACCTAAGTGGCGACAGATTTGCCTTTTCTAAGAAGAATTTGGAAAAAAACAAAAACAAAAACAAAAATTGGTTGTTACATAAAAGGAACAATCACTAACCAAATGAAGTGAGGGGAAGAATTTACAAGCAAGCCATTTAGAATTTTAGAGTTGCCGCATATTTTAGGTGAGGGATTAATAGACAGTATTTGGAACTCCAAAAATGTCTCTGTTCAAATCGAAAAATGGAAACTAAACCAAGATGTTAGTATGGGAAGCAGCTGCAGCGCATTTTAGGAGCATACATGGGCATTCCTTCAATGCTGTCACTAAGATACCAAATTTAGCACAAAACAATACAATTTTGAAAAATCAAAGAACTTGGGCTTAGAAATTCACTTTTACCAAGAATGTACAATTTGTGATAGGTTTGCTGTAATAAGTTCATATGATCTAGCTCAGATAAATTGTTTCCTTTAGCCCTTTGCAGTAAAAAGTGTTTTTTCTGTGTACTCTCTCTTTAAAACCTTTTAGTATTAAAATTCCATCTTATCTAATTTATAAAAATATTTAATCAAATAAGATTTTGAATATTATTTATATTCCTCAAACAGTTTCTAGGAACCATCTCCTAAGTTTCTGAATTCCAGCCAAGTAGTACTGTGCTTGCCATTCAGTAGTCAATATATTGTTATATTAACTATATTAATATAACATTATTACTATTAACTACATTAACTATATTAGTTAATATTAAATATTTATAATGTGATAAATGTTTAATTAAAGAATGAAGTCATTCAACTTTAAAATTTTTATCTTTCAAAATCTTGATGAAAAAATAGTCCATGAATCAAATTTATTAGCTTATATGAAAAAAGTCCATATCTTTACTCGCACTTCTCATTTGTTACTATTACCTTTTGGATATTTTTGGCGTTTGGTGTTCATGCTTGAAACAACTATTTTATTGTAGTAATAAATGTAAAATTTTCTCATATGCTCTCAAGAAAAAGCATCATTAAGATGCAAAAATAAAAAATAGAAATATTTTAAAGAGAAATATTCCCTTTAGAAGGAGATTATGTTTTTCCATTCAAATTTTCTTTTCCAGGTCTTATCTCATTCTCTCCATGCAATCTCTCGTGGGACACTTTAAAAAAAAAACAGTTTTTCCAAAAGTTGAATTAAACGAGGTTCCTTTTTATATGAATATTCCTATAATAGGTTTATCGCATACTTTCAGACATATCCTGATATATAAAAATAAAAAAAATTAGTTTTTTGGGCCAGGCACAATGGCTTATGCCTGTAATACCAGAAATTTGGGAGGCCAAGGAGGGAGGATTGCTTGTGTCCAAGAGATCAAGACCAGCCTGGGCAGCATAGTGAGACCCTCACCTCTACAAAAAAAATAAAAAATAGCCAGATCTGATGGTACATGCCTATAGCCCCAGCCATTTGAGAGGCTGACCTAGGAGAATCACTTGAGCCCAACGAATCAAGGCTGCAATGAGCCATGATCATGCCACTACACTCAGCATGAGCAACGGAATGGAATGAGATCCTGTCTCAAATAAATAAATTAGTTTCATGAACTTATTTTATTTATTGAATATTGAATCATTATGGTCACCCTCCATGCATCTTCATGTTGTATTCATAGATCACAAATTGCTTTCTTCAGATTGCATAAAGCAGAACTGGCCAGTGTTCAAGCTCTTTGATTAAACATAATGTAAAGGAATATAACATCCACCTAAAAGAGCAGATGAGGTGTGCTGTAGCCTTCCCACAGTGTCTGACACTGCAGGATTACCACTGTCATACCCACACTCCAATTGCTCCCTTGTCAGCCCTTCAAATATTTCAGCACTTTTTCTTTCCTTTAATTATTCATTAAAACAATGAAATAGGGAGGGAACTTCACCCAGTTGGTTAATAGCCTTTGATTATAGAGTGAGAATGGAGAACCTTACTGGGAATTCTAAGTTCAACCGCACACTGAAAAGTTTATAAATAAAGTTTCCTATTAAATAACCAGAAGCATTTAAAAATCACCATGTCACATTCATAATTTAGTCTAGAAATTTAGAGCTAGAGCTGGGGAACGCTATACCTGAGAATACAAACAAAACACTTCATTAGACACTCACTGTATGTGTACACAAGAACAAAGGGAACACTTGTATATAAAACATAAAATTTTGCTACTATCATATCTTGAAAGGATAAATGTCCTTAATCACATCTAACAACTATTCTTCAATGAAATGTGCCTTGTTGTTACATTTGAATTGCAGAGTATTTGGTGTTATGTTGGTGATGTTAGTGTTGAACTTTGTTTATTTTGCTAGAGCACTAGCAATCTAGAAACAAATATAACACATCATGGATTTTCTGACTAAAGAGAGGTTAGGAATGAATTCAGAGAATTTTCAACTGGCTGAACCTGGTGGCTCAGGCCTTTAGTCCCAGATACTTGAGAGGCTGAGGCTGGAGGATCTCTTGAGGTCAGGAGTTTGAGGCTGCAGTGAGCTATGACCGTGCCACTGCGCTCCAGCCTGGAAGACAGAGTGAGACCCTGTCTCCAAAAAAGAAAAAAGAAAGAATTTCAAACAAGTTTTGTTTATGCAATATAAAATTGCATATTTTTATGCACCATACACAGTCTCCTCTTATCTGTGGTTTCACATTCCATGGAAAGTCCAGAGTATCCATGTTGTAGATGCTACCTGCTCGATAGTAGCCATCCCCTTTAGTAGGTGATTGTTGAATTGTATTGTAGTGTTTATGTTAAAGCAACTTTTATTTTACTTAATAATGGCCCCAAAGTGCAAAAGTCATAATGCTGGCAATTTGGATTCACCAAAGAGATGCATAAAAGTGTTTCCTTTAAGTGATAAGGTGAAAATTATCTTAATAAAGATATACTGAGGTTACTAAGATATACAGTAAGAATCTTATATCTGTGAAATTATGAAGAGTAGATTGTCATAATTATTCTACTCTCTTACTGTGCCCAATTTTATAAGTTAAACTTTATCATAGGTATGTTTTATTAAAAAAGAAAACAGAGTGTATAAAAGATTCAATATTATCCACAGTTTCAAGCACCCACTGAAGATCTTGAAACGTATCACCCATGGACTGGGCACAGTGGCTCATGCATGTAATCCCAGCACTTTGGGAGGCCGAGGCAGGTGGATACCCTGAGATCAGGAGTTCGAGACCAGCCTGGCCAACATGTTGAAACCCTGCCTCTACTAAGTACAAAACTAGCTGGGTGTGGTGGCGGGCTCCTGTAGTCCCAGCTACTCGGGAGGCTGAGACAGGAGACTCACTTGAACCGGTGAGGCAGAAGCTGCAATGAGCTGAGATCACGCCACTGCACTCTAGCCTGGGTGACAGAACAAGAATCTGTCTCAAAACAACAACAACAAAGAAAAATATCTCCCCCGTGGATAAAAGGACACTACTGTATACTATATACAATATAATACTCAATATTTTTATGGATAAGAACAGCATTAATATAAAGTACTCATTCCACAACACTGCAACTCAAAATGTTGAACTCATAAAATTTTAAGACATACTAATGTTAGCCAAATATTGAAATTAAGCTATACTATATGATTTAAATAAACATTATACAACTGTATATATAAAAAATATGAAATGTATTCCTAAATAGGTTAAGATTTTTTGATAAAACATTAAAAATAAAACAAAATTCTCCTTCTCCAAGAATTTAGAACTGGCTACCAAACTGCCTTTTGTAATATCTGGAAATAATTGCAAATGTATGTGTATATATAAATAACACTGCATTTCTGTATTTTCACCTTATTGCAATAATTTTACTACAAGCAAGCTGTATTCTTAAGAAGCAGATTTTTTTATTATGCAATATGCGTCCTTTGGACAAGTTCAACTTTCATTCAAGCTGAAGTCTAACCAGCTATTTCTGATGACTTTCCTATTACTCTTAACCTCATAGTAGTCACTCCCCTCTATGCTTCTCTGCTTTTTTCACATTGTTATGTAATTCCACCTGTGAATTCATGTCCCCTTTTGTTTCCACACCTGTTTATATGGCACCTAGTAGGTGTTCAATATATGTTTTTGAATCGTATTTAATGATTTATTTTATTTCCAGAGACCTTGGACATTTGACTTGATGATATGACTTCCAAATATCTATTTTACCCATTCGTTCTTTTAAATTATTCACCGTTAATCTCATGCTTAGAAGTCTTTCAATCTACAGTTTTATTCATGCTGAATCATGCCACCAGAATAATCATTATAAAGCAATGCTGTCATCGTGCCATGCTTTTACACTGAAAACCATCCACGTGACCTACTGCCTACAGGATACATTAATTTATTCAGTCAGAAAACATTTTTAGAGTGTTTTTATGTGCCGAGATATTGTTCAAACATCCAAGTCCCTCTGAATTTGGCTATAATCAACATTTTCAACAAAATCTCCAAACGTGGACCTTCTTGGATCTGACAGTCTAGCTAATTTTATTTTATTGTCTGCTTTATGCATATCTGTGCCTTCCCACTTCACAAATTCTGCACATTAAGACTGCTCTTTTCTTCAATGACTAACCTAATTTTTAAGACATAATTAAACTTCTCTTTTTATGAAAATTTTACAAGCCATTTCAGATATGAATACTTTGTTTTCTATTGTTCTCAACTGTCTTTTAATTGTAAGCTGCCTTCCAATAGATTTAATTTTACTGTATTGATTTTATTATAGAAGTCAGAATAGACAATTAAAAATGAGGGCTTTAGAATTGGTTGTATTTAAGTTTAAATTACCAGTAAGATAAATGCTAGTCATATGATTTTGGTTAAATTAATGTCTGAATTAGTTTCCTACTTCTAAAGTAAAATTAGTAATAATTAGTTGCTAGATAGATTTAATGAGTTAGCATTGGTATTTATTAATGATAACTTTTCTACAGTTTTACAAATTTTGTATTTATGCTTATCAATTAGCTTGCAAGGCCTTGAGAACAAAAGGGTATATCATATTTTATTATATATACTATTATAAAAAGCAGAATCATGGAAAATATTTCTGTCATAATGGATTATTTAATTATTTAATTTACCTATAACACACTTCTGTGAAAACAATAAACCATGGATACAACAATATGACAGAAAGACAATACCTGATCAGTGGATAATATGTTAAATTTTATATGTGCTTATGTATGTGTGTATTTTTGTATATATATATTTAAGTTTATAGGTATATAAATGTACATGTATACTAGTATATATAGATATGTGCATACACACAGACATATATATAAATGTTTGTAGATATGTATATAAATACACATACGAACAGTGTTCATACAAAATACCCATATATACGTATTTCTACACTCACATACAGACATAATTCAGAAAAGAAACTATTTGGCCATTCCTGATATGACTAATTTGTTTTCTGTTGTACTCAACTGTCTTTTAATTGTAACCTGCCTTCCAATAGATTTAATTTTGTTGTATTGATTTTACTATGGAAGACAGAATTATATAATAAAAAATGAGGGCTTTAGAATTGGTTGTATTTGAGTTCAAATTATCAGTAAGATAAATACTAGTCATGTGATCATGGTTAAATTAATTTTTGAATTAGTTTATCACCTCTAAAGTGAAATTAGTAGTAACTAGTTTCTAGATAGTAAGAATTCACTCAAACATTTGTATATACGTACATAAACATACATATGAACAGTGTTCATATAAAATAACCATATATATATACTGTTTGAACAAATTAGTCCTATCTGGAATTGCCAAAATAGTTTCTTACCTGATTTTATTATGTTTGCATGTGAGTATATGTGTGTAAAAAGTATATATATGGGTATATGTGTCTATGTGTGCATGTACATATCTATTTTACAAATATTTTTAGAGAGCACAGTTCTATTGGAAATGCAACTTTGTCAGTGCACTGTTTAACTTTTGTTAAAATGTTTGTCAACATTTTAAAGATTTCCAGACTTCAATTTGAAGAGGACTCAAAATGGGTATTTTGAACTGATCAGGTTCAATTAATTGAAGGAAGATCACTAAGTCAGTAAAATATATAAGAATCTTTCAAAGATTATACTAATTGAAAAAATTATTTCTCTAAAGGTTTTCTTTTAAAGAAGATTTCTTGATTTAGGGAGAATTTTAAGCTTAAGCTTACATTGCAATATTGATCAACTGGATGAAAGGAGCAACTTCCATTTTTCCATTTTTTATTTCTTCTATTAAAACCCAAGCACACAGTTCTACGGCATTGCCCTTCATTTGTTCTTCCCAGTTGGAACGCATGGCTAAGCTCTCAAGGGAATGTTCTTGCTATTTATTATTGATTTTATAGCTCAAAAATGTGAGTGGGCAGTGAATGGCTGGATTGCAGATTAGGAAATAACCACTTAGAAGAAGAAGCCAGCTGGACACTTGTGATAAATTGCTATTTTCTGTCTGAATTTTATACCTAGTTATAGGTAGTTTACAGAATTAAGCTCCATATGGACAAAATGCTACTGAGAGGACTACAATATAACCTGTGCGTGGTTACAGATGCTTTTCTCATTCTTTTGGGACACATTGTAGGAGAAATATGTCATAATCAGGGATTTAGACATAATGAAAGATTTGGCTTTCATCTGTTTTTCATGGATTTACCAGAGCTGAGATAAAGAAAACAAACATACACAAATGTTAGCTCTGATAGCTTTAAAACTGACTAAACAAAAGCTCCCTGAATGCGATTAGACACACACACAGACATACACACAAACTCTGGCACCACTTTCACCAGCAGCACTGCAATTCCCAGCATAGAAAAGTTTCAATACTTTTAAGTAATGTTGAAATAAATTATCTGCTATAAAAGAAAAGAATCTTGATAAATTACTCAATTGTTTTTCCTGACTTGATAATATTGCATTAGTCAGCTCAAGCTGCTGTATAACAGAATACCATAGACTAAGTGTCATAAACAACAAACATTTATTTCTCACAGTTCTGGAGTCTGGGAAGTCCAAGATCAAATTTCTGTGAGCTCTAGTGTCTGGTAAGGGTACTCTTTCTGGTTTGCACATGTTCATCTCTTCATTGTGTCTTCACATGGCAGAGAGTAGAGACAGATAGAAAGAAAGAGAAAGATAGCATAAGTGTGTCTCCTTTTATGAGGGAGCTAATCCCATTTATTAGGGCTCCACCTTCATGACTTAATCCTCTCCCAAAGGCCCCACCTGTTAATACTATAACACTGGAAGTTAGGGTTTCAGCGCATGAGTTTGGGGGTAGGTTTGGGAGGACCTACACATTCAGTCCAGTACAATCATCTAATCTAAACATAAGAAATGCACATTTTCCAATGAGCTTTCCAATTTATAATGATTTTAAATTATAGATTAGCATTCTTTAAAATTAATATGAAGAATGTATCAGCCATGGCTCAACCAGGAAACAGAAACAAGGTATTTGGAACTGATATAAAATTTAATGCAGCAAATTTTATATATATCTGATGACAGAACTGAATAGCCAAATAGAGGAGAGGAAGCAATGCTGAGATTTTAAAAAGACATAAGGTCACCACTACTCACAGGCTACAGAGACAACAGGGAGTGGGTAATATTATGGAGCCTGGAACCAGCCAGGGATTTCCAAGATACTGGGGCCAACGTGTACCTTTCAAGCAGGGCCTGGACTCATGGAAGTGGTACCGCTATTGTTGGAAGTGCTGCCTAAAGCAAAGAGGAAGAGGAAAAGCAAACTGACTTCTCCTCCAGTGCCAACAAGTACCTCCCATTAGCTAAATCCATCTAGAAGCCAACTACCATGGAAGAAACACCTCCTGCTGGATCAATACCCTTGTGATTTTCCTTTCTGGGAAAAAATGAGGAATTGATCTCCTGAGGGTAAATCAGCCCAGCAACAGCACAGATATTTATCATTTGTATATTATAACTTGTCAAGCTTCAAATTATTTAAAATATAATAGATTACTTTGAAATTCCGGATGCATGTAGAATTTCATTGTCAAACTATAAAAAATAGAAACAAAAATAATTGAAGTTAAAGAAAAATTGTTTGAACCTCTGAAAATTTAGATGCTTCTTACATCAATGCCAACAAAAAGTTCATTTTTATTGTAGTTTATCAGGCAAAGATAATAACTACACTGAATTGTCTGAACAAATATAACAATTAAATAGTTCATATATACTCATCAATATATCTTAATGTCTACATGATCAACTTTTCCTAAAATCAACATCATCAAATTTAGGAAAACAATAGTGTATTTTATAAAATTTAATAATTTTATAAATTACATATCAATATACTCTATTTGGAGACAGAAAAGCCAGCTCTGTCTACCTGTTTTTTAAGTTTTTATCATCATTTATTTAAGAAATAATTGACTAGTCATGTCAAGGGCAGACTTTAGATTTAACTTTTCTAAACTTTTCACAGTATGTGTTGCTCTAGCTATAAGTTAAAAGGGCAAAAATATGATCAAATCTTTTAAAATAAATTGAAAAGGGTATTTTCTGTGATACATTCTAATTAAAAATTACATTTAAACCCATGGGAATGGGATCAATAAAAATAAGCTTGTGGCATTTTTCTCAATTTATTTCCTTTATTCCCTGGTGTTTCACCAGAGGCTTATTTCTTTAGGAAATTATTTCCTTGAAAATAGTCTCATAAGCTTCAAGAAGAGTATTTTTAGTAGAAACTAAATTTTTACATAGGCCTGGTGCAGTCATCTCCACTACATAACAAACTGTCATTACTATATGATGGTACAGAAAATCGCAAACAATAACAGATTATAACCACATCACAGGCTATCATGATCTAGAACTTAAATCAGTTCTATTGCATTTCTTTCTGACTGCCACCACGTTAACCGTGAAGATCCTGAATTTCTGGTCCACCTTGGATTACGTTAAAATACAAAAAAAAAAAAAAATACTGTAGACAACTATGACAAACTGAATAAAAGCAAGAAACACAAACATTTCTAAAATGATAAAACAATACATAATGACCATAGGCAATGTCATTGTAAACCTGGCTCTTAACTAGACCTCCTGGTAAAGATATTAGCAGAAATGTGATGGAGAGCACTTATCTACAAAATGCTTTTAGCAGGATACACTATTTTTAAAAACCTGAGATTTGTGGGTTTATTGGGGAATGACAGGCTTTGGCAATGTTGAAGAAAAAGGACATTCTGGGAGCTCTGTTAATGGTGTGGGACTTCTTTTGGACTTCTTCAAAGAAAGAAGCATTTTCCTGTGTCTTGTGATTGCTCCTGGGTCTAATTTGACCCTTTGTGTTATCTCATTGTCCTTTCAAATTCTAAAGTGTCTTCATTAATTAATGAACATGAGGTTGGGAGATGAGAAAGATGCAAATGGAAAAATTGCCAGCATTAAAGCTACCTCCACAAAACCTCAATAAAGCATTTGTCAATACCCTCTGGATGACTGACCCTACCTTCACCCAACTGCAAATCATTTCCAGAATATTCTGAGTTTTGGGGAAAAACAAACATCCTGCACTATTCCCAAAACAAGATAAAAAAATTCTGACACCAAATCTTGAATTACTCTCATGTTTGTAACATTGGAATTAGAATCTAGGGTATATGGGATCCAGACCTGAACGCTTCTCTCCATTAAATGATAATTACCAACCCTGGAATAAGACCTCCTGCAAAACAGAAATTTGGCAAATCTTGAGTTTCTCATCTACACATCTTAAAAACACCCCTTAATGTCAGGAAAATGTATTCAGAGTTCCATATTTATAATCATTTAGAAATGTTTTAAGATGTTTCCATTTTAGAAGAAAGAACAGATTTACAGTAATCTATCATCTACTCATCATTCCCAATATATAAAAATTAAACATAAATTAAATATATAAATATCATCTGATAATCAGTAAACTGGGAATATTCTGTTCTCAAAAGAGTCTATAATATTTTTAAAAGATTAATCAAAATGGCATTACTCAAAGTAACTACAATGTTTTGATATAAAAGAATGTAATAGAAAGGAAATGAAAACCTCCAAATTAGATATAAATATTTATTTCTCTTAAGTGGAAGAAATTGTGAATGGAAAGATGTTGCACGTAAGATGACTAGTTTAATGAATCAAAACAGATGAGGCTAATGGAGGAGGAGAAAGAGAAAGAAGCAATGAATAAAAAAGTGATAAATACCTTGGTTTTTTCATGCTATTTTTGTTGTTCTTTAGTCAGAATGATTTTTAAATTAACAAATACAACACACATATTCACATAAAATAAACAGAAAACTAAGATTCCTCCATAATATTGACATGATAAAAGGGAGCACAATAGCCTTCAATCCATAATGAGAATCCATGATAAATGAGAACATACATTATAATCACACATTGTCTTAAATACATCTATGTACATACACACAGCCCATGCCAATTTTTAAAACGTTCCCTCCCAAATTTTTATATCCAGATACATATATATTCTATGCTGAGAGACACATAAAAAAGTGATAACTGAATGTGTAATTCTTGGTTAATCAATAACACCCATTCACAAATACATATTACAATTAGTTTTTCATTTCTGTCAGCTATAATTAGAGAAACACAATACATGCTCATATTTATGTGCATATGTGCCATCTATTTCTACCCCCACATGTATAAACACTTTCAGAAGATCAAAGTGATGGTTTAGTTGCACAGTGCATGAGTTCGTGGTTGTAAGAAAGAGTAACTTGTTTAATGGATATACTGGAGTATCTCTTATAATTGAAGCTAGGCAACCACACTTCAGTGAAATAGGAACCTGACCAGGCATGGGTAAGTTGGCATCACAACTTGTAGCTTTTTTCCTCTTGAACTTCTACTATTGATGTGATGTAGCCACCAATACAATACCATAGTTCTCAGTTGCAATTTTCAAGTGACAAGATTTGAATACCCCGGCTTAAGTCAGGTGCCTATTTTCAATATACATTCATTCAAAAGTTGTTGAGCCTCTACTATACACAATGTAGTGTGGACCACATTCTCCAATTACTAGCACCAAGAGAGAACTCCCACTGTATGGAGAATAGCAAACATTGTGACTATACCAACCTCCAGAAATAGGACTCCAAACACTTTTGCCCACTGCACCTTGGGCTGTAGTTTTACCAATTGCCTAAGTCCGATGAGACAGAACACTCACACACAACAAGTTACATGAAATAGATTTATTACTTACAGATAGGCAGCAAGCAACAAAAGCAGCCTAGGATCCATTGTGATCCAGTCCCTCAAGGCTCAAGAAAGCTGCCTGGGGCAGATGGAGGAAGGCTGAACCTTGGGTGTTCCACTTGTATTGTGGCTGAGGGACCCCAGAAGTTGTCCCAACCCAAGTTATATACCTCAGGGCAATATCACTCACTGGGCAAAGATTTGAAGGACATCCTGCTTGCAGGGGAAGAGGGAACAAAGCCCAGTTTGTCTCAGACAGTTCCTCCCTAGCTCAAGATGTTACATTTTCTGGTTGGGACAAGAACAAGA
Organism: Piliocolobus tephrosceles; assembly: GCF_002776525.5. Taxonomy (NCBI): domain Eukaryota; kingdom Metazoa; phylum Chordata; class Mammalia; order Primates; family Cercopithecidae; genus Piliocolobus; species Piliocolobus tephrosceles. The sequence goes on from NC_045437.1 coordinate 30,141,537, forward strand.
CCCAGACTGTTTCAGGCAGTTTTTGCCTATGTCTCAGGATGAATGTAGTCCCAGCACATTCTACAGTTTTTCCAAGAACTACACGCAGGAAAGTGGGAGTGGATTGGGTCAGTCCAAAGCCATCCAGAGATCTGTCCTGCAGATTAAGTTTTGGATATACTGAGGTTCAACACAGCAGACATGTCATGACTATGAACGTGGGTAAGCAGAACTGCACAGCAGAAACATGGTTATCTAGAGCCTATACTTGGAAAGCAAAAAAGAGAGGATCTGCTGATTGGAGAGCAGAAATAAGAGGCATTGCTGATAACCTAATAGTCTTTACTAAAAACCTGTACCTGGTAGTTAGCTATGGTTAGTTCGCTGGTCAAAGGAAAATAATTTGAAAAGACAAATGAATGTATTGCCTGCATAACTATGCTAAGAAACCACTTCCTGGTTAGATATTTAAACTCAATGTCTTTATGTTCTTTAATGTACCTGTTTCTTGCTATTGGTAAGTAAATACAAGGTCAGTGAATTCAAATACATCTTCCTGAACAATTTGAAGTTGGAGAGAAAGATGTCTCTATAACAGAATTTTCTTTTTTAGCCTAGTACAATGAGTTTACAAAATGTCAGTATCCTATTTCATGTTCTTATCTGTTGTGAAATTTCACTAATAAAATATACCTCTGAAAAAGTAACTATAAATTGTCTTTAATACTGTGTAATATAAACTTACTTCTCTGGTCACTCACATTGGTAGTTTCAAGTCAAGGAAAAATTGAATTATTACATGTATTCATAAAACACAATTTACTAATGTTCTAAAACTGTTGTGCAAGGTTTTACTGGGAAAATAGCCTGCCACATATTTTACCTTATTTTCACTCCGTAATAGTGGGATCCTAATATAATTAATGGGATATTGCATCTTTACTAAAGAGACTTAAGCCAATTATTTATTAATACAAATGGCACGCAATTTTAAGACTTCTCTCTACTTCCCTTTGGCCCAACAGCATTGCATTAGCAGAATTAGAAATCAAACAATTTGACTTTTTCAATTAAATAAATCTAAGGCACTATGAGCTATGCATAATAAAGTAACATTTTTGAGGTCACTGTCAGTGCACATAAAAATCAAACCGTGACTCATTTCTTTTCTCCAGAAAGAACATTTGCAAGATAGTAATCATAAGAGTGTGGCATCTGAAATACTAAAAGGAGTATGAGAAAAATTTAAAAACATACAATTCAAATTAATAATTTTAGAAAGCTTATAACGTTGATAGAAAAAAAATTACAGCATTTTGCCTTCCTAAAGGAAGACAAAAGAGACATATTGCCAAGAGGAAAATAGGAAATTATCAAAAACTATACAGAAAGTAACTTTATGAATTAATTTATTTTATAAATAATGCTTATACGCTTCCAGGTGGGTCGAAAAAATATGGGCAGTCTAACCTCACAATAAGGGCAGCATAGCCAAGAGGCCACTAGAGTTCAATGGGGTAAGAGCTAGGAGGTTTTATCTCACTATGGTTTTATGGTTACATCTTACTAATGATTAGTGATGCAGAGTATTTTTTTCATAAACCTGTTAAACATTGTATGTATTTTTAGGAATTGTCTTTTAGGTCTTTTGCTTACTTTTAAATGGGGTTATGTGCTTTATTGCTATTGAGTTGAGTTTTTTATTTATTTTGGATATTAACCCCTTATCAGATACATGGTTTGCAAATATTTTCTCCCACTCTGAATTGTCTCTTCACTTTGTTAGTTGTTCCATTTGCTGTGCAGAAGCCTTTAATTTGATTTCGAATCAAATTAATTCCATTTGTCTAGTTTTGCTTTTGTTCTCTGTGCTTTTGGATTTATATTTTTTTTAAAAAATCATTAATGAAAATGGAGCCTTTTCTCTTTTTTTTTCCTAGTAGTTTTACAGTTGCAGGTCTCATATTTAAGTATTTGATCTATTTTATTTTTGTATATAGTGCGATATAAGGATTTAATTTCCTTCTTCTGCACTTAGCTGTCCAGTTTTCCCCATAAAATTTACAGCAGAGGATGGCCAATCATGTGTTCCTGACACCTTAGTTGAAAATCAATTTACTATAAATGCACGAGTCTATTCCTCAGCTTTCTGTTTGTTCCATTTGTTGATGTGTCTGTTTTTATTCTACTGCTATGCTGTTTTGATTATAATTGCTTTATAATATTTTTGAAATCTGAATGTGTGATGACTCCAGCTTTGTTCTTTGTATCCAAGATTATTTTGGCTACTTGAGACCTTTTGTGGTTTCATAGATATCATGTCTCACCTTTTAGAATGGCTAGTATCAAAAAGATGAAAGATAAAAGGCATTGGCAAAGATGAAAATAAAAGGGACACCTTGTAAACTGTTGGTAGTAATGTAAGTTAGTACAGTTATTATGTAAAACAGTATGGAGATTCTTCCAAAACTAAAAATACAATTACCATATGATCCAGCAGTCTCTCTTCTGGGTATACATATCCAAAGGAATTGAATTCAATCTGTCAAAGGGATATTTTTTGCACTCCTATTTTCTTTACAGCATTATTCACAATAGCCAAGATATGCAATCAGCCTAAGTGTCCATCAACGGATAAATGGATTTTAAAAGTGTGGCATATGTACACAATGGAATACTATTCGGCCTTAATAATGAAGGAAATCTTGTCGTTTATAACAACATGGAAGAACCTGGAAGACATTATGCTAAGCAAAATAAGCCAGGGACAGAAAGAAAGGCGTATATCACATGATCTCACTTACATCTGGAGTCTAAAAATGTCAAAGTCATAGAAGCAGAAAATAGAATGAAGTAACTAGAGGCTGGGAGTGGGAAGGAAGGAGGGAATGGGGAGATGATGGCTAAAGAGTTTCAGGTAAACAGAATGAATACATTTGGAGTCTAATGCACAGCAGGGTGACTATCTCCAATAATTATGTATTGTACAATTCAAAATAACTAAGGGAGTACATTTCAAATGTTTCATCACAAAAATGATAAGAAGGTGAGGTGGTGGATCTGTTAATTAATTTGACTTAATCTTGCCACATTGTATACAAATATCAAAACACCACTTTGTACCCCAAGAAATGTACATAATTTTGATTTGCCAATTAAAAATAATGATAATTTAAAAAAACAAAAGCAATTTTTTTATAAAAGAGTAGGAGAAGGAAAGTAGAGGACTCTGTGGAAAAATGTGGGCTGGGGACTAAACCTGCTTGGGAGGAGAGGGTGGAGTCTAGGCTGCGAAGAAGAATTTTGCAGTTGAGACCTGGAGGATGAGTTAGCCTTGGGAAGAAGCAGGAAGTGAGCAGGAGCAGTGGGGTTAGAGAGGAGGATTTCCAGCCAAAGGGCCCACTGTATGCAGAGGATCAGAAGATCAGGAAGGCAAGAAAACAAGATTTGTTTGAAGATACACAAAAAAATGAGTAGGGCTGGAACCTACCAACATTAGAAACTGTAATGTTTCCGAAGAGAGATGGAAATAACTGTAGGTTTTCACACAGAAAACTACTATGATTAGATTTCCAAAGTAATCTTTGAAAAAAAAAAATTCCTTAGACAGAAGTATGATGGGATGGGAAGGAATAGATTAGTAGGTTTTCTCAATAAGGTGGGTGAGATCTGATGAAAGCCCAGCAGGAGAATAGAAAAGATGAGGAGATGAATGGATTCATACAAGAGATATTAGAAGTATTTTGAGGCTTATTTTGAGATAGAGAATTAATGAAATTGGATAGTAAAGAAAAAAATGATGTCTAATCATTGATTAGCAATGCAGTAGTGCTGTGTACTCTTTAATAGCAAAGGGGTGCTAGGAGAGCAGGAGCTATGTATCATTATCATCCCAAAAGAATATGAGGAGGGGAAAAACAACCAGATTAATGGATTTCAATTTTGAATTATTCTAAGAGAGCTGAATAATTCAAAAAGTCACAGTTATTCAAGATGTCATACAAAATAATATAAATAAATGAGAATAATGTTGGAGATGCCATACCACAAAATAAAACACATAAAAAATGCAAATAATTAGATATATGAATTGGAAAATAGAAGGTTAAGAAAAGAAAATATTAGATAAATTAGATAAATTAGCTAATTTGAAAGGTGAGCAAAGGAGAGCTGGTTTATAATGTCTATTTGACTACTAGTTAATGATATGCAAATCTAGTTAAGAAATTCTACGAAGAAAAACTCAAGAAGGAATTTAAAATTAAGTTTAAACAGCCTCAACGTGTTAGAGGTTTTAAAACCACTTATCAAACACTGTGAAATATATCTCAGAAACATTTATACCTGAGTATGCATTCTTTGGAGATGCTAGGTGACCAACCAAGACAAAACAAAATTGGAGAGAGTAAAACTTTGTTAAAATGAGAATATATATCTAGTGAGACATAATTCTACCCCTCGGGAACCTAATGAAAAATGTTTTCACATATTAAAGCAGGCTACACTATTTGTCAAAAATAAATCATGTCAAGCATAGTGCTTTTCTTTGATCTTTTCAGTAGGAAAATATAGTATATGTTATGTGGAAATTAGTCTGGCTTTGAACATTGACACTTGGCAAACAAAGATTGGCAAATGAGAAGACTGATAGCTCTCTGGCATACAAAGAATGTCAAAGAAGAAATTGCAAAATTAGACAAGAGACTGTTTTGAATATAAAAAGGGGGAAAACTTCAAAAGAAAAGGGTATATTTTTTGTGTGATTAAGAAAAAAACCATGTGATGTAGACTTGTTTCTTTCAAATAATTTAAAACTTTATTTTTGTTGAAAGCAAGTATAAGAATTATGACAATTAAATTGATTCTTTCAATTATTCAACAAGTTTTAAGTACCCACTGTGTAATAGGGAAAGCTCTGAGGATACAGAGATTAAAGGTTCTACCTGATAGAACTTAGAGTTTAACTTGGAACTGAACAAGTAAACAAGCAACTTGAAACACGTAATTCAGGAAAAACAAGGCCCTATGGAAGTATATGGAAAAAGAGTTAACTTTATATAAAGTAAAAAGAGAAATCTTCCCAGAGGAAGGAAAGTCTTAACTGAGATTGCAGGGTGAATACAAGTTAATCAGTAAAGAGAGGAAATACGCTTCATTCAGAGGGAATAGCCTGTGCCGGTGCCCAATAAGAAATTTCACAGGTTTCAAGTTGAAGTACAGAAGAGGAAGAGGGTAAGGGAAGGAGATATGACTAACCAATATGACTATATTATCAATCTTTATCTTAATTCACTTTTACAGGCATTAAGACTTTGTGTACAACAGCATAATTTATCTAATACATTACAATGAATCAGTGATTTCATTGTACACCTTGTCAAAACAACAACAAAAATGTTTTCAAATATCTTTCCCAGTGTTATGACTGGCATACGACTATTTTTTATTTCTGAACAATAAATGTACTAGATATTTTTATTGAGTTAATAATATTAAAAGATAATTGGTACTTCCACAGTTGATTAGCCAATTAGAGCATTTTCACGTTCAGTACTTTATCATTCTCACTGCTTTCTTTATGTGCATTTCTTTTCCTAAAAATGAAAGGTCATCTGTAAAATCTCTTAACAATATTCATCCAACTCCTACCAAATGGCAAGTCTATTCTTCAGTATTATTCATACCTTCCAAACCCACCACATGCTGAAAGAAAAAAAAATATTAGGAAGGAAGAATAAAGACAAGAAAGGAGGGAGGGAAAGAGAGGAGGAATGTTATTTTGACCCAAAAGGCATTCTGCTTCTAATCCAGTCATTAGCAGCTTAAATCAAGACTATTATTAAATTCTAATAATCCAATCATTAGTAGCTTAAATCACAAAGATTGTACCTTTTTAACAAATGTGTATTTGTTCATTTGTTTAAAAAAAAAATTCTGAAAGGAATTGTTTACTATTATTGGGTTAGTGGTTCAACAATACAAAAACCACCATCACTATAGTTTTCATGTCTTTTCACTCATAGGAAAATACTAAATAATGGCTGCAGTTCTGAGCATTTGGACTACAGCCATGGTAGGAAAGACAGTGGAAAGAACAATACCACCCTTGTCTTTCATTTTCAGCAAAAAGTAGAAATCTTTCCAGAATCCTCCAAGAGGACTTCCATGTATGTTGCATTTACCTGGAATGTATCACATGGTAATGCTTAGACTCAAGGGCTGGGAAAGTAATTACAGCTTTTCTGGATACTATGTTGGTGTTAGCCAAGTGAATCAAGTGGATAGATATTCAGAATGAGTGTTGGACCCACAATTAATTTTTAATACAATAATGGAAGAATCAGAAATTTGATAAATGAATGAACATTTTTTGCCAGTTTTTGTTTGTTTATTTTGGTATAGAGTTAGTGGGTACAAGTGCAGTTTTATTACATGGATATATCGTGTAGTAGTGCAGTCTGGGCTTTTAATGTGGCCATCACCCGGATAGCATATATTGTACCTATTAAATAATTTCTCATCCCTCACCCCACTCCCACCTTCTCACTCTTCCAAGTCTCCAGTGTCTACTATTCAACACTCTATGTCCATGAAATCATGTCTCTTAAATGAACATTTATGACCTTACAACAAGTAAGTATTTACAACTCAAATAATTACTCTCTTTTTGGAATAATCTTTTAACCTCTTTGAGCTTCAATACCTTTATGGGAAGAAAGGAATAGCGGGCACTAGGGTAACACAGCTTGTATTGTGAAGATCAAATGAGACATTGTATATGAAACTGCTGTGTGAGCTGAGGCCTATAAATTATTTGTTATTATGTTGGGACTGTGATAAGCAGAGATATGGATATGAATAACTAAATGATGCATAGTATAAATGATTTTACTTTAAATTTCTTTCTGTTGGATGATCTGAAAGTAAGAATGAAAGGCAAAATGAATGGCCAGTGAGTCTATTCAACACAGTCTAAGGAAAGCAACTGTGGCTGGTATATTTCTTTTAATCACTTCTTTGGCCTACTTCAGCCACCACATTCAATCCTTAAGATAAAGCTAAAAATCAAAAGATCTTTTAAACATGTCTTTCTATAGAAAAATTTAAGCACCTATATTTATCCAGAAAAATATCCACTATAGGCATATTAACCATCCTCAAACTTTTAAAAGCCTACCAAATAAAAACAATATTGAAGGTTTAACCTTTCATATATGACCCTAAATATTTGAAAAAAGAAGTAATAAAGAGATAAATTTAATCTCAAATGTAAAAGAAAAAATTGCGATTGTCAATGTAGCTGATGAAATTTTCCAAAAATGGTGCCAACAATTTATTGCATTCCACATGCTATTCTGCAATGGAAACTTGCCCTGCCTGCACTCAAGAAATGAAATGTTTTCATCTACTCCATTGAATCTATGCAGGCTCTGTGATTATTTGGACCAATAGGACATGGCAGAAGGTATGCCATGTAACTTCTGAGATGCGGTCATAACAAGCCTTGCAGCTTCCAGTTGCGCATCCTGCAGTGCTTGCTCTTGAGAAGCTCCCCATCAAGACCCAGCCACCACACTATAGGAAGCTCAAATCCCATGGAGAGGCTAAGTGGAGACATTCTAGTTGAAAGTCCCAGCTGAGCTCCCAGCCAACAACCAGTCATGGGTCTGTGTATTCTTAGACATTCTCCTTAGCCAAGTATTTGGATGTGTCTTGCTTCTCAGCTACCTGACAGCAAAAACATATGAGCAACTCAAGTGAGAACCATGCAATGAGCCCAGTTAATGTATAGGAAAATGAGAGACAATCATGGAGTGATTCATTATACAACAAGAGATAACCAAAATACTCAAAGATGAATAAAACACTGTTTCATATGGCATCAATGTTTTAATGTTTACTGAGTGCTTACTCTATGTTATATACTGTCCTGAAATACTTCATACACATTATGGTTTTGGTTCTTCACTTAATCATCTCAGATAAGTGCAATTATTATCCCCATTTTACAGATAAATAAACTGAGGCATATGGAAAAGCAAAATGGTCACCTAGCTAGTAAATTCTTAACTGGTATTCCATTAAGACTCTTTTAAACATCTGAGTTGCAAAAACAGGCAAAGCATTTACCTTTGGTATACAAAGAGCTAACCATTAGATTCTTGTTTCCAGCATGAGTGATTTCTATGCCTAGCATTGGACAACAGGGGGAGCAAACAGAAAAGAAGGGATAAAGGGAGAAGGAGCAATAAAGACGGGTTATATATTTTTAATGCTACACTTACTATGTAGATACATTAAGAGTACTTCAGAGTGATCATTTATTCATTAATTCATTCAAGAAATTTTGAGTGAAGTTTTAATATATACAAGGCATTGGTTAGATTCAGGTGATAACAATAATGAAAAAACTAAAAAGCAATGCCCATGCCCTCAAAGAGCTCAATTTTCATGAGTAGTGGGTTTTTTTGTTAAGGAATGTACCTGAAAAGACTAGAAAACCACCTGAAGAAGCCATTAAAGACAAAATTCAAGAATAAGGAGAAGAGTTGCAATAGAAAGCTGTTAAGCTTCATTTTAGCCCCAAGACTTTATGATTTTACTTTGCAAGGAACTCATATCTACTTTTCATGGTCTGATAATCTAGGTCAGATAGATATAGTCCTGGTTAGCAGGGAAAAAAAAGTTGGTGGTGTCTTTTAATTCCAGGGAGCTTTCTGTGAGTTAAATCAGAGATATTATTTTGTAGGGTGTTTTACCACCAGATTGCTCTTTTCTCCCTAGACTAGGCTGACCTCACAACCAAATGACATATTTCTTCTTAGTATCTGCACTGCCACATAAGTCCCTAATGACACCACAGCAATAGAACAAGGAGGCTCAAATAATGTCTATTTTTGGAGGAAACTCGGGCTTTATCACTTTTTTGAAGGTGACATAGGAAAGTAGGGCAGGACTAATCACAGGTAAGATTGGATTTAAAAAAAAAGAACCTTTTCATAAAAAAGGGAATGTTATAACAGAAATGAATCATAGAATTTGTAGGGAAAGGTAAGAAATCATTACTAACAGAGCCAAATCTTCAATAAGAGCAGTGACATCTTTCCACAATGAAATGAGATATCTTTCTAAAAAAAAAAAAATCTTCAAACTATTTCAGTTCTTTTTAAAGTAACTCCTAAGTCCTCCCCACCCACTCAATGAATAAACTATTGTATTTTAGCTCATCTGAGGCGAATAAGTTGTGTTTCGTAAGCAAATCATTGTTTTTCATAATCTAAAGTGAATTTTATTTGAAAGAGCATCCCCTAATAACTCATAAAGTTTAAAAAATGTCAACTTCCATTTTCACAAGGCCCTTTGATTCAAGTTATGGTGGCTTTAGAAAAGCCAAGCTGCAGAAAGGAAATTATACCAGGAATGCTGCCCACACAGGGCTGAGCTCCCCAAGGAGCTGAGACAATCCTTGTCAACGCTCTGAGGTAAGATTTCTTTTACTTAATCTGTATGGGATTTATTATTATTATTATTATTGATGAATCTGATTCTCCTTCACTACCACAGCCTTTGAGGTGTTTTGATTCAGAGAGCTCACACTGACTTCATTAAAAGGACCTGTAAAGTGCAGCTCCACTTGCCCCTGGAAGCTCCTACAGCCTTAAGAAACACAGGAGCACACTTTTGGCAGATAATGCAGTATCCATAAGCACAATGCTCTGGCAGCCACTATAGATACATATTTTTTGTCTCCCTTAATTTTTCCCCTTTGTCTGATGAATCTCCTTTAATTTACAAAAAGAAAAATACTTTATTACTTAGTCACATTTTAAAATTTTTTCCACATGTAGGCAGTATTTCCATGCCATATGAACTACGTAGGCAAATTTTTCCTGTTTTTTTTTTTTGTTATAGATTATCTCTGTGAGTTAGTCAGCCAGTGCTTTGTGAATTAGGGGAGTTAAAGAAATAGAAGGGGGAAATACAAACTGAGGGCCTGATGCTTTTCCCCAATAATAAAGAGCAATTGCTTAAAGAGATCCCCAATTTCTGTCTCAATATCGGCTCTGAACCAAGGATGATACAGAACCTAATTATGCCAGGGAAAGCTTAGAAAATTTCTTGCTTAGTCCTCCAGCTCTGGAGAATTCCAAATGCCTAAAATGATTCCCAACATGCAGAGACTACAATGAAGACGACGCAAACTTGACACAGCGCAGTCAGATGTTCTACATGTCAGGCTGCAATGGGTGAAAATCAACTCTGGTGGGTCTGAGTGTTGTTCCATGGTTGGCTCTCCCCAGGCACATTAAAGACAGAACCTCATTTCTAGGCCTGTCTTGAACTATTGTCATTCCTCAAGGAACATCTTAGATGTAAACTCCCTCAAGAATAGTTTGAGGGTGATCTTTTGCTACTTTGCAGCTAGCTAGGACCCAAATAATCCACTGGTATCCACAGTAGGGCAGTGATTTGCTTGTTCTGATGGAAGCATAGAAATCTTCTCTCTTCTCATTCTTTGACTACGCAAGAGAATAATCATTGCCCAGACTATTAATACCTGGAATTTGGCTACACACTTTATGCATATTAGCTCATGTTTCTTTGCAACAAACCTGTGATTCAGGCATTCTCAGCTCCATGGTTCACACACATGGCCATGCCCATCTGCACAGATGCATACACACACAAAAGCTTCTTAGGAAGAGTACATACTCATGCAAGTATTAGACATATTAAATGTAGTGTGAGTATCGAGATTTGAGTCTACTGGACTTTCAAGTCTTTTCTTTCCTGGGATTCTGTTCTATTTGTACAACTTAGTAAATTCTAGATTTTTCTAAAGGTAACTTAATTTTTTAAAAACCTGGTTTATTCATCCTTACTATGAAGATAAAATACCTTCAGTTTATGCAATTGCTGTAAAAATGCAGTAACATATGCATAAGCCTTTTTTTTTTTTTTTTTTTTGAGATGGTGTCTCATTCTGTTGCTCAGGCTGGAGCTCAATGGCCGCCATCTCAGCTCACTACAACCTCCACCTCTTGGGTTGAAGTGATTCTCCTGCCTCACCCTCCCAATAAATTACAGGTGTGTGCTGCTACACCTGGCTAATTATTTTTATTTTTAGTAGAGATGGGGTTTCACTATGTTTGCCTGGCTGATCTCAAACTCCTGACCTCAGGTGGTCCACCTGGCTTAGCCTCCCAAAGTGCTGGGATTACAGGCACGAGCCACAGCGCCCGGCCTGCATAAGGCAATTTTAATCCATCCTAGGATATGGTCTTTAATCAATATTAGTTCATTTCTCTATACCTTGTTTCACCAAATGGATATAGTGTTTCCTGATATACTCTCACTAAAGAGGCTCTTCCAATCATTTTAAAGTGATCAAGTATTTAAGTCACCCACAGAAAATGTCTCTGTATTCATGTAAGACATGTATTTATGAATTTGTATTTTCAGTATTTCCAGTGTTCATTATTTTTATTAATTCAGGAAGCTTTTAGTTCAACATGCATTCATTGGTTACATATAGTACTCTGTTCCAGGCCCTGTAGGTGGCACTGGAGCTAGGAAGATGGAAACACAGGCTCTCCATCCAAGGCGGTGCTGTCTTAGCCTGAGAAATAGACATTTGCAACACAATGTGGAAACCACTGTCATAGAAACAAGAACTTACAGAACAGAAATATGAATCAACATTAACCATGTCTGGAAAGGGCTTTGGGAGCAGAAGATGTCAGGCCAAGAGTAGAATGAGTAGGAGTTAGCCAGGGAATGGACGACAGGAAGTGCTGCTGGCCACCACATGGGCAAGACACAGCTGAGTCCAGGAAGCCAAGTAATGTGGGTTCCTGTGCAGCTCAGTACTGAACTCTGCAAGAATAGGCATTAGTTTAAAATGCAGCATTCAAAAGTCCAGGAGCAACTGGCATTCTTATCTCAGCAAGTCTACATGAGTTCAGACAGTGGGAAATGCCTCCAGTTGGGTAGAAAGCAGTGCTACCTGATAATCAACTCCTTGGAAGGGATGTACTCACCACTGTGACCTAGGTGATTAGTCACATGAATACTGGGAGAAATTCCAATCCTTACCTTGGCTGGCAAGGAGAGGTAAAAGATAGAAAAGAGCCAAGGGCAAAGAATCAAGGGCAAAATTAGCCTCCTCTCCAGGAGCTGAAACATCAAAGGAAATGCAATCAAAAGCCTAATGACAAGGTTCATCTGTAGAAGTTCTATTTGCACAACTTACTAAATGTTCGATTTTTCTGAAGGTAACTCAATTTTTTAAAAACCTGGTTTATTCACCCTTACTATGAAGATAAAATACCTTCAGTTTACCCAATTGCTATAAAAATGAAATACAGTAACATATGCATAAGCCATTTTTTTTTTCTTTTGAGATGGTGTCTCATTCTGTCGCTCAAGCTGGACCACAAGGCAGTGGGTCCACTAGACTGTACCAGACTTACGTGGGCATCCATGGCACAGGCCCACAGCTGAACAGCTAATTCCTGACTCTGTGAACTGGCTGCCCTGGGTTGGCTGTTAGGCTGTCTTGAAAAATTAAAGGTACGATAGTCAAAGCAAAATCAAACAAACCAGAGAGTCTTGAGCTTTAGATTCAAGCTCAGATTCAAATCTCAATTTGTCCAGCTTCTCTGTGTTCCCATGATTAATTTACTACTATCCTCTTCCACTTCAGTTTTCTCATCTGTAAAAATGAGCTGTAGTGGCCGTGCGCAATGGCTCACGTCTGTAATCCCAGCACTTTGGGAGGCCGAGGCGGGTGGATCACGAGGTCAGGAGATTGAGGCCATCCTGGCTAACATGGTGAAACCTCATCTCTACTAAAAATACAAAATATTAGTCGGACATGGTGGTGCACGCCTGTTGTCCCAGCTACTTGGGAGGCTGAGGCAGGAGAATCACTTGAACCAGGGAGGTGGAGGTTGCAGTGAACCGAGATCTCACCACTGCACTCCAGCCTGGGCAACAGAGCGAGACTCTGTCTCAAAAA
>NC_045437.1:30778856-30893180 GCF_002776525.5 Piliocolobus tephrosceles
TTAAAGTATAATAAAAAAAAAAAAAAAAAAAAAAAAAAAGAAAGAAATACCGGATCATTAAAGAGCAAGCGTCCAAATAGCTGCTTGGCTTCCTCCAGACTTCCCTCCAAGTAAACAGCTCCTAGATGAAAAACAGAGAATGCCAAAAGAGAGTCTCCATCAACAGTCAAAGAAAAAGACCTATCTCTATAAAAAGCCAAAATGCAAGCCAAAAACCACTCACAGAAAACATACCAACATGTTCAGAAACAATTGTCTTAAAGGTGACATTTTTCCTCTTTTTGCTATGCTTTTTGTTACAAATTAGACTGAAATAATACGAAATTCAATTTACTAAAATCTAAATCTAATATTGTAAGTAAAAGAGGCCAAATATCAACTATCATGAATAGTAAAGGTATAAACCTTACTAAAGGAACAATGCACAAATACTGGACTTTAGTAAAGAAAATGTTCAATTTTATTTCATGTATTTATAGTTTACATTTCAGATCAAATATATATAGATACCTAAGGGAAAAAAAAACGCGATAGACAAAACCTGAGTCTAGATCAATGAAGACATCTGCAAATAAAATATCAGAGGAAGCTTTACCTTTAATTTGGAATAATTAAGCATTGGGCACACACACTGATGAATCATAACCAGGAAGTACTATAGTAACATTTTAACTGGTATCAATTACAATGGAGTAGTCATATTTTCTTGAAATCAAATGTTTACACTTGTCTTCAGAAAGGCTGCTTTTCCATGTAAAATGTTAAGGCACTTAGTTACCAGGGCTTTTGACAACTAAACACATTTATTATTTATTGATAGTTGTAACAATGATAGTCAGAGTACAGTGGTAGTAGCTGTTGTGGTTGGGGAACCACTTAATGTCCTGGGTACCATGCAAAGCATTTCCACATTCTTATCTTCACTAGCATGGGGTACCTCAGTAGGAGGATGTCAGAAAAGACTTAGAGGATTTAAACTTATATTAGTTGATTTGGGGGGACAGCTTAAGGAAGTAGAACTTTGCTCTGGACTGGATGCTGCCAGAATTAGATATTAAGATCATTATGACAACTCTGCAAGGTAAGTGATACTATCTCCATCTCACAATCTCACAGATGGGGAAACTGAGGATCAAAGAGATTAGGTAGCTTGCCAAAGACACAGATCTGATAAATGATGGAACAGGAAAGTGAATCATGTCTGACTGGTTCCGGAGGCAATGGTAACACCAACTGTCAAAAATATTATGTGTATAGAGCAAAGTAATTCCATGCGACAAATTCTTTGAAAATAGACATATTTGTGAAAAACAGACATAGCTGTGAAAAGACTGTGGATAATTATTAAACATTCTCTTGCCACTATCATAAGCATGAAACTACAATGAGAAGCTTTTATATTCATTTCCAAAGGAAGAGGGCAAAAATGATAAGAACAAAGCCCTTTGAAAGCTAAAATGTACTTGATCATTTACCTTAAAAAAAAAAAATCAAATTGTCAATCTACTGTAACATTTCACTGTAAAGCAAACATACTTGCAATCACCAACTAATTAACTCTTCATAACTTTCCTATACCAATGGCTAATTCTGGTTACAGTCAAAAAGAAGCCAAGGAAGTAAAGTGCCTGAGTGAGGAGTGAAATGTCAACATCAGTCTTGCTTCAAGTGAATCAATAACAGTTATACAGACTCAAACCCTGGGTAGGGTTTTAAAAATGTGGTGTTTTCAAGATGTTTAAAACAGAAATATTACAAATAGTTTAATCAAAAGCAAAAATGGAGTCTCTCAGCAACCTAATCTGTTCGTTTATGTATGTGATCCTGACTCAAATCTGGAAAGTAATCCATCTCCATATTAATTCACCTCATTTCAATTCATGAAATACTAAGCATCTACATGACATCAAGACACCAATTCAGGCAGTAAGAATGCAAAAAAAAAAAAAAAAAAAAAGAGGCATGTTCACTGCTCTGAAGGAACTGAATTAACTATAATATATAAGGTGTCATACTAGGAACGTCCTGTGCTTTGGGAACAAGTAATTCTGTCCCAAGTTTCCACACAAAATTTTATGTGCTCTCCAGACTGTTTAGACATGCAAGAAAGTAGACTATGAAGAGAGAAATTACCTATTAATGCTTCAAAACAATTGGCCATTGCATGTCGAAGGTCCGATTCTCTACAAAGGTCAGGCCCGTGAGCATACAGCATAAATCGATCCAGTTCAAGTTTCTACAAAATTCACAATGACAAAACGTAAGAAAGTTTGCCAAAATCTTTTTTTTTTTTTTTTTTTTTGAGATGGAGTCTTGCTCTGTTGCCCGGGCTGGAGTGCAGTGGCCGGATCTCAGCTCACTGCAAGCTCCGCCTCCCGGGTTTACGCCATTCTCCTGCCTCAGCCTCCCGAGTAGCTGGGACTACAGGCGCCCGCCACCTCGCCCGGCTAGTTTTTTTGTATTTTTAGTAGAGACGGGGTTTCACCGTGTTAGCCAGGATGGTCTCGATCTCCTGACCTCGTGATCCGCCCGTCTCGGCCTCCCAAAGTGCTGGGATTACAGGCTTGAGCCACCGCGCCCGGCCCAAAATCTTAACTATAGTAACTCCCCATCTCTTGCAGAGGGTTGGTGTGGAAACAAGATGGGGGCAGGGGAATGGTTACAAATCCATATAAATATATTAAGAGACAGTTTAGTTTAACATGCATTAGAAGTCCTATAAATACAGCTCAGTTTTCACCAACTCAATTCTTTCCCAAACAGGCTTCTACAACCTCCAATAGTTCAAGCCGGGTTCAGAATTGATCAGATCTGAACTTTCCAATTCCAAATTCAGACCAAGCACTAGCCCAGGCTGGAATAAGACTCTGCTACGAGACCATAATCCCCTGGGTTCATCCAATATGCCTATGGAGAGAATTACAAACCTAACACAAACTTCTGAAAGTCAGTTTTACGTCTTTGACTCAAGTGATGTGGTACTGACAATGTCAGCACCATACAAAACAGATTTTTTTTTTTGAGACGGAATCTGGCTCTATCGCCCAGGCTGGAGTGCAGTGGTATGATCTTGGCTCACTGTAACCTCCACTTCCCGGGTTCAAGAGATTCTCCTGCCTCACCCTCTCAAGTAGATGGGACTACAGGCAGCCGCCACCACGCCCAGCTAATTTTTGTATTTTTAGTAGAGACGGGGTTTCACCATGTTTGCCAGGCTGGTCTCAAACTCCTGACCTCAGGTGATCCAGTCACCTCAGCCTCGCAAAGGGCTGGGATTACAGGCGTGAGCCACCACACCTGGCCCAAAATAGATTTTTATGTGGTAGAGTGAGGATCCTCAGAAGACTTCAAAATGCCTTACACTTCTAAATCTTTATTTTTAGTGAGGATTTGGGGACCCTGATATCTCTGCACTTGTGTCCCCCTTATGAGGTTTCCATACTCATCTCTCTGTGGGTTCAGTGAGACCTTCTGAGCAATGAACTGGATTGATCTTAAGGGCTTTGAAAATAGCACTCGTAGTGCTTTGTGTTTCCTTTTCTGATTTGGCCTCAAAAGAGTTTAAAGCCAAATTTGTAGCCCAGTTCTAGGTGTAGGCCTGATGAATATGTCAGTGTGTACTAACTTTACCTCTGGATTCATTTCACTATCTTACTCATAATTTTCCTTTACTTTGATCTCTGTGGCTGCTTATTTCTTATCCCATGGCATTACAACATACAAATCAATTCCAGCCTTTTAGAACTAGACACAATGTGAAAGAATATTTTTTATACAACTCCTGAGATTGAATAAATGGAAATCATAATTCTTTCCATAAAAAAGAGACAAACATTGCATAAATATGCAATAAATCCATTTCCATTACCATGTAATTCAATTCAATAAATACTAAGCAATAACATGCCACATAACATGGAACAAATCACAAGTCAATGAACAGCCTAGGACAATATGAGTTCCACCAGTCCTCAGACAACAGACATAGATTTTGTGTGTCTCAGTATGTATCTTAAATATCCATATTTATTCATAATGGAAAAAGACAAAGACAATAAAAATAAGACATATATGGTGTAGTATTTTGTACTGTTTGAAATCCGTGATTATAAAATATACTCAAATGAGTTTTGACTACCACAAATCCAAGAGCAGAAAATATCTCTTTTTAAAAATTGATCCCAAAGTGCAAGAGTTTATACTAGAATATGTAAATTTCATCTGTTTTACAACTTCACTGGGAAAATCTAATTGTTTGCTATCTCTGGAGCCCTGCTTGCGAGCAGACTGCAAGCCATATTTTATCTTATAAACATCTACTGTATTCTGGAGTGCTGCGATGTGAATTTCCTGACTTCTTCTAGTCTCTACTCTATATCCTTATTTTTTTTCCATGTAGGCATTGGTACAACTTTTTTTTTTTTTTTTTTTTTTTGAGGCCGAGTCTTGCTCTGTCGCCCAGGCTGGAGTGCAATGGCGCGATCTAGGCTCAATGCAAGCTCCACCTCCAAGGTTCACACCATTCTCCTACCTCAGCCTCCGGAGTAGCTGAGAGTAGCTGGGACTACAGGTGCCCGCCACCACGCCCGGCTAATTTTTTTGTATTTTTCAGCAGGGACAAGGTTTCACCATGTTGGCCAGGATGGACTTGATCTCCCGACCTCGTGATCCGCCAGCCTCGGCCTCCCAAAGTGCTGGGATTAAAGGCATGAGCCACCGCGCCTGGCATCAGTACAACTTTTAAAAAGAATAGAGTGGTATACTACTGTTTATATGTTAAAATGTTCATTAGTCTGGAAGGTGACCTAGAGCTTTCATTAGATTCTCAAAGGGGGTCAACAATTCTCCATCAATTCCCTCCTCTCCCAAATGGTTAAGGACTACTGGTCTAGACAGAAGAAAGGTGGGACTGCCACAGGCTTCTGCTGCAGCCAGTGGGTGTTGAGTACTATGGGAATGGCAAGTCTTGGGCTTGGTGGAAGAAGACCACATAGAAATCCCTGAAGGGAGAAACTAGCCACCTCTGTCATTAGTCATGGCTTTGTACAGCACCCAATGGGTTATATAATAGCTTCTGTTTCATGCTACAGCAATTCCCTACACTTCGTAAATATTCTCCCTACAAGTGTTTGAAAAATAATTATGCCATTCCATTACATCCTAAACTAAAAACAATAAGGAAAGGAGTGACAACCTACTTATTAATATGTATTTCCAGTGGCATTTATGTGAATGATCAGGAAGCATTGTGACAATTAAATCAACCAATCACTTAAGCAGTTTTACATAGAGCTGTGAAATTTCATTCACTGTGAGCCTGCCAAAACCAAGTTAGCTTACCTGGTTGCTTACAGGTTTTCATTAAGACATCAGTATTTACTTTCTCAAATGCCACCAAAACCAGTTCAAAGCCTACCACTGTAGCTACAATGATGATGTGATCACATAAAATAAAACTATGTGTTATTGCTAACACATAAGCTAAAATTAACCACATTTTGAATCTAATTAATGCCTTGGCAAGATCAAATTAAGAAACCAGTCATAAACCTAGGATGGGCTTTATCTACTCTTTCTATCAAAATCAAACTTTTATATCAAAATGAAGAAAAGACACAAATTAGGCAAAACCCACAAAAGTTTTTCCAGTGGCTCCTCAGTGTTTGGGGATTTAAGAGCCACCACTCCACCGACTATTAAATAAACCCAAAGGTCTATAAAAATGTAAGGATTTATCACAAGAACATGGGTAGCATCAATAAAAACAGCCCCTACAAAAGTATTAACATCTTTGTGTAATTACTATAAACAAGTATTATGCCTAGCACTTTATAAACGATGTCATTAAAGCTCATAATCTCATTTAATTCTCACAACCAGGCTGTATGCCAAGGGCTAATGTCATTTCCATTTTACCGATGAGTAAGCAGAGGCTTGGAGAAGAGAACAACAATTTGTCAATTTGTCCATGGCCACCTGTTTGTAAAAGAAGGAGTGTGGACTGGAACCCTGATGAGTCAGTGCAAGTGTCCATGTGCTTATCAGCTATGATTTATTATAATAAGACATCATATGGAGATGGAAACATCAAATCAGATCACGTTTATCTGAATTATAAAAAGGTTCTGTTCGTTACTGAGCTAAGTCAATGAGGCTAGGGGAACAGCCTAAGCCCTAAATCTTAATAGGATTTGTGATTTGGGGGATTCTCAAAGGTGTATAAAGTACCCCTAGTGGATAAAAAATGGTCTGTAATCTTCTGTTCAAAACTATCATTTGGCTTGTTAACGTAAATTAAAAACAAATGTACTACAGAAATATTGCACAAAGGGAAAATACAGCATATTTCATTTCTTTTGCTTTGTTCCCATGTTCCTTTTCCTCAAATGTTTAACTCTGTTCATGCACATCGGTCAAATTTTTCTTCATCTGTTCTCAAGTTACCTCACTGTGGAGTTAATTAGCTGCTGGTGAAACTCACAAAGGTAACAAAACTAGTAAGACTGGATCCTTAAAACTCAACAAAAAATACTTCCTGGTCTGTAAAATATTAACACCCCTAATATATCCTAAAGAGTTACTTATTCAAATGCAAAATTATGCATAGGCCGCAGAAGAGCACGTCAAACATAACTACAAATGCTGCAGATGTTTTCTGTACCTTTGCTAGCATGGCAAGGTGCTGATTCTGAACAATGGCAGTTCGATAGGTTGCTAATCCTCCTTCTTCCAGACTAGGAAACAAATAGTACAAATGGACACTACAAAAAAAAAAAAAAAAGAAGAAGAAGTACATGAATAAATACGCATCACAACAGTCTGTGGCTCTGAGTCACAGAAACAGGGCTGGCACACAATATCTGTGCAATGGATATCAGCTGAATCAAACTAAAGGATCTGATTAAAGTCTTTGAAAGTTAAATGGTAAGAACAATGTATCTGAATGTGCTTAAACCTAGAAGGCACCACTCTCTCATATTTTCACATTTATTTCTGTTAAAAGGTTTCTCTGAAATCTGTTCTCTGATGACAACAAAGAGCAGAATAATCAATTACACACTCTAAGAGCAAACACATTTAATACTAAAACTTGGGAGTGAAACAAATGCTTTTCCTTGGGCTATGTGTGGCCCCTGGAGAGAAGAGTCCCTTCTCCTGATTATGTCCATCTTGTGAAAAGAAATAACCTAAAGAGAATAAAAACAGCTCAAGAGAATTCCAAAAGAAGCATGTATTGTCTCCCTTTAAAAGAGAAATTGTGTCAGTATAGAAAAGCAACACACACTTTCCTGCCCCTATTCCGTTTCTTTTTTTTTGAGACAGAGTCTCACTCTGTAACCCAGGCTAAAGTATTGTGACACAATCTCAGCTCAATGCAACCTCCGCCTCTCAGGTTCAAGAGATTCTCCTGCCTCAGCCTCCCAGGTAGCTGGGACTACAGGCACACACCACCACACCTGGCTAATTTTTGTATTTTTAGTAGAGATGGGATTTCGCCATGTTGGCCAGGCTGGTCTTGAACTCCTGGCCTCAAGTGATCCACCCGCCTTGGCCTCCCAAAGTGCTGGGATTATAGGCGTGAGTCAGCGTGCCTGGCGTCCTACCCCTACTTTCAAATTAAGGATCATAAAACACTTCTGGAGAGAAACACACACACACACACACACACAAATCTGGTCATTAAAATTACTTGTAAGCTTTACTTCCCTTGAGATCAGAAAGAGTAAGAAAGGGATCAAAGACAAATCCTAGAAGTTGAAATGACATTTTAAAATATCATCCCTTTCTTTACAAATTGAATATAAGCTCTGAAGCATCTAGACCAAGACAAGCTGATCTCTTGTGGCTGTAAGCAACTTTAACATATACTTGACAGGACAGAGACACCAGCCTTTCATCATGTAATCTCACTCATTACAGCATCAGTGAGTGCGAGCTGTCAGGGCAAGAGCCACAGACATGTGGCTTTTGAGCTCTACAAAACAGATAAAATACATGGTGTATCAATGCCTTATTTGGCTAATTACAAAGAAAGCAATGTAATAAGTGTGTTACCTATAAAATGTAATTATTGAGGAACTGTAAAAAACAAAAAAGCCTAATTACCTGGTCAGAAATTCAACAACAGCATCACCCAGGAATTCCAGCCGCTCATTGTGGTTAATCCTACAATGGGAATTAAGAAGATTACTTAACTTAGCATACTAACACTCCCCCCGACCCCCCGCAAGAAAAGAGCACATGAGGGTTAGCTCCTTTAGCAATCAAACCACCTTCCCTATTCCTCATAATTAAGAGCACAGACCACCATCTTAGCCCAGAGGCACCTGGCACCTGCCTCATGGGAAGGAGGGGGTCATTCCTTCACACCACGTGGGTCAGGCTTTCTACCAGGGGGCTTCCTTCCCCTGGGAACTAGACTTAAAGCATCCAGAGCCTTCAAAGTGGTATCTCACTAACAATCGTGAGTATTTCCTTACTACTATCAGGTAGAAGACAGAAAGAAGAACACTTTCAGTGGATTTTCTGACCACTGAAAAATTCGTTTTGATACAATGTCCTAAAGCCAGTTCCGCATCACTCCAACTCTAAACTCAACCCAGCATCTGAAGTCCTTCAAAATAAGTGTAATCTACGTTTTCAGCCTCATTACCCACTCCTATCCTATCCTATCTACTCATTGGGCCCTGCTCCAAAACCCCTGCCATTCTCTGAAAGAGGCATCACCTAAGACACTCAGTGTGCCTCTTCAGGCCAAGCTCCCTGCCACCCCAGAGCCTTCTACTCTCTCCCATACAATGAGCCATGCTGAAAATCTACTCACCCCTCAAGGCCCAGCAAAAATGTTATCTTCTTTATGAAGCCCTGCCCAATGCCCCTCATCAAAATTAATACTTCCCCCTCAGTGCACAGATTACACTTTATTTACACTTTAATTATATGATGAAGTCGTATCTCACAGGCTGTTATTTTCTCATGTTCGCATACAAGGCTGAAAGGACCAAGAAGGTGGCCCATGGAAAACCTCCTCCTGCGTCTCAGTGAAGCCAATGGAGCACCTCCTCTCAGTACTAACGTGCTTCTCTCACTGCCCCTTTGTGGGAGCACAGACATGACATGAAGTGATTTAGGTTTTCAACAGGCCACACTGGCTGCTGCTGTGTAGACACAGAGTGCAGGACACAGAAGCACCGAGGGGAGGTTGCAGCAGATGCAAGGAGACTTTCCCACATGGGAGGCTTAGGCTGGGGAGGTCCCAGTGGAGACAAGGGAAACAGTCACATTTGGGATCTATTTTGGAGAAACAGCTGAAAAGAATTGTTGATAGCTGGAGTTGGGATTTGGAAGCTAAGTGAAAGAAAAGAATGAAGGTCAATGGCTAGGCTTTAGCTTAAGTAGCCTGTGAGAAGTGGTGCCATTTACTGTGGAGGGGAGAACCAAAAGGAAAGCAGGTTTGGGATAAAAGCAAGAGGTGCATTTTGGACATGTTAACTTTCAAGTGCCCATCAAATATCCAAATGGAGAGATCCAGTAGAGTGCTAGATACTAACCTTCTGCTCATGGGCTAGGACAAAGTTGCTAATGAATCTTTAGGGTTGGTCAATGTTAGACAGAATTTCAGGTGATGAATCATATGACACCACTTGAGAGGATGCAGCCAGAGGGAAAAAAAGGTGCCAGGAATGAACCTAGGGAGTGCTGAAGTTGAGAAGTCAAGCAGGAGGGAAGCCAGAAAAGGAGACCTGGCCAGGGAGGTAGGAGGAAAAGGAAGTCAGTATGCTCTCCTCAAGGACAGCATGTTATCCTCCAGCCATAGGGAAGAATGTGTTTCAAGAGGGAAGTGGTGAGCCATGCCCAATGTTGCTTACACTCAAGTCACATGAGAACAGACCACTGATTCAGTCCTGTGAAGTCACTGAGGCCCTTGATAGGCTATATGTGAAGTGGTGGAGACAAACCTGCTTGTGACTACAGTAAGCTGGAGAAATAATAAGTTGTATGGAATTGTATAGTAGCCCTCCCATACCCATGGTTTCACATCCCACAGTTTCAGTTACCCCTGGCAAACCACAGTCTGAAAACATTAAGTGGAAAATTTCAGAAACAAACAATTCATAAGTTTTAAATTGCATGCTGTTCTTCACCACATGGTAAAATCTTGTGCTGTCCCACCCTATCCCACCTGGGATAATCCCTTTTTCTAGTATCTCTATGCTATCACTTAATAGCCATGTGGGCTACCAGATCGACTGTCATAGTATCTCAGTGCCTATTCAAGTCATCCTTATTTTACTTAATAATGGTCCCAAAGCACAAGAGTCATGATGCTGGCATACTGTTATTTACTTACTTTTTACTTTTATTTTAGGTTCAGGGGTACATGGGCAGGTTTGTTACATAGGTAAGCTGCACGTCATGGGGTTTGGCATACAGAAGGCATGTTGTTATAACTCTTCTATTTTATTATTGTTGCTGTTCATCTCTTACTGTGCCTAATTTATAATTTAAACTTCATTATAGGTATGTATGTGTAGGAAAAAACATAGTACGTATAGGGTTATGTACTATCTTTGGTTTCATGCATTCACTAGAGGCCTTGGAAGGATAAGGGGGGATGACTAAATATGAGGAAGAACCTGAATGTCTAATTCAAGGCTGGTTGCTGAAAGAGAAAATATGAGTCTGGGGATGTACACGGGGAGAAAAACCAAAGGGATGCACTGAGGAGGGAAGGAGGACACATAGAGTCCCTGGGGTCTGAGCAAAGACAGCAAAGGACAGGCTTGGGCATGAGCAGAAGCTGGCCTCACTAACTACAGGGGCTTTCTTAAATCTCTCTGACACCAAACCACATCTCCCCAAAACACTCAATAGCTGCCTGTCGACTCTCAACCCATCTGGCTTTCAAGGCCATTCTTTGTCTAGTTTCATCATACCCACCCCTTTTATCTACTTTTAACAGCAACTTTCAACTCCATGTTGATCAACCTGCACAACTATACCATGCACATACCATCCCCTCTCCTTTCCCTGCTACCTCTCCCAAATCGCACTCATTCCTACAGCCAACTGGGAGGCCGACCCTAAGTACTGGAGCTTCCAGGGGTGTGGGCTAACTCCCACCATCCCACCCCCATTCCCACAAAACTTAAACACCTACCACTCCATTTACAACAAAATTAGATCATATCTGTATTATTCTGTTTCATGTGTGCCAGTTTAATTTCCATATATAATAGATGTTTCCATATATAGTTTCCATATATAGTAGAAAATTTAAAATATTTGTAAATTATTCTTAGCTACCAAATCATCTACTTAGAAATTTAAGCACAACTGCTATCATTTCACTTACCGCATTAGACCGCATTAGTAAGTTTATTCTTCTACCCTACTATTCCCCCACATTTTGGAATTTTACAGGACATAAAAGGTAATAGGAAAAATCTGGTAAGTTGTGAACAATGAATAAGTGATTCTGAACCCTCCTTTCAATTTATGGCCTTTAATTTATGTGAAAACATCATTCTGGAAAGCAATTATAGGTCAAGCATCCATAATCCAAAATCGAAAGTGTTCCAAAATTTGAAACTCTTAAGTGTCAATATGATGCCACAAGTGGAAAGCTCCACACCTGACCTTATGTGACAGGCTGCAATAAAAACTTTGTCTATACAAAAGTATTAATAATATTGTATAAAATTACCTTCAGGCTATGTTAGTCTAAACCCATCTGGTTTTCAAGGCCATTTCAAGGCCATCTTATATATATTTCATATATATAAAATATGTATGAAATATAAGTGAATTTCAGTTATAATTGGGTCCCATCCCCAAGATATCTCACTATGTATATGCAAATATCCCAAAATCCAAAAAACTCTGAAACACTGCTGGTCCCAAGCATTTTGGATAAGGGATACTCAACTGTAATAGCCAATAATGGGAAATGAAAAAGAGAGACAGAGAAGGAGAAAATACATTCATATCTAGCTGACAAATCCATAATCTCATAATTCAGTTAAAAAAAAGGGGGGGTGCAGGCCAGGTGTGGCTCATGCCTGTAATCCTAGCACTTTGGGAGGCTGAGATGGGAGATTGCTTGAGGCCAGATGTTCAAGACCAGCCTAGGCAATAAAGAAAGACCTTGTCTGTACAAAAAGTAAAAAAATTAGCCAGGTGCAGTGGCATGTTCCTGTCATCTCAGCTACTCTGGAGGCTGAGGCGGGAGGATCGCTTGAGCCTGAGAGGTCGAAGCTGCAGTGAGTTATGATTATACCACTGCACTCCAGCCTGGGTGACAGTGGGAGACCATGTCTCAAAAAAAAAAAAAAAACAAACCAGTAGGTCCTAAAACAAACTTTTCTTACTTTTACCAAATATATACTAGACTTTAAAGCACTTTTTTTTGTTGCTACTCCACTAGCCAAGAGTGACTCAAAAGTTCCACAGTGGAGTATAACACAATATATTAACAAGAAAAAAATTCAAAACTTTTCAATACTGAGATTTTGCTTTCTGTCAAATGTACCAGAACTTCAAAAGCATCTGCCATCATTCTTGGAGAAAGCATCAAGGAATAGAGGCATGATTTAATGGTAAAACGATGTTAACTCCTAAGTCTTCCTGCAATTTCAAGAAACCTATTAAGCTACTGTCCTGGGTAAGGATAGAAATAAGAAAGAAATAGTGAGTTTTAAAAAATAAATTCTTTTTCATGAGCCAGTAAAATAAAAATGCATTTTCTGTGGCACAGGCTTTATCTTCTTCCTAATAGCGCAAAGTACTATACAGAAAAATCTTCACATGGAAAGCAAGAAACTAGGGGCAAAGGAGCTGGGGACAAACCATATTCGGATGTCCAATGCATTTTTAAAGAATAATAAGACATTTGGTCAAATATGACAATAAGTCATATTTGGTATATGCTTGAAGTCAAATATTATTTTAAATGAAGTCATACTGGCTTTAAGTTTTACCTTAATTTCTTTTATAAACTTTCATGGAGACAAAAACTATGTCTAGGGTTTTAATAACCACAGAGTTGGATTATTATTCATTTTGTTGAAATACAAGGTCATGGTTCTAAACAGGTTTATTCCATAGAGAGTCTGCCATTTATTAAATAATTTGCCCATATCCAACATATGTTTTTCTGTATCTACATTATGACTAAACTCTGGCAATAAGCCATAAATAAGAATGGGGATTAAATACCACTTTAGTTTATTATTATACTGTACAATTCCTAAGCCAATGGTTTATCTGGAAAAATGGGAAGAGTGGGCTGCTAGTCCTCACAGCAGTAGCAAATCTTTTGTTCCTTCTTTCATTGTTTAGACTTTCTTTAATCACCCTCCTTATAAATACTAGCAGGTTCCAAGATGAGATGTTTACTGAACAGTAAACACTCCATTTGTTTTTAAGAAGTGAATCAACAGAGGCATTATGAAATGTCAATTAACTGTAACATTTATACAGGACATTCTGTCTGAGGAATGCACTTTACAAAACACAACAATCTCCCTGTAACAGTAAGTACTGTAAGGTGCCATTCACTCCAAGGAAAGCCATCTCGGGATAGGCCAAATCCAGTGAGGGTAGGCAGAATCTTTCACACTCTGGCATCCCAAGCCTCAAGCAGTGACTCACAGAGTACAGCGAGAGGGGGCCTTGGAGGTCAGTGGGAACTTCTACCCAATTCAGGATTCCTTCACCTCACTGCATCTGCCTGGACACTTGTAGGGAGGACAGGCCACAGACCCAGTAGATCTGAAACTATGGACTTGGGAATTAACTTGAAGCATTTAGGGTGGTAAATTCATTCAGCAGAATTTACATACATTTAATATATATTATTGTGCTTTTAATGCAAAATATACTTGCAACTACCATTTCCTTAAATACAGAGACATTAACAAATAGTCCATATGTGTCTCTCTGATGGTCCAATAGATTTTTTTTTTTTTTTTTTTTTTTGAGACAGAGTCTCACTCTGTGACATGATCTTGGCTCACTGCAACCTCCACCTCCTGGGTTCAAGTGATTCTCCTGCCTCAACCACCCGAGTAGCTGGGATTACAGGAGGCCGCCACCATGCCT
Organism: Piliocolobus tephrosceles; assembly: GCF_002776525.5. Lineage (NCBI taxonomy): Eukaryota > Metazoa > Chordata > Mammalia > Primates > Cercopithecidae > Piliocolobus > Piliocolobus tephrosceles. Next base: position 30,792,960 of record NC_045437.1, read on the forward strand.
GGCTGATTTTTGTGTTTTTAGTAGAGACAGGGTTTTATCATGTTGGCCAGGCTGGACTTGAACTCCTGACCTCAGGTGATCCACCCACCTCGGCCTCCCAAAGTGCTGGAATTACAGGCATGAGCCACCATGCCTGGCTGAGATTTTTACGCATTATATGTAGCAATGACTCTCCAAAAGAAAAAAAAATCAAATCAAACCAAGGCAGCTTGATTTTCCCTTTTTCCATTGCTACTCTTCTGGCCCCTCCTTCCCAAGGGTCTTACTGATAATACATGGATTACTTGAATGCCACCAAATGCCTAATCCTTCAGACACCCTTTTTGTGGTAATAGTTCATCACAATTTGCAAGAATGAATTAAATATAACTATTCAGCTCACATTTAGTTGGTTAAACACTGACGTTTTTAAAATTATGGGTGGCATATTCGCTTGAGATAACAGCATCATAAAAGTTAATTATTTTGTAGTTTTCATGGGCAGCCAGGCTATCAAGAATTATTTATTAATTTTAAGGCTTCATGCCTTTTTTTGTAAACCCTAGCCCAACCCAAATGAGATTAAGAACGATACTACCCAGCCATTCAAACTGCTGACCGTAACCCTTCTTGATCCCCCCCGTTGCCCTATTTCTAGTCAATAAGTAAATAGCCTGGGATAAAAGCAGTATGATGAATGGCATTCCTTCCTTTAATACTTATTTACTGAGTACCTGTTCTGTGAAAGGTCCTAGTTACAAAGAACAGAGAGAAAAAACATGAGTAGGACCATAGAACTTCAAAATCCTTACAGTCCAGTAAAGAAAAATAGCCCCATAACACAATTATGGGTGCACAGAAGAACAAGAATATGTACCATAAAACAAATACCAGCAGGATTTGAGCCAGATAGTACAAGGTTACATGGGCATTACAGAGGAAGTTTTACAAAGACGATCAGCACACAGGGAAGGAACAGGGTATGCTTGACAACCCAGGTAAGCAGCTCTGTCTTACTTGGGTCAGTCTGTGAGAAGCTGTGCCCAGCTGTGGACTGCTAGCTGATAGCAGTCAACTAGCAGCAGATCCTGGCAGCCAAGGCCAAGAGGCTCTTTCTGAACAGACACTTGGGGTCAACTCTGCATCAGCAAAAAAATCATATTCAGGGCAAGAGCCTCTCAATACAAGCAGCAAAGGCCAAATGTCAAAGGACAAGAGAGATTATTTGTTTATTCTCTGTCAATATCATTTTCAAAATGGTAAATTCAAACATCACACAGTTTCTCAGGTGTCACCCCTTCTGCCATGGTGAGAAAGCCATCTCTTTGTAACAGAGCAAAAGAAAACATAAATCATGGGGTTCGAATGATGTTACCAAAAGACCTAATTTACATACCAACAACTGCGGGAGGGGAAGATGAGACAAAGATGATTTAAAGCCAGATTTTCATCATTGAAAAGTACATGTCTATGGTGTTCGTGTAGCCATGTTACAGGGCTATGGGTATTTAGGATTCTACTTATCAAAACACAGACTTTACAACATAGCAGGGTAAAATAAAACCATGGTCACACCATCCCCAAGGGTGTGATTAAGAGCTGTTTTAATTCATTCTTTTCTGATCTTAGACTCTCACAGAACATCACGTGAGGTATATGGGCAGATGATCATTTTCAAACAAGAATTTTAAAGCTCTATCCTGCTTTTCCTTTTACCTCTTGATTGAAGAGGTTTGGTTTATGATAACCTCAAAGGCAACAACTCAAGGCAAGTCAATTTTTTAAAAAACCTGATATATGAAGGAGATATTGGAAAAGGAAGCCAAGTCAGCCATTGCTGGCAATTTTTGTGGAGGCCAGTGGGCAGCTGAAGTAATTGCCTCAATTTCCTGTCACTTCCAACCCTACTCTGTCCACCTTTAATCCATCTCAGTCTGGATCCCCAGAATGATAAGCATAGCTATTCCACTTTCCAACTCCCCATCTTAAAAAGAAAGCCACCCTCAAGCAATTTCCTCTACTGGCTTTCCAACTAGAACCTGCTGTACCTCACACACAAAGATAATCCTCCTTGCAAGCAACCCCAGAACCTCATCAGCCATTAAGCATTTGCTTCCATTCAATTGTCAAACTGTGTTAATAAGTTTATATAGACCTAGGCCATTCCATTCCCAGATTCTTTGAAGGCCTCAAGACCACACATATATGAGAATATCAATATGGGAAGGTATCTTATAAAACCAGGAAATTAAATAAGAAAAGCTAACGTACAAAACTTTCTGACTCGTTATATGAGGCTAGTATTACCATTATAATGAAACTAGACAAAACATCACAGGAAAAGAAAACTACAAACCAGTATCTTGTGAATATAGACACACAAATCCTAAGCAAAATACCACCAAACTGAATATGGCAGCACATGAGAAGAATGAGACACCACAATCAAGTGGGAGGCATTCCAGGAAAGCCAGGTTGGTTTAACACCCCAAATCAATTAGAATAAAAGAATAAAATGACATGATTATGTTAACAGCTCCCGAAAAAGCATGTGACAAAATTCAACACCATTTCATGATAAAAACACTTAGCAAACTAAGAATAGAAGAGACCTTCTTTCCTCTGATAAAAAGCATCTATAACAACCCAACAGCTAACATCATCCTCAATAGTGAAAGACTGAATGCTTCCTACTGAGATTAGGAAGACAAAGATCTGTTCTCAATACTTCTATTCAGTATTGTACTGGAGGCTCTAGACAGGGCAACTAAGTTAAGAAAATGAAATTAAAAGGATCACACAGGAAGAAGTAAAACTATTGCTATTTGTAGATAATATTATTTCATGTATAAAAAAATCCTAAGGAATCCACTAAAAAACTATTAGACCTAATAAACAGAAGCAACAAGGTTGGAGGTCATAAGACCAATACACCAAAATTAACTGTATTTCCATACACTTTCAATGAACAACCTGAAAATGAAATTAAGAAAACAATTCCAGGCTGGGCGCGGTGGCTCACGCCTGTAATCCCAGCACTTTGTGAGGCTGAGGCGGGCGGATCACAAGGTCAGGAGATGGAGACCATCCTGGCTAACACAATGAAACCCCATCTCTACTAAAAATACAAAAAAATTAGCCGAGCATGGTGGCAGGCGCCTGTAGTCCCAGCTACTCGGGAGGCTGAGGCAGGAGAATGGCGTGAGTCTGGGAGGTGTAGCTTGCAGTGAGCTGAGATCGTACCACTGCACTCCAGGCTGGGCGACAGAGCGAGACTCCATCTCAAAAAAAACAAAAAAGATTCCATTTATAACAGCACAAAAAAGAATAACATACTTCAGAATAAATTTTGCAAAAGATATGCAAAATGTATACTCTGAAAACTATAAAACATTCTGAAAAAATTTTAAAAGACAGATAAATAGAAAGATATCCAAGTTCATGAATCAGAAAACTTAAGATTAAGATGGTAAGCCTGGGCAACATAGCAAGAGCCATGTCTCTATGTAAAAAAAAAAAAAGAAAAAGAAAAAAAAGGTTAAGATGGTAATCATCAACCTAAATGCCCTCCAATGATAGACTGCATAAAGAAAATGTGGGACCAGGCACGGTGACTCAGGTCTGTAATCCTAGCACTTTGGGAGCTCAAGGCAGATGGATAACTTGAGGCCAGGAGTTGGAGACCAGCCTGGCCAACATGGCGAAACCTTGTCTCTACCAAAAATATAAAACTTAGTCAGGCACGCTGGTGCACACCTGTAATCCCAGCTACTCAGGTGACTGAGGTGTGAGAATCGCTTGAACCCAGGAGGCGTGGGTTGCAGTGAGCCAAGATCATGCCACTGCACTGCAGCCTGGGCAACAGAATGAGACACTGTCTCAAAAAAAAAGAAAAAAAAATGTGGTACTTCTATACCATGGAATACTATGCAGCCATAAAAACAAATGAGATCATGTCCTTTGCAGGGACATGGATAGAGCTGGAGGCCATTATCCCTAACAAACAAACACAGGAACAGAAAACCAAATGCCACAGATTACATGGACACACAGAGGAGGACAACACACACTGGGGCCTTTCGGAGGGTGGAGAACGAAAGGAGGCAGAGGATAAGGAAAAATAACTAATAGCTATTAGGCTTAATACCTGGGTGATAAAATAATCTATACAACAAACCGCCATGACACAAGTTTACCTATGTAACAAACCACACTTTAAATAAACATTTTTTAAAAAGATGGTAATGATTTCCAAATTGATCTATAGAATCAACATAATGCCTATCAAAATCCCCACTGACTTCTTTGCAGAAATTGACAAGCTAATCCAAAAATTTGTGAGGAAATGCAATAAACTCAGGATAGTTAAAACTCCATCAAAAGTTTTGTACTTCAAAGGACATCATCGAGAAAGAAAAGACAATTCACAGAACGAAAAAAATGTTTGCAAATCTGATAAGGAATTTGTATCTGAGAATATATTTAAAAACTATTATAACTCAATAATTTAGAATAACCCAATTAAAAATGGGAAAAGGACCTGAACAGATATTTCTCCAAAGAAGATGAACAGTCAATAAGCACCTGAAAAGATGCTCAATTTCATGAGCTCTGAGGGAAATGCAAATCAAAACCACAATGACATAATACTTCATATTCACTAGAATAGAAGGGCTAGAATAAAAAAGACAGACAATAACAAGTGTTGACCAAAATGTAAAGACATTGGATCCCTGCTATACTGCTGCTGGGAATATAAGATGGTGCAGCCACTTGGGAAAACAGTCTGACAGTTCCTTAAAAGGTTAAACAGAGTTACCATATGACCCAGCAATTCTACTCCTAAGTTTATACCCAAGGGAAATCAAAATATATGTCCAAACAAAATCTGTACATAAATATTCATAGCAGCATTATTCACCAGCCAAAAAGTGGAAACAATCTAAATGCCCATTAACTGATGGACAGATACATAAAATATGGTATGCTCACATCACAGAATATTATTTAGCAATAAAAACAATGAAATATTGACACATACCATACTATGGACAAATCCTGAAAACATGCTAAGTAAAAGAAGACAATTGCAAAGAACTGACTTACATGATACCTTTCATATAAAATGTTCAGAAGAGACAAATCCAAAGAGGTTGAAAATAAATTGGTGGCTGCCTAGGATTGGGCAGGCTAAGGAACATGGGGAGATTACTAATGGGTACAGGGTTTCTTTGGGGTAATGTCAGTGTTGCAAAATTAGATGATGGCCATGGATACACAATTTTGTGAACACACCAAAAACCCCAAATTGTATGCTTTAAATGAGTAAATTGTATAGTATGTGAATTACATATCAATCAAGTTGTTTTTTAAAAATCAACTTTACCTTGAGGGAGTTGGGTCATCTTGGCCAAGGCGTGACATAATATTTATCAAGGTGTTAATTCCTATTTAAAATAAAAAACAAATACACAAGTAAATACAGACAGAAGAATTATAGGACCATCATATTACAGTAGAAAAAAAGTATCTCATCTCAATGTGATTTTAAAAGATTTGGAATCTACCTGTCTAAAAGTGCAATAAATAATTATTTAAAACACTGGATAGGAAAAAGAAATTTTTCTAAAAAACTCATCAACCCTTATTATAGTTCTTGCTCAAAGTAAATATTATAAAAGTATCCATGCAGTGGCTCATGTCTGTAACCTCAGCACTTTGGGAGGCAGAGGCGGGTAGATCACTTAAGGTCAGGAGTTCAAGACCAGCCTGGCCAATATGGCAAAACCCTGTCTCTAATAAAAATACAAAAAAACTAGCCAAGTATGGTGGCATATCCCTGTAATCCCAGCTATTCAGGAGGCTAAGGCAGGAGAATCGCTTGAATCCAGCAGGCAAAGGTTGTAGTGAGCTGAGATTGTGCCACTGTACTCCAGCCTAGGTGACAGCGTGAGACCCTGTCTCAAAAAAAAAAAAAAAAAAAAAGAGTCAGTAATCACTAGAATATGAAATGGTGAAAGAGTCACCCAGGGAACCGTTCCTAGGAGCGAAATAATTTACAACAGAAAACACAGGCCAAAATAGGATATTCACATCTTAAAATCATGCAGACATACCTTTCTTCCGCATGTGCATGTGATGAACTTTTCTGTCTCCATATTTGGGCTGCCGAATTCCACAGTTAGACAAAGAATTCCTGGCATGATCAGGGTTCATTCCAAAATTTAAATGATGACTTGGATGAGTCATGGCCAGCTAAAATTTCAATGAAGTAAGTTCAGTCTTTAAAACAGCATAAACTAGGTGCAATGGTTCACGCCTGTAATCCTAAGATGGAAGGACCACTTTAGCCCAAAAGATCAAGACCAGCCTGGGCAACACAGTGAGACGCCATCTCTACAAAAAATAAAAAATTAGCCTGGTGTGGTGGCACGTGACTGGAGTCCCAGCTACTCAAGAGGCTGAGGTGGGAGGATCACTTGAACCCAGGAGGTCGAGGCGGCAGTGAGCTATGATCACGCCACTGCACTCTAGCCTGGGTGACAGAGGGAGACCCTGTCTCAAAAAACGAAAACAAAACAAAAACTCAGCATGGGAGCACCATCTTTGTATCATCCTAAATTAAGCAGGAAAGGGAGCTGTCTGTCCATCTGAATTTTAAGCCCTGATCTTTCCATCTTATCTCCCCAAGTATCCGCAAACAGACGACCTACAGAATGGCAGAAAATATTTGCATACTATATATCCAACAAAGGACTAGTATCCAGAATCCACAAGGAACTAAAACAAATCAGCCAGAAATAATAATAATAATAATAATAATAATAATAATAATAATCCCATTAAAACGTGGGCAAATGACATGAACAAACATTTTTCAAAAGAAGATATAGGCCGGGCGCGGTGGCTCAAGCCTGTAATCCCAGCACTTTGGGAGGCCGAGACGGGCGGATCACGAGGTCAGGAGATCGAGACCATCCTGGCTAACACGGTGAAACCCCGTCTCTACTAAAAATACAAAAACTAGCCGGGCGAGGTGGCGGGCGCCTGTAGTCCCAGCTACTCGGGAGGCTGAGGCAGGAGAATGGCGTAAACCCAGGAGGCGGAGCTTGCAGTGAGCTGAGATCCGGTCACTGCACTCCAGTCCGGGCGACAGAGCGAGACTCCGCCTCAAAAAAAAAAAAAAAAAAAAAAAAGAAGATATAAAAATGGCCAACCAACATGAAAGAATGTTCAACATCACTAATCATGAGGGAAATGCAAATTAAAACCACAAGGAGATACCACCCACCACTTTACCCCAGTCAGAGTGGCCATTATTTAAAAACCAAAAAATAGCAGGTGTTGGTGTGATGCAGTGAAAAGGGAAGGCTTATAATACACTGAACTTTATATAAGCTACATGAATTAGTATAACCTCTACGAAAAACAGTATGGAGATTTCTCAAGAAACTAAAAGTGGATCTAATACTTCATTCAGTCCTCCCACTACTGTGTATCTACCCAAAGGAAAAGAAGTCATTCTATCAAAAAGACACCTGCACTTCTATGTTTACTGCAGCACAATTACAGTTGCAAAGTTATGGAATCAAACGAAGTGCCTATCAACTGATGAGTGGATAAAGAAAACGTGGTATACATATACCATGGAATACTACTCCACAATAAAAATAATGAAATAATGTCTTTTGTAGCAACTCAGTTGGAACTACAGGCCCTTATCCTAAGTTAATTAACTCAGAAACAGAAAACCAAATACTGCATATTCTAACTCACAAGTGGGAGCTAAGCTATGGGTACTCAGGGTCATACAGAGTGGTTATAATGGACACTGGAGACTCAGATGAAGAGTGTTGGGAGGGGGATGAGGGATGAAAAACTACCTATTGGGTATTGGGTGTATATACACTACTCAGGTGACAGGTACACTAAAAGCCCAGACTTCACCACTATACAATTCATCCATGTAACCAAAAACCACTTGTACCCCTAAATCTACTGAAAAAAAAATTTTAAGTGGCCAAAACAAATTTCCAGATCTCTGACGCAAGCCCTCTTCTGCAAACAAACGTAAAAACCCACATCTTTAGGTTGAGCACAGTGGCTCACACCTGTAATCCCAGCACTTTGGGAGGTCGAGGCGGGCCGGGCGGATCACCTGATGTCAGGAGTTCGAGACCAGCCTGGCCAACAGGGCAAAAGCCCGTCTCTACTAAAAATACAAAAATCAGCCAGGCATGGTGGCGGGCACCTGTAATCCCAGCCACTCAGGAGCCTGAGGCAAGAGAATCGCTCGAACCCGGGAGGCGGAGGTTGCAGTGAGCCGAGACTGCCCCATGGCACTCCACCCCAGGCAACAAGAGCGAGACTCTATACCAGAAAAGAAAAAAAAAAAAAAAATCTACATCTTTCAGAGAAGTTAGAACACTCAGCACCTGGAAAAGGAGGAAAAGCTGGAAGAAGGTACTCAGATTTGACAAATTTCAGTTTTAGTCAATTTTTTTAGGGACGATCTCAAATAAATGTGAGAGAATGGGCTGGAAAGTAACAGAGGCAACCAGGGTAGAGCAATGGAGAGAACTATGTTTCTATCCATCCTTGTCACTTCCCAGGATAGAAAACCCAGTGTACCATTTGTGACCTGCAAGATGAATTACTCCTATCTTGTTATGACGTGAGTTTACAGGAGAATAATTCTTACCTGTAACAGACAACGATCTTGGAAGGTATATCCTATCAACTTGTCCAAATGCATTAGGCATTGGTGGTAGCGGATATGATGGGTCAGAACAGGTAACATCATTGCATGCTAGGGGAAAAAAAAAAAAAGTATTCAATATGTTTAACTTTATAAAAACTTATAAAGTCACTTCATTTGTTTTACAACAAGTCAGAACCATTTTCACATTCCAAATTCCATCTCACTAAGTCCTCAAACAGCTTATTGGCTGCATGGCATTCTGGAGAATCCTCTGTGAGAGACTGTAGCTGTTAAGAGTATATAGTCTCTAGAATCAGAATGCCTGGGTCCAAATCCTGCTCTGCCACATATTCACTGTGTGACCTGGGGCAAGTTATCTTACCTCTCTGCTTCAGTTTCCTCATCTGCACAAGGAGAATAATAAATATACCTACTTTCAAGGATAGCTAAAAGGATTAAAAGAGGAAATACAAAAATCTTCTTAGAACAAGGCCTGTTAGCCCTCATTCCGTTAGGAATAGCCCTGGTTCTATCAGTATTCAGCAGGGTAGTTTTGAGTAAGTCACATGCATTTCTGTGCCTCCTTGTCTACCTTTAATTAAAGGGGAATGGATTAGGATTCATTCATTCGGAAACTTTTTTAGGCTCAAGATATTTTTGAGAATCCAAGGAAAATGACTATTTCCCCAGAAAAATGTCCCTGTGCACAAACATGCAAAAGCTGTACACAATTTTAATGGGTTCAAAAACCCCTGAAGCCCATGATTATCCTTTAAGAGCTTCTCAACCAGATATGCCACCCTAGGTTTAACATTTAATGATCTAACATTCTGAAGACAGTTTTTAGAAAGACACCAGTACAGTTAAGGTACCCAAGGACACGGAATTTAAATTTTTCCTTCAATCCCTTTTCATTTGGCTATAAATTCCTTATTGGGAGATAATTTCATGGAAGGCATATCTTTTTCTTTTCCTTAATACTGTTTCCCAAGAACATAAAAGAATGTAGGGAGTCATTCTTATTCATCAGAGCCTGGAGGATGGACCCAGCCCACAGAATGACTGACATATGCTTTATATTATTTCAGTCTTTGAAGTATTTTAAGCTGGCATTGTTTAAAAGTACATGAAAATGGATTTGCTTCAAACTATAGAAATTAGTTATGTTATTAACTTATAAAGAAAGATTCATTCTACCAAATAGGATCTCTAATCAACAAAAAATCTTTCTTGCCAGTTCAATTCAGTAAGTATATAATTGAGCACCTCCACGTGTAAGGCCTTACAATATGTGTGGGAGACAGAAAAGGTGAAGACATTGTTTTTGCCATTAAAGCTAGATATATGCCATTAGAATTTTAATTATCAGCACGTTAACCACTTTGTTTTTATAAGTGCTGTATTGATAAACACAACAATATGGAAACAACATGCAAAATCAAAGTATAATAGCTTTCCAGCCATTTAAACTGCAGGAAGCTCAAGAGTTGATGCTAAAAACTCAAGGTGGATAGGACATGGGTTAGGACATGAAGACTATTCAGTGCAACTGCCTTTTCTAAAGCATGAACTCAACCTGGTGAATTGTTTACTCTCTTAATACTTCCTATGAGACATGAATCGCTGCCTGTCAGGAAAATAAAACCCTCTTTAGAGTTTGCTGATTATTTAAAAATTACTTTTTTTTTTTTTTTTGAGACAGGGTCTCACTCTGTCGCCCAGGCTAGAGTGCAGTGACACAATCACAACTCACTGCAGCCTCGACCTTCCAGGCTCAAGAGATCCTCCCACCTCAGCCACCAAGCCCCAGCAGCTGGGACTACAGGTGTGCAACACCACACTCTGCTGATTTCTGTGTTTTTTGTAGAAATGAGGTTTCGCCATGTTGCCCAGGTTGGTCTTAAACTGCTGGGCTCAAGGGATCGGCCTGCCTCAGCCTCCCAAAAGGCTAAGATTACACAGGCATGAACCAGTGTACTGGGCCCGAAAATTACTGTTAACTTTAAACCCAAATCTGTATCTTTGGAAGTTTTACCCCTTTAACCCGAGTTCTACCCAGAAACAAAATGCATTTAATGGCAGGCTTTCCACATCTTGTTTTAGCTAACCTACACCTTACTACTTTACTTCCTTTAACCTTTTCTCATATAAAACAGCTTTGAATCCCTTAACCACTATCTCTAAATCTGCCCCAAACAAAGCCTGTTTCTCTTTCCAAATAAACCTTTTGTGAGTACCACGGAAGGGTATAGATGACCCGTGTCCATCTTGAATCCCAGACATCAAGTCTCAATGTTACCTACAAGACTTTAAATTTCTAGCTCAGTTTTTAAAAGTATCAGTCTTTGCAATATTAAAATACAATCATCTTTATGTCTGGCATCTTTATGTCTGCCAACCGCTTTAATTAAAAAAAAAAAAGAAACTCAAATTCTCCCATAAAAAATAGAGCAACTAGACTAGCAAAATGAAAGACCAATGAACATTATCTATATAAAAACTAAATGACAAGGTACCCCCTTGAGTCCTTAACTAAGAGTAGATGAGGAGAGAGAGCTACGTCTCAGCATCTGTGTGAGAGAAGAGGGACACAGGTCCTGATAATGGAAGAAACTCAAAATTAACAATACATGTTCACCGGAAATAACCCAAACTGGAGAGGGCTCTGCCGAATCTAATTCATTGAGTGAATATGGGAGGACAGTCTAACTGTGCTGAAGACACGTGGGACCTACAAACACTCAAAACAAAAAAACAAAAGGTGAAGCTCCCTACAAGGTAAAAGCCCCACAACAAGGAGAAAGTGCTGGGAGTGCAAGCCACATTTCGCTAGAGAGGGATAATGAAAGGCAAAAGAGAGAAGGTCTAGACAAAAGCAGAGAAGAGAAGCGGAGGGGACAGATCTTAGTGTGAAGCCATATTATTACTTCTTTTATCACTGCAAAAACAACAGGAGGAGGAGCTCCAGATCCATGAAAAACTATCCTGGCTTATACCCCCTTTCTAAAAGTACAGGAAAATATTTCCTTTAGTTTACTTAATTTTTAAGTTTCTTAAAGAGCAACAGAAAAGAATCATGATCAAATCCCATTCAAAGATGTTTCTAAGAAGAGGAGTAGAATAACATCCTTGCTGATAATAAAAACATTCCAGAGGCTGGATGCAGTGGCTCACGCCTGTAATCCCAGCACTTTGGGAGGCCGAGGCGGGTGGATCACGAAGTCAGGAGATCGAGATCATCCTGGCTAACACGGTGAGACCCCGTCTCTACTAAAAATACAAAAAATTAGCTTGGTGGCAGGTGCCTGTAGTCCCAGCGACTCGGGAGGTTGAGATAGGAGAATGGCATAAACCAGGGAGGCGGAGCTTGCAGTGAGCCGAGATCACAAGACTCGGTCTTAAAAAAATTCCAGAGAAACATACCAATAACCTTCTAAGCAAATAAATTAATAAAACCATAGGAGGATTAACACAAATTACAAATAAATATTACATAAATTCGGAAATGAGATGAGAGGAAAGGAAGATTTGAAAAGAAGTGAAAAAATTCAGGAAAAAGAAACCTAAAAGGAGATAACCACTTCAAGACTAAACAAGAAGGAACACAAAATCAGATTAACCCAATGAATAGTGCTTTTGAAAAATAGAAACGAAGAATTCAAGAGAAAATGATGGATCCAGAAGAGAAGCAAAAAAGATATACGACACATATATGTTATAAGAAGATATAAGATGCAAAAAGTAATTACTACTTCTGGAATGAAGAATTCAAGAGAACATGATAGATCCAGAAGAGAAGCAAAGAAAATATAAGATGCATATAAGTGGAGTACTTTAAAAATCAAAATAATAGAAAATAATGAAATGTGTAATACAAGAAAAAGAAAACTTTCCTGAGATAAAAGGCAATCTGAAAGTATATACTGAAAGTATATACAGCATACCTGAAAAAATTAACTGAAAAGAGCTGAGACATATTCTAGCAAACTATTGGTTTCTAAAGAAAAAGAAAAAATCCTTTGGGCACTCAGACAAAAGGACCAAGTCACTTAAACTCATATTGTTATCACACTTCTTTTTTTTTTTTTTTTTTTTTTGAGATGGGTTCTCACTCTGTTACCCAGTTTGGACTACAGTGGCATGATCTTGGCTCACTGCAACCTCCATCTCCCAGGCTCAAGTGATCCTCCCACCTCAGCCTCCCAAGTAGCTGAGACCACAGGTGTGCACCACCACACCCAGCTAATTTTTTGTAAAGCCGGCATTTCGTCATGTTGCCCAGGCTGGTCTCAAACTCCTGAGCTCAGGTGATGCACTTGCCTTGGCCTCCCAAAGTGCTGGGATTACAGTCGTGAGTACCTATACCTGACCATATTGTTACCACACTTTGGACAGCTATGTTTTATGCCAGAAAACAATGAGAATGTATTTAAAATATTAAAGAAAGAAAATGTGATCCACAGATTTTATATCCAGCCAAACTGACAGTTAAAATAAAGACCACAGGCAAACTGTGAGGAACAAGCAGAAACTCAAGGACCACTGTTTCTATAAGGCCTTCTTGACAAATGGTTTAGAAAATGAGCTTCAGACAAACGAGAAAGGGGAGGTGGGAGATTGATAATGACATATGATCTGATGATTACTTGCAAATATATTGTTATTGGTAGATAATCACAAATGAGTCAACGTAAGAAATAATTAAATATTCTAACATTGATTAGTACAACCATCAGAAAACAAGGGAGAATAAGAAATATATAAAGAGTAGGATGAGGTTGCTGCCTGCCTTATTAACTTGCAACAAAAGGATATCACTTCAAATTAGATGCCAGGTGAGAGAGAGGATTATGGGAAGAAGCAGAGAGAAGCTACTTTTACTAAAAGACAACAAGATACACACACACACACAGAAAGAAAGAGAGGTAATGGAGAAATGTAATTATACCATAAAGCTGTCAGTATAAAGGTAACCATTAGAATAAAAATACAAGCCTTCCTGAATACAAAGGATATAAAAAGGAAAAAAACAAAGCCAATATAACGGATTTCATAGTACCCACTAACATAAAACAGTTTTACAGAAAGAAAGCCGAACATATCAATAAGCTCTATACATTGCTATGGAGTGACCTCCCAGACACATGGTTTGTTGTTGTTGTTGTTGTTGTTGTTGTTGTTGTTGTTACTGTTGTTTTGTTTTTTAGAGATGGGGTTTCACTCTGTCACCCATGCTGGAGTACAGTGGTACAATCATAGCTCACTGCAGCCCCAAACTCCTGGGCTCAAGTGATCCTTCCACATCAGCCTCCTGAGTGGCTAGGACAACAGGTGTGCACCACCACACCTGGCTAAGTTTGCAATCCTCCTGCCTTGACCTTCCAAAGCACTGGAATTTACGATCTGAGCCATCACACCTGGTCCAGACACATTGTTAAGTGAACAAAATCTCAGTAGAGAAAAGTGTGTTTAAGATACCACCATTCATACAAGAAAGAGGAAAACAAACAAAAATACATATATATTTGCTTATATAAAAATAAAAAATTAAGCCTTTTTTTTTTTTGATGGAGTCTCACTCTGTTTCCCAGGCTGGAGTGCAGTGGCGTGATCTCACCCCATTGCAACCTCTGTCTCCTGGGTTCAAGCTATTCTCCTGCCTCAGCCTCCCAGGTAGCTGGGCACAGGCACACACCACCACTCCTGGCTAATTTTTTGTATTTTCAGTAGAGATAGGGTTTCACCATGTTGGCCAAGCTGGTCTCAAACTCCTGACCTCAGGTGATCTGCCTGCCTCCGCCTCCCAAAATGCTGGGATTACAGGAGTGAGCCACCGCGTGCGCAGCCAGATCTTTTTTTTTTTTGAGACAGAGTCTTGGTCTGTCACCCAGGCTGGAGTGCAGTGGCACAATCTCGGCTCACTGCAACCTCCGCCTCCCAGGTTCACACCATTCTCCTGCCTCAGCCTCCCGAGTAGCTGGGACTACAGGCTCCTGCCACCACGCCCGGCTAATTTTTTTTTTTTTTTTTTTGTATTTTTAGTACAGACGGGGTTTCACCGTGTTAGCCAGGATAGTCTCGATCTCCTGACCTCATGATCCACCCGCCTCGGCCTCCCAAAGTGTTGGGATTACAGGCGTGAGCCACCGCGCCTGGCCACAAGCCATTTTTAAAAGACAGTTACCTATCGAGGGTGGGTGGCAAGAAAACGATACAAGGAACAGAGATAGAAGTTAGACTTAAAAAAAAAAAAGTACACTTGACTCTGTAAATCTGACTGCAGAGTCATGTAAACATTTTACATAATTATAAAACAATCTTTAATTTTTAAAAGGAATCTAGGCCAGGCACCGTGGCTCATGACTGTAATTCCAGCACTTTGGGAGGCTGAGGCAAGAGGATCACTTGAACCTAGGAGTTTGAGACCAGCCTGGGCAACAAAGCAAGACCCCATCTCTACAAAAAATAGAAAAATTAGCCACGCATGTTGGCACACACCTGTAGTCCCAGCTACTTGGGAGGCTCAGGTGGGAGGATGTGTTGAGCCTAGAAGTTCAAGGCTGTAGTGAGCCATGATCGCAGTGCCACTATATTCCAGCCTAGGTGACACAGCAAGACCCTGACTCAATCAAGTGGTCAGTCAGTCAATGGAACCCTTAAAAACAAAAGTAAAATGAAACAAATTAATTCTGTGTATCCAGCTTGTGGCATAACCACGAGATACAGAAAACTGAGTGTAAATCTCCAGTGAGATACAGCTATAAGATAATCAAAGACAAAAAAGAACAGTCAGTCCCCAACTTACAATGGTAAGACTCAAAAATTTTTGACTTTACAATGACATGTAAGCAATATTAATTCAGTATGCTCCTTGACTTATGATAGGCTATGTCCCAATAAACCAATCATAAACTGAAAATTCAACTTATGATATTTTCAACTTACTCCAGGTTTATTGGGATGTAACCCCATTGTAAGTCAAAGACCATCTGTCCTCTCAAACAAACAAGCAACTATTTTCCATCACCATATTGGTGGTGGTGCTGTTAAATTGTTAATCTGGGACTACTAGTTGTGCATTATGGAATAAATCAAATGAGTAATTTTTGGTGCTGTCGCACAGGATCTGCATATCAGGGTAATCAAATAGTTGATGAGGAAAAGATCCTTTTTTAAAAGTATTTTAGATCTTTTCCAAAAGTATTTTTAAGTAATAAATGAAGAAAGACAGAATTAGAATATCATTTTGGCAGACCTTAATTAATTACTGGGTCTAAGTAATGATCCATCGATGACTGATAATGTCACATACAAATAAAGAGAGTCCTCACCACCAGCTGTGAAAATATCTTGCAAAAAAACTGAACTTAAATCTGGTCAGTGCTGTTCAAAAGAACACTCTGTGATGATGGAAATATCCTATTATCTGTGCTGTTGTAATGGGCAGTAGCCACATGTGTCTACTGAGCACTCAAAGTGTGGTGAGGGTAACTGAGAGGCAGAATTTTTAATTTCATTTAATTTATTTAAATTTAAAGAGCCACATGCAACCAATGGTACTGGACAGTGCAGTCTTAGATCCAACTACCAATTTATAGGAAACACAAGGGGCAGAAGTACCTGGTAAATGACACCAGAAAGTTGCAATCAGCAAAACTCAGACTACACTGTAGGAACTCTACAGGACACATAATCCAATTTCTTCAGCAACAAATGTTTGCAAGGGGAAAAAAAGGAGAAATGGAATGAGAACCTACAGATTAAAGAGACTTAAACAACATCAACTAATCACAATGTATAGATCTCACGTGGACCCAAATTTAAACGGACTAAAATAAATTTAATAGATGAGAAAAATGTAAACATTGACTAGGTATTTGATGATATTACAGAAATGCTTTTGATAACAGTCAAAGCTAAGTGATAGTTTACGGAATTCATTATACTTTTCTCTTTCATCTTGTGCATTTTAAATTACTCCTAATAAAATATAATACTAACCAGATGAGGTGACATGCACCTGTAGTTCCAGCTATAGGAGGCTGAAGCAGGAGGACTGCTTGAGCCCAGGAGTCCAAGGCAACAAGGCCAGAGTGCACTATTATTGCACTTGTGAATAGCCACTGCATTCCAGCTGGGGCAATACAGCAAGACTCCCATCTCTTAAAAAAAAAAATTCTCTATCAGGTCAGTTAGCCTTTAAACAAATCTTTCCTTTCTTCACAAGCAGCACTATGCTCCAATTACAAAATCAAGTATCTCATACAGACTAAAAATCAAAATTCCTTTGTTAACAATAACTAGGAAGCCATTGCCCTCAGACATTCCTCCTTCCCTCTGCTACAAGATCTAATTTAGAAAATACATCCTTCAACTTGCTGTCCAAAGTCTGTGAATCCCTAGAGATGTTACTTTTCACTGTTAAGTCATTCCTTGACAAATCATTGAGCAAGAGAATCAGATAGTTTGATAATGCATGGCAGCCGTCCATCCCATTCCAGATGGCCACTCTAGGAAAACAGCACATTCATTAATTAGTCCAAATACAGCTCTCTGTCCACTCAATACAAATACCAACCACCACGACTCAGCTTTCCTCAAAGGCCAATAGTTCTCCAGGCACCTGTGCTTCCTTTCTTTTCCTTAAGAAGTTACAGTGTCCCCGCATTTGGCATGAGTCTCCTACTGATGATGTGACTGTGATGGTGTAAATTCTTTGCTCCTTTTTTCATGTCTTCTGAGTTAGTTTACTGATTTCCATGGACCACCTTCTCAGTATAGCACAGGGTCCAGGCGCCTCCCTCTACAGAAGATACCAATTTAACCTCAGTGTGTGAAACCCTTTTCTTAAAAAATATAGGTCCTATTGCAGCATGTTGCTTTTCTTCCTCTTCTGAGCCATTATGCTGAATTTTTTAGGCTCAGATTCAGGTTCTGATTCCTTTTTCTTCCACATTACCCAGAATTCACTCTAACAAGCAGCAACACAGAAAAAATTATTCAACGATTTATCTACAAACATAGTGACAGGTCCATATTCGGTTCATATATAATTACAAGTTATAGCACCCACTCCTAGGTTTTCAATCCTCTTAACATTGGCTGGGGCACCAGATAGAATTTTCTAATCTCCTAACAACCCTTGGTAACTTCTCTGGTTGGGGAAATGTACTTCCAGAGGGAGATGCTGGTACTGAGGTCACTCCATCTCAGATTTATCACAATGGTTTCCATCTCCTGCAGCCACCAGATAGCATCTCAAGGCTTTTACTAGCAACCTACTAGCAATTATTACTAAAATACAGTAGGTTCTGTATCAATGAACTACCGAATACAGAGAAAAACTACCAAGGATTTTAGATAAACCCTTTCTTCTAAAAATTAAGTATGAGCCTATCTGTTCAAAGACTTTGAATAATCATAAAATTATTCAAAGTATTCAATGTATAAATTCACTTAACTGCTATTTCCCAGTCAATTCGATTTTTATTCTTTATTACCAAAAATACTAAATGCTTTCATTTTGGAGGTGTTAAACTGCATTATGATATGCCACCAGCTTATGTGAGGAAAACACACCAAAAGAAAACATTTGGCCGGGCGCAGTGGCTCACGCCTGTAATCCCAGCACTTTGGGAGGCCGAGGCGGGCGGATCACGAGGTCAGGAGATCAAGACCATCCTGGCGAACACGGCGAAACCCCATCTCTACTAAAAATACAAAAAAATTAGCCGGGCGTGGTGGCGGGCGCCTGTAGTCCCAGCTTCTAGGGAGGCTGAGGCAGGAGAATGGTGTGAACCCAGGAGGTGGTGGAGCTTGCAGTGAGCGGAGATCGCACCACTGCACTCCAGCCTGGGCGACAGAGCAAGACCCTGTCTCAAAAAAAAAAGAAAGAAAGAAAACATTTATTCTAATACAAGAAATTAAATATCATTGTAAGCCACAGCCAATTCCACTTGTAAAAAAACAACAAAAACACTCTTGGTCCCTTTCTCAAAAAATCACAGGTTTTATTAAACATCATCAAAATCTTTACATTAAGAATAAAGGCCAAATAAACAATAAAAAATGTTAACATATATGACTTGTGACTAGACAAACCCGCCCTGGACTAAACATTTATTAAGGATGCAAAAAGACCCTATCCTAAAAATATGACTAAAATAGCTTCTAAAATATATTCAGATGTTTGGTCATTAATGCTACATGATAAAACATTTTGTCTGATTTCGTTACAAGAAAACTAGGGGGAATGGCTTTGCTGCCTTCATTGTTCACTGAAGGAATTTCAAGGTTAAAAAATTTCAAACAAAATGTATGGCAAACATCAATAATTTAAGGGCAACTGTTCAGAACCTTTGTGTGATGCATGTAAAATACCTGAGAATTTTAAAACATAAAGATTCCAGGAAGAGCTAACGTATCATCTGTGGCAAAAACTCTTAGTTAAAATGTACCCAGAGGTTCTCTACTTCTCAAATGTTTTCTGTAAGATGTATCAGTAGAAAGGAAGACTTTCTGACCGTTAATATGCAATAGGACCGACTAAGAGAAAGCTCAGTGAGAAGAGTCAAGGGAGTTTCAAATGACTAGCACTGAAGGCTTCACCACAGAGCCCATGGCTTGCAGAGTCAGTGCTTTATTAATTCCCCTATTCATAAAAAGAGTTACCACTTCAAAACAATTATGGAACAAGGAAAGGTGTAAATAAATATAATGAAAATATTCATTGCAAAAATACTTATTTTGAGCCAAAAGTCAACTACACTAGTTTACTTTTGCTCTCTTCCCCTAAACCTTACTGTAGGGTTTTTTTTTTTTTTTTTGGTATTTAAAGTTTGAACTAGGTTGCTCCCGTGTCGTGAATGAGTTGATGAACACCTCCAAATTTCCATATGTTGATGTTTTAAGCTCAATGCAGGTAACAATTTACTTTCACAACCCCAAGAATATTCACTGATGGTGAAATAATAGTTAATATGTCAAAATAAACAGATACTTCATCTGTTCATCTCACCTTGAGAGCTACAGAATACCTCCAGGATAATTTGATTTTGGTGTGTAAAGAACTATTTCACCAAAGCACAAGGTTTTTTGGTTTTAATAGTTCACTCTCAGCCCCCATGTTGCCACTGTGTAAGATTTCTTTCTCTTCCACTTCTATGGACTTCTCAGGTAGCCTGCTGGCTCATTTTCATTTATTTATATGCAGACATATTTCTTTTCAAACCATAAAGCAATTCCTTCTGTATTCAGTATATGAACTTATAGGCAACAATTTACATTTTTTTATCAAGTCATTTACATATGAGGGTAATTTTATCAAAATCTGAAAAAGACTTCCATTCGGAGGACCAGAGAATGGAAGCATGGCTTCTAAACAGATGGCAGTTCTCTCTGGAAGAATGAGAGTTCTACAGAGGGAAGAATGATTATTAGATCATAAAGCATTCACCTTCACAGGGGTTTAATCAGGATCCCTTTTCTTCCACCCGTTAGGCAAGGAAACTGAGTCCTTTTACCTACCAACCCCGAAACAGAATATAGCATATCACACAGCAAGAGACAAGATCACTTACTCCTCCAGCTGCTTCTCATCTAGCTGAGGGTAGAGGAAGACATTTGTGATATAGCTGAACAATACAAAACTGTACTGCAGCAGATAATTCAGCACTCTTGTTTGCTTTACAAAAAGAAAAAAAAAGGCTCAAAGCTTCAGAAAAAGAAAAAGATACTGTATTCAGTGGCCTTAGGGACTGCTACAGGAGGTGGGGGAGAAATCAAGTAAAACAGGATACTCTCTCCACTCCCATCTCCCACTAGTCAATCAGGCAGTTATTCTTTATCTTTTTACAAATAATGGCTCTAAAAGGGTTTTGTATGAAAAAACATACTTTGAAGTTAACCAAAAACACAAGTCCAAAACTACTAACTCAAAGGTCTGGAAGGTACCTTCTAGTTCTTAATGCTCAACAATTTTATGATCTCTTAGATAATCAACTCTGATTTATCACTGAGATCATCAAATGTGGAGCAAAGTGTCTAGGATTCTGCTCACTGTTCTGAGGATGTCTACCTTAGGATGACATTACATTGATTTTGGGGAAACACTGACAAATAGAAAAACCGGTGATATGGCTTCAAACGGCCCTGAGAGAGAATCAATGGAAGTAAAATATTCATCTAAAAGTACTGACAGTCATAAGATATTTGTCAATTGGTAAAATAACTGTGGACCTGGTGAAAACAGCTGTTTACCACTGTAGATGATTACCCTGAAAATATCTGGCAATATTACACCAATAGCAGTTCATCTTAATGCAAAAATAGTTAGCTTTGGATATCACTTAGTAAATTGTGTAGCAATACTTTTAAACTCTGCTAGTCAATATAATAATTAAATGCCAAACTGATTTTTTTTAAAATTCATTACGATGAAATGAACACTAAGAGGAAGCTAAGAGGAAGCTGCTTGAACTTACTGTAACACATGCTACCATCGAAACAAATAAATGGAAGCCTGGAAGTATTCTTCCAAAAGGATGAACACAGTAAACTACATTACCTGACCATAGCCTGTGTACTCATTTCCTTTACTATAATTCTCATGGACTTCATCCAATATCAATTGTGACAAAAGAATCAAGTGAAAAAACAGAAAATGCTGGTTTGGGGGATCTTTAATCACATATAAATTCCACCCACAGGAAAAACAAAAATGCTTATTAGTCAGTCAGTTACATATAGCAGAAATGTTACTCTATTGAGTTCACCCAAAGAAAATATATTATCATTTGATTCAAATATGAAGTATACACTGATTCTGTTCATTAATGCCTTCAGTTCTCTGCAATATAAATTGCAATATAAATTTGAGTCATCAGTCTATAAAACATACACTTCAGGAGTCTGCTTGCATGGCTGCTGGATTATCTCTTTTGTACAAGCACCTATACATGTGCTGCAAACAGGCAGATGCATAAGCAGATGCATGAGAAGGACAGACTTACCTTCATCCAAAGAGAAGAGACTGAACTGAACACTACTAAGTAAGCTTGTCCCCGCCCCAATACCCACAAGCACAACACACACACACATACCAGCATCAAAACAGACAATGAAAACAAAATCCAAATAATAGAAAACAATTTATAGTTGGTATTCCATTTAGCCTCAAGGTAGTATTTTCTACAGAACATTCTCAATTAAGAAACCCTCAGTACCAGATCTGTGTTAAAGGAAGAAAAGTATGGGCATAACTGTGTCCTCAGAAGTGTCCCCACCTGACAGACATCAGAACGGATGCCAGTTTTCCAGAATCCTTGGCTACTTAGCTCCACTGTTACTTCTCGTCTCATTGTATTCTTCTGCCGTATTTTTTGGAGTGCTTCCTAGAAAACAATTCATTATGAGTAACACAACTGCTATAAAGCAATAGTAAGCCAAACATCAAGCATTAGTAAATAAGTTGGATTCATTTACTATTATCCTTACATTCAGATACTCAAACCTCTTCATATAAAATTACAGTATTTTCTTTAAAATGGAGGCTAGAATGCTCAGAGCTTGGGGTATAATGCAGCGCAGCCTTTCTTGGCAACTAGATAAGAAAAAATCTACACCAAATCTACCATTCTGGTATTTTTGAACAAAATATGCCCTTTCATTGATAAAGGAAGCAAAATGTGGTTTGGGATTTGAAATCAGCATGTAAAATTTTTATCATGCCTCATGTTAAGTATTTACATCTAAGAAAGACAATCAGTAAATTCTTTTTTTTTTTTTTTTTTTTTGAGACAAAGTCTGGCTCTCTCGCCCAGGCTGGAGTGCAGTGGCGCAATCTCGGCTCACTGCAACCTCCGCCTCCCAGGTTCACGCCATTCTCCTGCCTTAGCCTCCCAAGTAGCTGGGACTACAGGCGCCCACCACCACGCCCAGCTAATTTTTTGTATTTTTAGTAGAGACGGGGTTTCACCGTGTTTGCCAGGATGGTCTCTATCTCCTGACCTCGTGATCTGCCCACCTCGGCCTCCCAAAGTGCTGGGATTACAGGCATGAGCCACCGCGCCCAGCCACACACTCAGCAAATTAACCTGAAACCCACATAATTCTAATTATGTTGCCTTCTAACTTGCAAACCCCTTATAAAAACCTTTGCTGCCTTCTAACTTGCAAACCCCTTATAAAAACCTTTGCTGCAAGGGCATATTTTATATAAAAAAAGACTACGATCCAAAATGTCACCTGTGAGACATGATTAGGAACCAACTCTTCCCTTTCACGGTCCTTCGAATAATTGTAAAAATAATTGTATATCTGTATGCATGCAATTGAATCAAAATCTCATAGGAATTCATAATAACAGGAACCACCCCCTACCCCCACTATTGATTAAGTTCTTTTTACAGGCCAAATACCACAAGAGGCCCATTAAACGGCGTATTTCAGAAGTTCATGGAACTACCTTTTTCATTGAGTGCACCAAAGGAGGAACATTTCAGTCAGCCTCTCAACCTTAGTTCCCTCCTTTATAAACAGGCTGACTGGCTTAAATCACAGTAAGTGACAAAGCCAGAATTCAAACACTTTTTCCAGCTTCAAAGCTTTGCTTACACAACCCCAGTAGAATAAAACTTCTGAGACAAAAATCTATGTTGATGCTGAAACCATTTTTCCTTGTAATTAAAACTAAAACATGAGTTATCCTGGACTACAGAGATACTACTACCCATTAGTAAGGAAATATGGAATTTGGGAGATGAAACCTTACAAAGTAAGTTTACCATGCTAAACTGGCAGACCAGTGGAAGACAATCTTTTCCAACTTTAAGACCAAGAAATCTGAGTAAGGCCCAATGTTGTATAATGTGCAAACAAATTAAAGATAAAAGGTTGATTCATCAAATTTAAGCTTTAATATCTATAAAAGATATGTTTGATTCCCAAAGGTAATAATCCATTAAGAAACTGGCATTTTAGGAGCTGATATAGATAGGATGTTCTGGCACCTCCAAATTTCACACTGAAATATGATACCCAGTGTGAGAGATGGGACCTGGTGGGAAGTTTTTGAGTCATGGGTGGATCCCTCATGAATAGCTTGGTGCCTTCCCCATGGTAATGAGTTATGTGAGATCTGCTTGTTAAAGAGAGTCTGGGACCTCCCTCCTCCCTCTCTTGCTTCCTCTTCTGTCATATGATGTGCCTTCTATGTGCTCCCCATCCACCTTCTACCATGACTAAAAGCATCCTGAGGCCTCCCCAGAAGCCAAGCAAATGCTGGTGCCATACTTCTTGTACAGCCTGCAGAAACGTGCACCAAACAAACCTCTTTTCTTTATAAATTACCGAGTCTCAGGTATTCCTTTAGAGGAATGCAAAACAGACTAATACAGGGATAAAAAGGCTCCCTTAAATACTAAAAGATTTCTTTAAATCAATTGGTATAATAATGTGGGGAGGAGGGTAAAGTATGATTTTTTAAAAAACATATTTTTCCATCTTGTACCAGAAGTATAGCGTGATACGACAATCGTGAAATAAACCTGAACCAC
Source organism: Piliocolobus tephrosceles (assembly GCF_002776525.5). Classification (NCBI taxonomy): domain Eukaryota; kingdom Metazoa; phylum Chordata; class Mammalia; order Primates; family Cercopithecidae; genus Piliocolobus; species Piliocolobus tephrosceles. The sequence goes on from NC_045437.1 coordinate 30,817,194, forward strand.
ATCATCATTAATCACCTAGGAATGGAATTTGATACAGACCTCCCTCTGTGCTAGCTTCTGTTTATCAGTTTGTTTGACTTTGGGACTATTTGCTAGGAGGTGGCGAAGTTTCACATAACTTTTCCACAGTTTTTGGTACCTAAGGAAAAGGACAGGCAAACATCTCAGGTAAACAGAAGGTAAATCTAAAGTGCAACAAAATCAGTTATTTTAAGAGGCCTCTTCAAATCATACATTACATTCTTCTGATTATTCTTAATGGCAGAAAGCTGTCATTCTAAGGAAAGTTATGACTTTGGAGTTGAGAGTTGGGATGGACAAAAGTCAACTGGAACCTGGTGATTAAGTTGATTATTGCTTATTTCGGTTAGAAATGAGGTGTGACTATATGAATGAATCTCTGGAAAGAATTCCAAAGACACAAAAACACCTCAACCAATGGAATCATCCTGTTTCTCACTGTTACCTCTTGAAAATAACAGATTTTATTTAAATATATACTTTCTGATATTTGTTGAAAAAAAGACCCCTTCTTTAATAGGGAGACTGTCAGTTGCTGAACTACTTATACCAAATATAAGAGTTGAAGAGTATTACAATAGAGAACTCCATTTGTGCCAAAACCCAAGCTACATAGCTATATCCATTTTTCCACTGGAGAGGGTAAAAGACTAATGGTGTATACCAATTTGTATTTACCATGACAATATAAGCATATTTGTTGTAGCCAAATAAGTTATAACCTAGACCAGTATAAAGGATACTGTCAAAGCGTCCTGGAAATGAAGCAAATATGCAGTCCTTTATCAATTCACAGTCCTGCCATCTGAGAGTCCACGAGAGCCTCATCACATTCTACTAACATTTTTCTGACAAGAAGGGATTTTCCAAAGATTTTCTGTCGTATTAAAACTGCTCCTTTCTTGGCCTTGGCTGGGCCTCTCCTTTTTTTTTTTTTTTTAAAGAATGGAGGAAAGAAAGAAGTACTTACACAGTGCCTGGTTCACTGCTTCATACTTTTATCCAAAGGGGGAAAAAAAAGAACAAAACCCTTTAGCCTCTTCTAATATATGTCAGCCAGAACTGTATTTATGAATTGAAAATCTCCCATGCCCTTTTCTCCCACTATGAATCCTTTTTTTAAAAAAAAATTAAGTCAGGAAGCTGTTTGTGTATTTAGTAAGGTAGGAAATCCAAACAGTCCCAAAGAATCTAATGGTAATATCTCCATTCCCACACATCCTAAATTTTCTCCCAGAAAACACTAACATGCCAGCTGGAAAAATCAAAATGTGGAAAGTTACATCAATTCTAAGAGTCAGAAGTCACGGCTCCTACTTCCAACACAACCTTGACTTTGCATGTGATCTTGAACTCTTAAGATGCCCCCAAAAAGAGAACTCTGCATAAATTCGGCAGTGCTAGGAACCAATATGTGCTACTTTCCTCTAGAGGGCACTGAAAAAATAAAAAATAATAATTATTATTATAAGGATGAATTAAGAAAACGTTCCTTAAAGTTTAAAAACATACAAGGACTTATGTTGATCAAGTTTGCCAAAAATATTCTGTTGAATAATAGTTTCTTGCACTCAAATATGTAGAGAAAATAATTCTTCAGGAGCTACCAAAATTGTTTCATTTGGGTAATCTAAACTGGAAGCATGGCTCATTTCAGGTCTTAATTTTTGAAAAGGAAATATCCACTAAAGGGTATTTCTCTGCTAATTCAGCTGTTAGTAGAAGGTGAAACTGGCTAAGACAAACACTGAGAAGTATCTTACTGTGGGTCTCCTGCATAACTCAACTGTGCAGGGCGTATCCCAAAGTGGACGATAATCGGAAAAGTAATCACATCAGGGTTGAACTGTTCACGATCCAGTTGATCGATACGGACAGAGCTTGGTTTCTGGAGAGAAAAATCAAAGCCATTTATTCCCATAAGAAGTCTTCACGTATTGACTGTAACCTAAGTAGGGAAGGAATAAATCGGACTTTTTTCTAGGAAAGCCTTGTCCCCAAAGGGAAAAGGTCATTTAAAACCCTTTAATTACAGCAGCTCTACTATCTAAAAACTATAATGTCATCCCTGTAAATGAGCCTATGCCATTTGGCATAATGAACAATGATTTTGTCCTTTTTTGCAGTCCACATAGAAACCTTTAAAAATTAAACTCTTAAAAGGACACCTAGTCAGATAGAACTTTTCCTTAACCTCTCCGAAGGCACAGGGGAAGGATTCCACATCACAGGCACAGCCTGTTCTGCTTTAATTTCACATTTCAGGATGCATAGACAGATGCCTCTATTTAAGTTTTTCTCCCCACTTTTTCTCAGTGGATCTTATGTATTTCTTTAATTCTACATCTTTAAGTTAGATAGTACAGTGGTGCAAAGGCCAAATAGTTAAGCTTCTCTTATTATGTCCATGTAGGACATTTGTGTATTTTAACAGAGAGCCTCATATTTTTTCTTCATGTCTAATAAAGGAAGAAGTGAATGGCTCATTCCTTCTGGATCATTTATGAAATGGCTTTCATCTTGAAAGCTTAAATGTATGAAAAGATGGTAAAATCACAGAGAACAGGTTTCAGCAACCTCCTTATAATCATCTCTCAGGACAGTCTCAATTAGAGACTCAATTGTTACTAGCACACCGTAGAGTCTGTGGCTCAGTTGCTTTGGAGGCTGAGGCTGTAAAACTGATTCACACAGAGGCCAATAATCTTCATTCTGTCCCACAACAATGCCCAACAACTAGAGTCTGGGTGGCTGCCTGGTTTCTCTGGGACAGACAAATTTCAATGCTAAAATCAGGAAATCTCTCAGCAACTGGGACAAGCTGGTCACTCTACCTGCAACTGTGACACCAGCCAGCTATCTGACAAATATTCACCGAGGTGACAAAGGGGATAAACTTGGGTGAATTCATCCACATTACTTAAAACACTCAAACCTTTGGGAGGCCAAGGCAGGTGGATCATGAGGTCAGGAGTTCGAGACCAGCCTGGCCAACACAGTGAAACCCTGTCTCTATTAAAAATACAAAAATTAGTCGGGCATAGTGGCGCACACCTGTAGTCCCAGCTACTCAGGAGGCTGAGGCAGGAGAATCACTTGAACCCAGGAGGCAGAGGTTGAGGTTGTGGTGAGCTGCGATTGTGCCACTGCACTCCAGCCTGGGCAACAGAGTGAGACTCTGTCTCAAAAAAAAAACCTCAAACTTTTTAAGTGTCATTTAATAGTCAAAATTTCACTAGCTTCTTGAAAGTTGGTCTCTGCTCTCAAAATTTGAAAATCGAAAATATTTTGTTCACATGTAACCTAATATAAAATTAATTAAATGTTCATCAACAGTAGCAATGTGCTAGGTCAAAGAATTGCTTTCTTTATATTGTACAACAAAACAGCAGGATACATTTTTAGAAGGGGAACTGTAGAATAGAATGCTATTGAATTATTCATGTTTCTGTGATTTTAAACACCATGCCATGGTACCAACAGAGGAAACAGTGATTTAAAATATCTATAGTATCTCTAAATTTATGGCAGGGGTTGGGGGAGCAGGAAATGAAATATATTCTAGACTTTGGCCATACCCTATAACATTTATTATACCATCTTTGTGTAAGAATAAAAAACATTCTCACTAATGACAAAAGTATTCCTTGGAAGATTAATTCTTTTAAGTTCTACAGCAATAAAGTATTTAATGTGACCATAATGGCTTAAAAAATTTAATAAATTTCCCAATATTCTTGCCATTAAGCAATCTTTCAAAGCAAGTCCTACAGAGGATGAAACGTAGTGTGGTGTCTACCTTGTCGTATGAGTAACTTGCACACTTCTCTGTAGGATATTTTCATAACACTGAGTTCTCAGACTTTTTTTTCCTCCTTTAAGCATATCTTTAGATAAATACTATAAAATAATTAACTTCAACACATTCCTAAGCCTGACACCGAAACTTCCAATATAAATCTTTCATACTGACTAGGTCTGACTTCATGTTTTTAATTCTAGTTTTACAGCATCTCAAGTATTAATGGTTAATCATGCCAATAATTTCTACAATTTCTCAATTCCTCAGAGATCTTACTGTTTAGGAAGCACCCCCAGCAAGCCTATCCCACTGATCTCTCCTAAAATGAGAGTCTTTCCTGATGGGTCCATAGGCTCAACTACTCATCAAAGACTCCCTTCATATGTTAGTGGTCTTTGGGTTTTCACCTGGGCAAGCATCATACATTAGTTTGGTGCAAAAGTAGTTGCGGTTTCTCCCATTACTTGTAATATACCTTCAGGTATATATACACCTTAGGTATATAACAACCTAATATATAACGTCACTAGCACCTGGCTCATATAATAGTCCCTTAACAAATTAGTCGAATGATGATCATGGTGATCATAAACTTCATCTAGGTCACTGGCTCAAAAACAAGCCACGAGAAAATCAAACTGTTTGAGGATTTTTTTTTAACTACAGAAAACTGGGCCTCACTGCCCGGAGCATATAGGGTAGGTCTATCCTTAAGCCATGGTACCCTTAAGTTTTTTTTTAAACTCTCCAGCTGATTCTAGATTTCAGGAAAACGTAACTATACCATGGAAGGAAGCCCAGGGTGAACGTGCTCCCCCAGTGTCTACCACAGAACATGGAACTCTCTAAGTGGAACCACCCAGCTGAAACTGGACATCTCCCGCCACCATCACCCCATCCTCTGACTCAGCATGAAAAATGACAGAGGGAATATCAATATATACAACTGTTTTAAGAATAAAAATAGAATTCACAGTCTTACTCTGAGAGTGTTATTAGTTCCATATTTCTTTCAAAGGTAATAATTATGTGGCTTAACAGTATAATAGTAAAAATTATATGATTTTTTGGTTTTAAACAAGTTTTATGTTTAAACATATTTTTATTAAACATTTTACTTTCTGGATTTGTTTAAAAGAATTCATACTAGCCAGAATGTTTTATTTGCAAATAGCAACATTTTGTTTGTGCAGATGTTACTGTCATGCTACAAAAAGTTGATCCAGAGTTTTTAGTTTATGAATCAAAGCTATTAAGCAATTGGCAGCTTTTTAGAAAACAACAGCTTTGTTAAATAGATTATTCCATTTATTTTCATGGAAAATTTTAATTCTCCATTTCTATAAAATTTTATCCTTATGCCAATATGTAACTATTTTATGAAACAGTAACACTATTTTAGAAGAAAAAAAATTGTCTTATATAAAGAAAATGTTATGTCTTTATACAGGAATTAGTTTTCTTTTAATTATCTCCTTTTAATATTTACATTTTTTACTTCTAAAACTGAACATTAAAAGCTAATTTTAAAACAAAAAACTTAATTAGCACCCAAAGAAATGGAAAATATTTATAATAATTATGGTGAAGGATCAATAAAAAAGAATACTACAAAAAGGTTCAGACAAAGGATATTAATAGGCAAGTATCAAAAGAAAATATGAATGGGCAATAAACATTTAGAAATCAAAATAAATACAAAACTGAACTAAGTAGTTTCCCCCCCCCCCCCCCCCCCCCATCAAATTCCCTTAGTATAACCAGCACGAAGATACGGTTGCTCTCATACGCTCCCAGAGTACAAATTTTACAGCCCTTCTGGAAAGCAATCTGCAACAGGCATCAAAAGCCTTAAAAATGTACCTATCTTCAGGTAGAACAAATTTACTAAATTAGGTGAATTTAGTAATTATAAAAAAATTTATAATTTTGTATTAATTTATAATAAAATTTTTATAAATTTGTATTATAATTTATAATAACCACATTACTGTTCTATGGCCACTATATACGTAGGCATGCATTCACTCATTCATCCAAATATTCATTCATGCAACAAATATTTATTGAGTGCCTTTTATGTAACAGCCACTATTCTAGGCCCTGAGAACACAATAATGATGGAAACAGCCAAAGCCTTGCCTTCCTGAAGCTAATACTGCAGTAGAATTATAAAAAATTTACTAATTCACCTAATTTAGTAATATTTTCTTATTTATATTTATAGAAAAAATTATCCAAGGACAAGAAGCAGTGAGTACCTAAAACTTTTTAAATGTGCTGTTACTGTTTTCATGAAACATTCAGATCTGGAAAAGGTGCTCCAGCCTCTGAATATACAGACACCAGAACATACCGTCCCAGGGTTGGTAACAATCATGCCTTTGCATTCTTCTGCATATTTCTGCCACTCCAGCTCCTCCCACTGAAGCATATTGGCAATCTCCTCCTCGGGCACCAGGGCTTTGCTGCACCTTAACAAGTACAGGAGAATCTGGTGCATGGACAGCACTTCCTTTCCTCCATCTTGGATGGGAGCGGAGAGAAGGGGAAAAATAAGGCTACTCAACTTACAGCAAATCAACAACTGAATAAGGAAAAAACAAGACAACGGAGGAAAACGAGCACGTACAAAAAGGTAATGTAAAATTTACACTGTTTAACCAGGTGCCAAATAATATGAAAGCCATTTGTTTCATTGATGAACTGTGCTCATAAAGCATCTCATTTACTAAATTGGCAACAACAACATTATAAATGATGAAAGGCTCCATTTGTGAGGTATGAATATTAAAAAGGTGCCTATCTAAATAAATTTAAAGCCACCTAGCATAAAGAACCATAGTTTCTAATATACAGAACCATGTTATGTCTTAAATATTTTATCATTCTTTCTGAGGTAACAGATGAAAGCTCTTTAGAAGTGATGTTACCATCTTAAGGAAATTCTAAGCTTTTGTGAGATATTTATGAATGTCTTCAATAAGTTATTGTTGCATTATGGTCTAATTTTTTGGTGCTAATGTGCTGCACCTGCCATGATGAACAGAGCCTGTGCTAATATCATGGAAGATCATTATGGGGTTAGTACATGGAAAAAATACCAAGTGTTCTGAGGCCTACAGAAGCATATAGCACCAAGTACAGGGGATAAAAATAACAAAGGGCATCATTCAAGTACCTTGGAAAAAGCCAATTAATCTAGTACTTAATGAACCAAAGACATCCACTTCATTTGGGCATTAATGTGGGGTCAGAGGCTTCTGCCTTCTCTTTGGACTTAACTTCTGGACCAACACGGGCAACCATTAGATACCTCTTTTCTTTGCCTACTCCCACCCAAACAAAGGACAACAGCCCTGAAGAGGACAATCGTTACCCTCACCCAGGTCATGAGATATGCTATTAACAGTAGTAAAGGACCAAACACTTCAGGGAAAAAGAAAGGGACCAAGAACACAAGATGGCAGCAAAGGGATGGCACAAAAGACAGTGTCCTCCTTGGTCAGAGGAATTAGTGGCACCCAGTTCGAGTCTGAGGCACTAAACAATTTTAATGCAAATTGCTGTGGGCTAAGAACTTAAACAAGACTGCACGTCTGAGAGAAAAGAGAGTAGGTATCAACATCTCTATGTGAGCTGTGTTCCTCCAACTGAGATGTTACCCTGGAACTAGACCACATTGCTGTTCTACGGCCACTATATATGTAGGCATGCATTCACTCATTCATCCAAATACTCATTCATTCAACAAATATTTACTGAGTGACTTTTACGTAACAGCCACTGTTCTAGGTCCTGAGAACACAGCAATGATGAAAACAGTCAAAGCCTTGCCTTCCTGAAGCTTACACTGCAGTAGAAAGAGACAATAAAAAAGAGCTACATAAAAGATCGGGTTGAGATGAGTGCTACAAAGAAGAATCAAACAGGGCAAGGAACTAGAGTTGTATCTAAAAGGATGGTTAGGAAAGGAATCTTCTAAGAGGTTTCATGTAGGCAAAACTTGAAAGGAGCAAGGGAGGCTACCATGCAGCAGTCTGGAACAGGAGAAAAGCAAATGCCCCTTATAAGGTGGAGTGGAACTGTTGTGCCCAGAAACTGCTAAGAAGCCACCGTGGATGATGTGAAGTGAGAAGAATGTGAGAGAGGCAGCAGGGAAGTCAGATCTTACAAAGCTTTACAGCTCACTGAGAGCTCTGGAGTTGACTCTGAGATGGGAGTGTGTTTTTCACCATATGTGCCAGGCACTGTGAGTGGTCCCATGTCAACATCACTAGGGAAAAAAATGCCACAAGCTCTAGGTGCTCAAGAAGCACATAGGCTAATAATGATAGATCACAATGGTTCCTAAAGGAATCTTTGTAGATAACACTCGGAAAATAAAGTTCTCTCAATCAAAGTTCTAAAGACACTGTGCTTCTAAAAATATATAATAATTGTCCAAGAAGTGACAAAGTCACAAAATACATCAACCCACATTACGATATGTTCTATCTACTAATTCACAGCAGTGACTTTTTTTTATGCCTCATTACAAAGCAACCGCCTTAAACACAAAAGTCATCATTAATAAGCAAACTTGCATAGTGTTATGGACTCAATGTTTGTGTTCCCCCAAATTTCATATATTAAAATTCTTCTTTTTCTTTCTTTTTGATTCAGGGTCTCTGTCATGCAGGCTGGAGTTCAGTGATGCAATCACGGCTCATCACAGCCTCAACCTCCTGGGCTCAGGCGATCCTCCCATCTCAGCATCCCACGTAGCTGGAACCCCACCATACCTGGCTACTTTTAAAATTTTTTTGTAGAGACAGGGTCTAATTATGTTGCCCAGGCTGTTCTCCAACTCCTGGGATCAAATGACCCTCCCACCTCAGCCTCCCAAGGTGCTGGGATTACAGTGTGAGCCACGGCACCCAGCCATATATTAAAATCTTAACCCCCAGTATGACGATATTAGGAGGTGGGGCCTTTGAAGGTAATTAGGTCATGAAGGTAAAGCCCTCATAAATGGGATTAGAGACCTTATAAGAAGGAACATGAAAGAGCTTGCTTCCTCTCTCTTTTATCCACCAGGTGAGGATATGAGAAGATGGCTGGCTGCGAAGCAGTAAGAGGACCTTCACCAACAACCCAACCACAATGACACCCTAATCTCAGACTACCAGCCTCCAGGGCTGTGAGAAATAAGTGTTTGTTGTCTAAGCCACCAGTCTATAGTGTTTTTGTTAGTATAGTTCAAATGAAGAAACATGGATAGGGACATATTTCTCTGAGTCAGTCTCAAAACACATTTCCAGCTGGGCATGGTGGCTCATGCCTATAATCCCAGCACTTCGGGAGGCTGAGGCAAGCGGACTGCCCTAAGCTCAGGAGTTCAAGGCCAGCCTGGGCAACATGGCAAAACCTCTCTCTACAAAAAATACAAAAATTAGCCAGGCATGGTGGCACAGGCCGTGGGTCCCATCTGTTCAGGAGGCTGAGGTAGGAAGATCACCTGAGCCCTGAAGATTGAGGCTGCAGTGAGCCGTGACTGTGCCACTTCACTCCAACCTAGAGAACAAAGTAAGATCCTGTCTCAAAAAATAAAATAAAATAATACAAACATATTCCAATCCACCTGCATGTGACATGTGTTCCTCAATCAGTAATGTTCCTCTCTTTGCTAAGGAGCCCAGGAAACCCCTAATACCCATCTCTCAGTATGAGTCCATGATAATCACTAATCTTCTAAGGGGACTGAGGTGAACAGGTGGATGGCCAGAATGCGTTGCCTATACACTTCACGTGCATACACACTGAACAGCAGGAATAAAAGAAACCTAGAGAACCTTGGAAAGAACCGCCACACTAACTAGGTTCACAAGGAACTAAGGAAAGAGGAAAATAGTTTTTCGCTTATAATGCCTATACTTGGTGAGATTACCTAAGAGTACCAGGGACTTTAAGGACACAATAGGGGTCTAAAATACCGTAAGAAGGAGCAGAATGTTGCTTTGTGTAAGGATTAGAAAAAAAGATTCATATTTTCATGGGGGGAGAGGAGCATGATGGAGGGAGTAAATATACACAGGTCCAGGTATACAAAACAGCACTAGAATCTCCACGCATGCATTTACAGTTGCCTGACTCCAAGGCACTTCAGATAAAAGGGAAATGGACTGGGGACAGCAGATTTAATGTGAAAAGACTTTTAAAAGAGCTAGTGAGAGACAGGAATACTTAAGACTACAAATCAAGACTCCCTTAAAGGCTTCAATTCTGTAGAAAATGATTAGCATAGATACTGTCCAATTTAGGAAAGGCATAACTAGATTAAGAAATAAGGCCATTGGCTGGGTGGAGTGGCTCACGCCTGTAATGCCAGCACTTTGGGAGGCCAAGGTGGGTGGATCACCTGAAGTCAGGAGTTCGAGAGCAGCCTGGCCAATATGGCAAAACCCTGTCTCTACTAAAAATACAAAAATCAGCCAGTCATGGTGGCTGACTCCTGTAATCCCAGCTACCCAGGAGGCTGAGGCAGGAGAATCACTTGAACCTGGGAGGCAGAGGTTGCTATAAGCCGAGACTGTGCCACTGCACTCCAGCCTGGGTGACAGAGTGAGACTCCCTATCAAAAAACGAAAGAAAGAAAGAAGATCACAAGGTGCTTATATGAATGCCAGTTATCCATCTTCTTATTTAGGTGCAATGCTAATGATGAGGCAGGAGTGAGTCACATAGCAGCATAGAAACTAGACATAATTAAAAATACACATATACACACATCAGGTGCAAAGCTAACAACACTGAAGGAGAAACCACAAATCCATGTTGAAATCTGCTAAATATTTTAAATGGCAACTAAGCCTTAAAAGAGATTTTATTTACCACTGTAAAAAAGTAGAAACTCAGGGCAGATAACCTGAGGTGAAAGGTATCTCAAGGAAGGGAGACTGAGACTCTGCTCCCTGTCCAGTTTGGGGGTTCAATTTCCATGGAAAGGTAAGAGGAGATCCATAAATTAGAGACTCCTGCCAGAGCCCACAGGGCATGAGCTATCTCTCTCACACTCAGCCTGGCAAAAAGACACTCCATAAACATTTGTGGAATGACTTTCTAAAGCAGACTAATAACTTGGCCACTTGCACTCAGGCTGCCATGAATTCACTAATGTTAATGAATTGGCTCTTTTGGTTTGTCTGCTTTGCCACTTGTTTATGTTGGGGATTTATGGAGCCATGTCACTGAGGGCTAGGAAGTAATTTTTATCTTGTTGGCTGAAATAAATAGGACATGATATAAATGAGAAATGAGAGCGGGTAAGCTAAGGTTAGCAGGAATTCCGCCAACTCTGGGACTGGAACCGTGACAACAGCTCATTATTCGGGAAGAACTGGAGTTTGTGTTTCAGGGAATGAATCTGGACAGTCATTAATGAACTGACAGACTTTATAAACTGTTTCTTAGAGACCCAATTCTCTCAGTTTATATTGCTTGATTATTTATATGGTTATTTGGGGAGGGGGATAATTTGTTAGGGAATCTGTATTAAGTATATGGCTGCTTATAAGACTATTTCTCAACTGTATAGTACTCAACTGTAAGAAATACAAAAACATTATCCCCTTTCTCTACACTGACAGTAACTGTATGACTGCATTTCTGTGTCCTCTGGATATTCCCGCCGAGACATCCTAATAATCTTATTTTCTAAAACATGTATTAACAGGTCTTTTCTAAATTTTCCAAATGTATATTAAGTTGTGGTACTAATAGATGCTTTTGCAAACTACAGTTGCCTCCTGGAAATTTTGCAATACTCTCCCACCTCCCGGCCCCCTGCCAGCCACACCTGAGAACTACTGCTCCAGATGGGGCAATTTCAAAGAATCAATTTTCTAGACAGTCAATTTGCAAAACTGATTCAGGATTTGCAATGCTTTACTAGGGCAGTAATAATAAGCAATGAGTAGGCTTTCCCCTAAGTGTGATCTCACTATCTTGAATTATGACCTACTTTTGCCCCAGTTACACTCAGAATAAAACCTTATACTCAGTCTAGTTCATATCAACTATTTTGTGACCAAAGGTAGAGAGTTGGATAGGAAAGAAACAAAACTTAGAGAAAAAATTTTAAATCTCAATAAACTGATTGCTCTATGATTTGGTTTCTAGCAAACTGGTCAGCACTGAATAATCCTTGGTTTAAACTATCAAGCTTACTTTTGGGTTAAAATTGCTTAAAGCAACTGGGACAGCTATCTTCAAAATGGATAAACTGAAGAAATAGAGAAATATGATGATGACTTATAAAACTCAAATTTTCAGTTAGATATTATAACAAACCGACATAAATAAAAAGCAAGTAAGAATAAGAAGACCACAAAATACCTGAAAAATGTGGAAAGCTACTCATTCTCAAAGAAGTTCAAGAAACATGCAAATAGTAACATCAGACTTTTTGCTTATCAGATGGACTAAACCAGGAATGTCCAATCTTTCAGCTTCCCTGGGCCACAATGGAAGAATTGTCTTGGGTCACACATAAAATACACTAACGACAGCTGATGAGATTAAAAAGAAAAATCGCAAAAAAACTCATAATGTCTTAAGAAAGTTCATGAATTTGTGATGGGCCATATTCAAAGCCGTCCTGGGCCAATGTGGCCCCTGGGTTGCAGGTTGGACAAGCTTGGACCAAACTGTAAAAGACTAGTAACATCGGCCGGGCGCGGTGGCTCAAGCCTGTAATCCCAGCACTTTGGGAGGCCGAGATGGGCGGATCACGAGGTCAGGAGATCGAGACCATCCTGGCTAACACGGTAAAACCCCCGTCTCTACTAAAAAAAAAAATACAAAAAACTAGCCAGGCGAGGTGGCGGGTGCCTATAGTCCCAGCTACTCGGGAGGCTGAGGCAGAAGAATGGCGTGAACCCGGGAGGCGGAGCTTGCAGTGAGCTGAGATCCGGCCACTGCATTCCCACCTGGGCAACAGAGCGAGACTCCGTCTCAAAAAAAAAAGAAGACTAGTAACATCCTGGCCAGGTGTAATGGCTCATGCCTTTAATCCCAGCACTTCAGGAGGCCGAGGTGGGCAGACCTGAGGTCAGGAGTTCGAGACCAGCCTGACCAACATGGCAAAACCCTGTCTCTACTAAAAATACAAAAATTAGCCAGGCATGGTGGCAGGTCCCTGTAATCTCAGCAACTTGGCTGAGGCAAGAGAATCGCTTGAACCTGGGAGGCAGAGGTTGCAGTGAACCGAGATGGCACCACTGCACTCCACCCTGGACAACAAGAGTCAGACTCTGTCTCAAAAAGAGACTCGTAACACCCAGTATTGGCAAGTGTATAGAAAGAGTACTTTCTGTTGGTCAGAAAGAAAACTGTTGGTCAGAACTACAAATTGGTATGTCCTTTCTAGAGAAAACTTGGCCAACATCACTCTTAATTTAAAATGTGCATACTACCTTAACATGTAATTTCACTTCTAGAACTCTACCTTACAGAAACAAACAAATGCAACAGGATAGACACAGGCTATTTCTGAAGCATTTATATGAAACGGGGAAAAAATGGAGAACTCCAAAATATTCGTCACCATAGGAATTATAAACAAATTAATGTCTATCCATACTATAAAATACTAAGTATGTATCAAAGAATGAAGCAAAGCATTTACAGTACAGAGAATGCCTGAAGTATCTGAGTTAAAAAAAAAAAAGTTATGTAACATATTTAGTATTATTCTACTTGAAGAAAAAAAGCATAATTCTCCTTACAGCAGTTAAAACAATACAAATCAAGCCATTTACAGCATTTACTCATTTTCACATGTTCAGAAAGAAGTATTCACTGTTTTTACTTTACATACTTTTGTACTGTTTGTATACACACGCATACACACAAAGTCAACTCAATCAAAAGCAAAAGCAACATTTCCGTTTTCTAAAGAAAGAAATTGTTCTTTTCAATAAATGGTGCTGGGTCAACTGGATACCCACATTGAAAATACTGAGTTTTGACCCATATCTCACATCAACTGTGAAAACAAATTCAAGACTGATTACAGCTCTAAAAGTGAAGAAATATAAGTGAGTATCTTGACTTTAGCATAAGCGAAAATTTCATAAATATGATACAAAAAGCTCTAATCATAAAGGAATATGTATCTATAAATTGGACCACATAAAAATTAAGAATGTCTATTCATCAAAAATAATCATTAAGAAGATCAAAAAGCAATTTGCAGAGAAGGTATTGGCTATATATATACATATATGTATCTGTCAAAGAACTCATATACAGTATATATTTCTAACAACCTAAAAAAAAAAAAATTCCACTTTAAAGTTCATATGGAACCAAAAAAGAGCCCACATTGCCAAGACAGTCCTAAGCCAAAAGAACAAAGCTGGAGGCATCACGCTACCTGACTTCAAACTATACTACAAGGCAATAGTAACCAAAAGAGCATGGTACTGGTACCAAAACAGAGATATAGACCAATGGAACAGAACAGAGCCCTCAGAAATAATACCACACATCTACTACCATCTGATCTTTGATAAACCTGACAAAAACAAGAAAAGGGGAAAGGATTCCCTATTTAATAAATGGTGCTGGGAAAATTGGCTAGCCATAAGTAGAAAGCTGAAACGGGATCCCTTCCTTATACCTTATACAAAAATTAATTCAAGATGGATTAGAGACTTAAATGTTAGACCTAAAACCATAAAAACCCTAGAAGAAAACCTAGGCAATACCATTCAGGATATAGGCATGGGCAAGGACTTCATTTCTAAAACACCAAAAGCAGGGCAACAAAAGCCAAAATTGACAAATGGGATCTAATTAAACTAAGGAGCTTCTGCACAGCAAAAGAAACTACCATCAGAGTGAACAGACAACCTACAGAATGGGAAAAAATTTTTGCAATCTACTCGTCTGACAAAGGGCTAATATCTAGAACCTACAAAGAACTCAAACAAATTTACAAGAAAACAATCCCATCAAAAAGTAGGCAAAGGATATGAACAGACACTTCTCAAAAGAAGACATTTATGCAGCCAACAGACACATGAAAAAATGCTCATCATCACTAGCCATCAGAGAAGTGCAAATCAAAACCACAACGAGATACCATCTCACACCACTTAGAATGGTGATCATTAAAAAGTCAGGAAACAACAGGTGCTGGAGAGTGTGTGGAGAAATAGAACACTTTTACACTGTTGGTGGGATTGTAAACTAGTTCGACCATTTTGGAAGACAGTGTGGCAATTCCTCAAGGATCTAGAACTAGAAATACCATTTGACCCAGCCATCCCATTACTGGGTATATACCCAAAGGATTATAAATCATGCTGCTATAAAGACACATGCACACGTATGTTTATTGCGGCACTATTCACAATAGGAAAGACTTGGAACCAACCCAAATGTCCATCAATGACAGACTGGATTAAGAAAATGTGGCACATAGACACCATGGAATACTATGCAGCCATAAAAAAGGATGAGTTCGTGTCCTTTGTAGGGACATGGATGCAGCTGGAAACCATCATTCTGCACAAACTATCACAAGAACAGAAAACCAAACACCGCATGTTCTCACTCATAGGTGGGAACTGAACAATGAGATCACTTGGTCACAGGAAGGGGAACATCACACACCGGGGCCTGTTGTGGGGTGAGGGGAGCGGGGAGGGATAGCATTAGGAGATATACCTAATGTAAATGATGAGTTAATGGATGCAGCACACCAACATGGCACATGTATACATATGTAACAAACCTGCACATGTATACATATGTAACAAACATGTATCCTAGAACTTAAAATATAATAAAAATGAAAAAAAAATCCCTGAAATTAAAAAAAACAAAAATCAGTGAGAAAAAGGCTGATATTGCCCAGTAGAAAAATGGGCAAAAGACTTGAATGGGCACTTTAAAAAAAAACACTCTCTAGGTACCCAATAAATATATGAAATGGTGCTCCATTGTATTAGTCATTAGGAGAACGCAAATTAAAATCATAATGTGATACTTCTGAACACACATCAGAATGGCTACATTGACAAAGAAAAAACTAAATGCCAAGCAGTGAGAATGTGAAATAACTTGAATTTTCGTACACTGTTAATGAGAAGGTAAAACAGCCCAGTCACTTTGGAGAACTGAAAGTGTCTACAAAGCTTTAATATACACACACCCAGAATTCCATTTGGTATGGTATATATGTAACAAAAAATACATTTATGTGCTCACTAAATGATATGTACAGGTCTTTGGTGAACGTACATATGCTATTCAAATATACAGATTCAGATATATAGTGAATCTATGTACATATATAGGAATATAGAACATGAATATAAATGTCATGAATATATATATACACACACATATATATATACTGAAAATACCCAAATGTCCATTAATCATAGATAGGTTTAATTTAGTCATCCCATGTAATACTACATAGTAGTGAGAATGAGCCAACTACAGTTAAGTGCAACAGGATATGATTCTGAAAAACATTAAACAAAAGATGGAAGCAAAAGAGAATATAAAATTCTAGTTTTCATAGTTCGAAAACAGGTAAAACTAATACATGGTGTTTCAAGTCAGAATAGCAGTTGCCCTTGAAAGCTACTAATCTTGATCTGGGTGCTGCTGGGTGGATGGTCATATTCACTTCGTAAAAACTCATTAAGTTCCTATATTCATGATACATGCACTTTTCAGGATTTATGTTACAGTTCAATCAAAAGTTTACTTTATAAAAATGAGAGATAATACCAAAGACTATTTGAAAAGCAGACTCACTAGTAACCAAAAACATGAATATTTAGATAAGGCATTATTATGACCAATTAAATAAAATCAGTAAGCAAGTATTTACTGAGTCCCTGCTACGTGCCATAAAGTATGTTAGGACTAGTGATACAACAAGACAGACAAATGTTTACTCTTCAGCCTCATGTAACTCACCACTGAAATTTTTTAAAAGGAAGAAAGAAGAGAAGAAAGATGAGCAAGCCTAAAATGCTAAAAATGAGTAATAATGCATTTTTCATGGCAGCACAAACTGATGTTATTCTTTTGACAAGAAATTTGGCACTATATATCACGATATTTAAAAATATCCATCTGCTCAAGGAATTATTAAAAAATAGATGCAAATCGTATCTAGTAGATGACAACTACGTAAAAAATATCCTTATGCACAGAAAAAAATGAAATTATATATAAAAATGTGGTTTTTTTAATTCACTGTTTTCTAAAAGATCTTTAACAAAGTCACATTATGAAAAACAAATCAACCATAATTTCCTATCTAATACCAAAATGCATTTTATTTATTAGATATTTTTCAGTATCCTTCAGGGTCTTCTTAATATGTATATTTTCAAAGGGGAGTCTAATGAAAAGGTAAACGCTGTTTAAAAACAAATCAATAGACCTTTTTCTTTACGACAACCTAAATGTTATCCCTACATAGTTATGTGAGAGTTGAAATCCCACAAAGTAAATATCCAACATCAGATTTTTCTTTAAGGAGATTTTAAAACTGTCCACTTTCTCTCAGACATTTGTTTGGTCATAAAATGCCGAGAGGAAAGTAGATACAGAAAGGAAAAGGCTTTTCAGCAAATTCACTCTAACACCATTTTCTAATAAGTTTACTGCTGAAGCTCCAGTCTAAAATCAAAAGATTCATTCACCGGAAGAGAAGAAAGGGCATCTCAATAAAACAAAACCAGATATAAAGAGGAGAAAAGCTTTTGAATGCATTTCTAAACAAAAAAATCATGAACAGTAATACTAAAAATCTGAGTAATGCTAACCTAAAATAAACTAAGCCATTTTGACTGTCTGGACTGAGGAAACAGTATCAGGAAAAATCTTGACAAAAATCTAAACCAGACAGAGCAGACAAGAAGAATCTAAAGCCACACAAGAGGAGTCAAAGAGACAGCAGGAAAGTAAGGAGCACCCAGGCACCAGAGCAGGGAAGAGACTAACACTGAGGGAAGAGACTAACACGTGAGACTAACACGTCCTCTGCACTTGGTCTGTAGGAGGCTGCCTTTGGCATCGGCAGCTGCAGTGGGCTAGGGACAGTTAGAGGGGTCTGGCACTGAAGCAAAACTTGGTTGTGAATGGACAAGGGCACTGGAAAAAGCCAGACTCCGACAGGCTCACTGCAGGGCTCTCAGGCATGAAGGAGACAAGGGCTCCTAACCGAGGGAGACAAGGGCTCCTGACTGAGGCAGACAGGGGCTCCCGCCCATGGGAGGACAAGAGGCATAAGGAGGACAGCATGAACACAGGATTGAAATTCTTTAACTGCTGATACTGGGTGGAAAGGTTACACAAAGAAAAGCTCCCCAACCAAGATTATAGACCGCAGATTTATAGCAGCAGCTATGTTTTATTCTCCAGTATTACTGAGCGGCCCACATATAGAAGAAAAGGCAAGCAGTTGGATTGATGACATTCACTTGGAGATGGTGGCCATACAAGCAGCTGAGACAGCTAGGACTGACAGGATAAATGTCAGAGCACAGGACCTGGTGGGGAAGGCAAAGGAAAGTAGCCGTACGTAAGGAGAAGATGGAAGATCCAAGTAGAAGCAAAAGGCAATAGGGACATGAGAGGCTAGACTGAAGGATGTCACCAGAAAGTGAGACACTGGAGTCAAATTCTAGGGAGAAATGAACGTAGGGTGGTGGCATGGTCCAAGGTTTTTATCTTAAGATTAAGTGACTGAGTGGTGACAATCATTACAGTAGAAAAAGTCAAATAATTATATAGCTCAGGGTAGAATGGTAAGTGAAGTTCAGCAGGCTGGTAACAGAACCTTGTAGAGAGAGGAAACTGTAAGCCAGGTTTCACAGCACTTGATAAAGCAGGTAATTGACTAGGAAATAAATAAAGAAGGAGTGGGAATAGGGTGGCAGAAGCCTCAAGGAGAAAGATTTTGCAATCAAAAAGGCAACCAAAAGATTTCATTAAAAAAATACATATATATATTTATATTTTTTTTTTTTTTTTTTTTTTTTTTTTTAGAGACAGGGCCTTGCCATGTTGCTCACGCTGGTCTGAAACCCCCACTGGGCTAAAGTGATCCTTCCTTCTCAGCCTCCCAAATAGCTGAGACTATAGGTACATGTCACTAAACTGACTCTAAGCATTTTTAAAAATACCAAATATAATGCCAAATATTACAGTTGGATTCTTTTTAAAAAATTAGAAAAGTTAAAATATTGCTTTTAAAAACTGTCATATATTTCCTTATATATTTTATTGGGAGAAAAAATTATTTTATACCTTTTTTCACTGCAAAATGAATTCAAGCACATGTCAAAAGACAGGAAAAAAATCACTATAATCCTACTACCTTAATGCAACTATTATTACAGTATTTTTTCAGCACAGTTATAATCATATTACATTTAAAATGTTATTGTTTTCCAATTAGCCACATGCATTTTTTAAGCCACAATCATTTTTCCACATTAACACACCTGCATGATGTTTTGTCAAGTAGATTTCTAAAATTTATAAATCCGTTCTTCCATTGTTCATCTAATTTGGGCTACCATAATTTATGCAGGGACATAAATCCACATGTATAATTTTACATTTCCATGCCTAACCTGAGAAGTAGATAATTAACAGTACCTAAGGTGGGAAAGTTGTCCCTGAAGATTGAAAGGAAAACGGCAAGCTTATTTTCAGATGCACTATCTCACCAGGTCACTGACAAGCCAGAAGATTTACCTGGAAGAAATCTTACAAAACGTGGCATGAAATGAAATCTTGGGCAGCAGGGAGGACTGTCTTCAAACAAAGGACCTGAAGCAAACAAACGAGAGAAAAAAAAAAAAGAAAAGAAAACTCAAACAGTCTTAAAAAACAAGCACTGCAACTTAATTTCTAAGATTTATGATAACCACAAAAACTACCACCAGAAGTAAAGGCATAAAAAATACCACCACCTCCTGCCACTCCTCCTCAGTAGCTAAATCAATCATTGGTAACTGCCACAAGCATCCAAGGACAACTGCAATGAGGAGACTATGCAAAGGCAAGAAGAAGATGAAAGCCCCAAGCGCAAATATATATAGTAAAATTATTTTTAAAATTCAGTTATCAAGACTTATTATAATTGAATTATTACATGATATAATGTGACTATGTGTTCATTCTTTCCCATTTCAATCACTACACTAAAAAATGTTGAGAAATGCTACCAGTTTGAAAAGCCATTCATCAATAAATAAGTAACTGTTTGTTAGAATACAGATACTTCCAAAAGAGTAAGCTACTATCCAAGAACCAAGCATCAAGTCTTTGAATTCATCTAGTTCATTCTAAGTGTCTGCATGTGTGTATGTGTGTGTGTGTGTCTTAATGACTAACCAAAGTTTTGCATTTAAATAAACTTCCATCTTAGAAGATTTATTACAGCAAAGTTTACTAGATTTAAAATATTAACTAATGGTAATTTCCCAGGTACACATATATCAAGGTAGTTACACATAGCAACTGGTACCATCTTTAAGCTGCTACTAGCTAATAATAAGCACTGTCAAACTGTATAAAGTAAAATCCACAGAAACTTATTTATGTCAAATGATAACAAGCATTCCTGTGAATAACACTTTTCTCTGGGTATTTAAAAAGTAAGAGAAATTTCAACTATCTCCTTACAATTTTTATAAGAGTTTTCACATATACCATAGCATTCTTCGATAAGCATTACTCTCTTCTTTAAATCCTATTACTCACCTTTAAGATTCCAGTCATACAATTCCAAAATATCTCTGAATAGAAACAGGGAAAAGAGTTCAAGCCCTTTCACACAAAAATTCTGAAAAACAAACCAAAATTAAATTACTGTAGATTGGCAAAATATATATTAACTGAAGGTTCAACTTGTTCTTGTCAAGTGTCTTTAAAAATGTCTGTTAAAACTATACTAAGACCATATAGTTTCCTGAAAAGTTTAGCCACTGATCACTAGTTTCAGATGGAAAGGAAACAGACAATAACGCCATTTGGATTCCTTAATGTCAACTTAGCCCTTCTCAATATACAAATAAAATGAGAAATTTAAAAAGTAAGGCCTCACTTATATTATTTTTCTAATTCAATTATAAACTGTTTGAGAATCTTCTGAGGATGTTTTGTTAATTCAGATTACACATATGCACCCGATAGGCTTGTCCTCCACCCCCGCCTCACACATCCAGAATAACGGTCATGGAGTTACAAAAAAACAGAGGTCATATGTACCCAAAAAGTTCAAATTCGTAATGAATGCAAATAAAGGGCTAAGAAAAACTATACAACTCTGCACCAAACTTTCTCCTGTAAACAAGCTAAACAGATGATATATTTGCAAGTGAGACTTATCTCATAATTCTTGCTCCTACTTGTTTTGCTCGGGGTTCATAAATTACCCTGCGTGAGATCACGCCAGAAGTCATAAACTTTTACAGTAGCAAATGAAGGTATATGACCTTAAAAACCAAAAGGAAGTTAAAAAAAAAAATCCCTTTTAGAGCAGAAGAATGAAGGGGTGGTTCTTTTTATTTAATTCTTTTTGAAAGGAAGGTACAATGAACAAGACTTGCTCAGAATGAAACAGGTGCCAACTAGGCACACATGTCATGCCCATCAATTTCCCCCTCCATGCTCCCTGCCCATGACAGAGCTGTCCCATTAAACAAGGTTTGCAAGCAGAGCCAGGGGCTCTGGAAATTGACCGTGACTCCAACACAATGTTAAGTGCACAAGCTTGTTTGCTGTCTAGTTGTTATTTCTTAGTATGATTTGTCGACACCACTAAATTCAAGATCAGACTATGAATCTTTCTGAGATTCACATTAATCTTCCTTTGGAATTTTAAATCTCTTGCATATATTTAGATAAATCTGCTGCTGTGCACCCGCAATGAAAAACAATTAGGAAAAATATGTAAATATATGGGAAGAAAAACGAACCAAGCATTGATCTTGTCATTGGAGATAATGAATAAGATGATTACAACAGCTATCAGATTGTTTCACTATTCCAATTTCCCCTCTGATAATGACCAGTAACCAAAATCTGTCTCCTACGTAAAAGAAACTAGAAACAGATGTAAAGTTATTATCAGCAGATGTAACACAAGGAGAAATGGGTTCAAAAGACAGGTCAACAAGTTGAAAATTGGCCTGAATTTTAACCTTGATACTAGAGCTACATTTAACTGACTCTTTCAACAGTGATTATGATACTTTACAGATATTCCTGGCAAAAGCCAGATCTGGCCAAGTTCAATGCTTTCAAATAGCAGTGTGGAATAAGCAAAAGAGCAAACGACATCAAACCATTACACAATCTTTCCCCTTACCTCCGGCATCATCTCTTCAATGAAATGAATCGTGTAGTCTATGTTGAATCTAATTACTTTACACAGTGGAATCTGCAATAAAAAGAAGTGAGGTTCAGTTCCCCAACATCTCCCTGCAGGCTCATATTACACACGTTTGTTACCTGACCCATAAGGCCACGAACCAAATGAGAAGGCTTCACCTTCATCTCAGTGGCTAACAACACTGCACATGCAGCTTGACCACAACTGCTGGATTTTAATGACAAGAACCCAGCTGTCCTGGCCTCTCCAAGAAACCTGCATAATGTGGTGCTTAATTAACAGGATTAGCAGCAGCAACACAAACATAACAAGAACCCATTAAAACCACACATATCACATTTAAAGAATTAATAAAACCATAACCATAAACATTTCTGTTTCTCAAGTTTTTAAAATATTTTAGAATCTCTGGCTCCTTAGGCAGATCAGGGATAGTAGGGTGATAACTCATCAATTATGGATTCACAGGTCACTGAAAACACCCAATTCATGCTCCCCAGCTGGCTCGTGAGC
Organism: Piliocolobus tephrosceles; assembly: GCF_002776525.5. Lineage (NCBI taxonomy): Eukaryota > Metazoa > Chordata > Mammalia > Primates > Cercopithecidae > Piliocolobus > Piliocolobus tephrosceles. The sequence continues at coordinate 30,839,954 of NC_045437.1, forward strand.
AAAGGCAATTGTGGTAATAAATATAATAATAACAAGTGATAATAAAAATAATAATAGCTAACATTTTTTGAGCCAGGCACTGTCCCAAATGCTTCACAATATTCATTCATGTAACCATCACAACATCCCTATGACATAGGTTTGGCTACCATGTCCACTGAACAGTGCAGGAAGCTAAGGCAGAAGAGTCATCAAGTACCATCCCTAAGACAACAGCTAGCTCGGTGACTGGAAAGTCTTCCTCTAGACCCCAGCTCTTAGCCACTAGAGTATACCCTTCTCATTACCTGTTCTAACACTCAGGATACATGTGAAAACGAAGGAAGGCTAAGCATAAAATAAATCCACACCTATCTTACTTTACCAATGTATCATCAGACAATTGCCTACTGCCTACACATAATAGGTTTTCCGTAAATATATTTTTGAATGAATTAAAGAATAAGAAAGGGAGGGGGAAAGATTACTGCAGAGAATTGGCTGGCTAGCTGGGGAAAATAACAGACTCAGAAGTCCCAGAGATGCATTAACTGAGTTTTTCCGGCTGCTTAATCTGACCATAAGATGATTTTATATAGATGTAATCATTTTCATAAACCATAGCAATCAGAAAGAAACAAACTTTAATTCTGTCAGTGAAAGGGATGGTAAGAAAAACAGAAAAATAGTCTTATAATGCCATCTACTGGAAATCTTTTTCTGAGATACAAAGTTTAGTTATTGGGGGCTTTTCCTTTTTATTCTAAAGAACAGTGGTTAATTTGAGTGAAACTCATGATAGCCATTATCATTTTTAAGTTCTACTTTGTTCTTAAAATCATTTAAAAATATTTAAGAGTTACAAAATTTTGCATAATTCAACATATTTTTAAAATACCTATTCTTTGCTAACAACTACATTAGATTCACAGGTACTCTAAAATAAGCTACGGGTCCTATCTTAAGAGGTAAAGATGTGTAAGAAGAAAGGCATGTAAGTAAATACAAACAGAATACAATGCAATATAACTTCTAAGTTCAATTAAAAAACAAACAAGCAACCAAAAAAAGTATAAAGTGCAAAAGAACCAAAGAGGAGGTAACATATGAGTTGTCTTCAAAGATGGGGAGGGGCCGGGTATGGTGGCTTATGCCTATAATCCTAGCACTTTGGGAGGCTGAGCAGGGTGGATCAACTGAGTTCAGGAGTTCAAGAACAGCCCGGCCAATATGGTGAAACCCCGTCTCTACTAAAAATACAAAAATTAGCTGGGCATGGTGGCAGGCATCTATAATCTCAGCTACTCGGGAGGCTGAAGCAGAAGAATCGCTTGAACCCAGGAGGCGGAGATTGCAGTGAACCAAGATCGTGCCACTTCACTCCAGACTGGGCAAAAGAGCGAAACTCCATCACAAAAAAAAAAAAAGATGAGGAGGGGAGGAATTTTCCAGGCCATCCAGAAAAAGTTGAGGCAGAGCAGCTGTTTAGTTTCTAGCAAAATGGAGGAAAGGGAGCTGAGGAAAGAAGTAGTAATTTCACGGTTCAGACAGAAGTAGGTGGAGAGAGAGATGCCAGGTGATCTAGAGAGGAAAATACGAACTCTATTATGCAGCCTTTACAAACCATGTTAAGGTCAGGGCTTATGGATATATGGCAAGAAGAAATCATTCAAGTACTTGAAGTTAGAGATTATCATCATCTACATTTCAGAAGAGACACTGTGGAAACGTGTTGGAATGGCTTGTAAGGGAACAAAGAAGACCAGACTGAAGTCTAATGCAATAGTCCAGGAGCCAAATGAAGGGAAGACAGGAAAGGAAGAGAAAAATTTTAAACACAGGAGATATTACTGAAATATACAGTGATCATTCTGATGTGGAAGGAAGAGTGAAGAAAGAACTGAGGATCATTTCTGGGTTTCTGGCTTAAGTGACCAACTAGGTCACTTAATTCAGGAGGATGTCCCCTGAGTACCTCAAATTCAATATGTAGGGAAGATGACGAGTCTAGTTTCGCACAGGTTGAGGGTAAAGTATCTGAGGAAACATCAAGGAGGTTCATTTCAAAAGGCAATCTAAAATGTGAGAGTGGAGTACTAATACAGAGGTACATGTCACAGCTATAAATATTGATCTGGTGGGGATCAGAATATGCATGGGTGGAACTGAATTACTCAGAATTACTGAATTACTCAGAGAGTATATAGGAGAGAAAACAATGGGAGCTCTTGGGAATTCTCAAGAGGTAGGCAGAAGCAAATGTGCAAACTTTCCTCCTTGCTATCATAGGAAAAAGCACTCTGCTTGATGATTTATGCATGTACAGTCCTTTTCCTATTTCATTTTAAGTAAAATCACTTCTTGGAATTCCTTCTCTGACCTCTTTTCTTTGTATATACTTTATTTTCTTTTGGGCTTCCATCCATACCACCAGAGCCATTCTCAGACACACAAATTTGGAAAAGCAGGATCTCCTCATCTATTCAAACTGTGATCTCTCTAAGTGTCAGGGAGAGCTTGTTATTTTGCTACACAATGGTCAACCAAAAAACTGTAACTTCAAAGATCACCAAAATACCTCCCAACAAATGCCATCAAATAATATAAATGACTACTATCATGTTTGAATACTTAAAAGTAAAGACTATCCTATACTGACTTATACTCCTATCTTACCCTAGCAAAAAACCCAAAAAACTAAAAAACTCTCCAAACCTCCATCTTCTAACTCTACTATTTCCACATACTGATTGACCAAATCCAGGGGTCAGCAAGTCCACTCCAAATGGGAAGCCAACTAAAGTGGGAAGGAAATGATCCAGGGGTTTTCCTGTGCTTTTGGGAATATGACAAAATACTATGTAACTCATACATATATCTTACATTTTTTTCTTTTTCTTTTTTTGAGACGGAGTTTCGTTCTTGTCACCTAGGCTGGAGTGCGGTGGCGGGATCTCGGCTCATTGCAAATTCCGCCTCCTGGGTTCAAGCGACTCTCCTGCCTCAGCCTCGCGAGTAGTTGGGATTACAGATGCCCGCGACAACGCCCAGCTAATTTGTGTATTTTTGCTAGAGACGGGGTTTCACCACGTTGGCCAGGTTGGTCTCACACTCCTGACTTCAGGTGATCTGCCCACCTCGGCCTCCCAAAGTGCTGGGATTACAGGCATGAGCCACTGCACCTGGCCCTTTTTCCTTTTTTTTTTTTTTTAAGAGATGGGGTCTAGCTCTGTCACCCAAGCTGGAGTTCAGTGAGGCAATCAGCTCACTGCAGCTTCAAACTCCTGGGCTCAAGTGATCCTCCCACATCAGCTTCCACAGTAGCTGGGACTCAGGCCATTTTGAACTCCTGGCCTCAAGCGATTCGCTTGCCTTAGCCTCCCAAAGTGCCAGGATTACAGGTGTGAGCCACTGTACCTGGCAAATACACATATCTTTAAAACTTCAGATAAGTTGTCAAAGCTCTTAACATCAGGTATTATAACAAATCTGCTCCATAAAAAGGTAAAATTCTCCCAGAATGCTTTATACCCAGCCAACAAGGCTTTCAATCCACTTCAAGACCTTAAGAGAACTTGTAGAACTAGATTTGGTGGAGATTCTATCATTACCATCATTTGCATGACATTCTTGCTGACATTCTCTCTCTAGCAAGAAAAGGAATCAGACTGGTAAAGCAGTTTAACAGTTTTTTTCCTTAGGAGGCTATTTCAAATTCAAGAAGCCTTTGATGGATCTAATTCCTATGAACTGTACAACACTCAGCTTAAAACTCAATTTATTTTTATCAACATCTCTGATATAAATGATGGGGTTTGTCACAGAATAAAGTTCTCATCGAGAACTTGAACATTTACATAAAATATATGCTGAACAGCCAGGTGCAGTGGCTCAAGCCTGCAATCCTAGCACTTTGGGAGGCCGAGACGGGCAGATCACGAGGTCAGGAGATCGAGACCATCCTGGCTAACATGGTGAAACCCCGTCTCTACTAAAAAAAATACAAAAAATTAGCCAGGCGTGGTGGCGGGTGCCTGTAGTCCCAGCTACTCGGGAGGCTGAGGCAGGAGAATGGCACGAATCTGGGAGGCGGAGCTTGCAGTGAGCTGAGATCCGGCCACTGCACTCCAGCCTGGGCGACAGAGCGAGATTCCGTCTCAAAAAATATATATATATATATATGCTGAAGCCAGAAATTTTTTCTGTCCTTTTGTTTTATAATAACAGTAATGACTGTGACTAATTTAGCATCAGTGGCCTCTCAGGTCAAACCTTGTGCTGGGGGACATTTTTAAAAATGATGTTTTCTATTCACTTTTGCTATAAACCTAAAACTACTGTTTTGTTTTGTTTTTTTAAGTCCATATTTTTAAAAAATTATGTCTGATTCTAAAACCCCAAGCATTCTATCATTAATGAAGTTCAAAGAATTCACTTGTCCAAGGTAAAAAAAAAAAAAAAAAAAGGATTAGAAGATTCAAACTCAGCTCTGTCTGAAATCCTTTCCAAAGAGAGAGGTACCAGTATTTATTATGTGCCAAACACCATGATAAACACTTTTCGTGTGCCATCTTATTTATTTTTCACAAAAGCCAATGAGATTGCTCCAACTAATACCCTCATCTTACAGATGAGAAAGCCAAAGCTTATACAGATTGAAATGTCAAATCACAGAGCTATCACTAATTTTAAACCCTGGTCTCTCTAAAGCCACACTGCTATCCTTCTTTGTTTAAGGTGATTCTAAAAGTCAAAATAAGATCTCTATTAATTCTAGGGAATCAAGAAATAAGATGAAGAATAGTTTTAAGTATTTTCATGCTAACTAAATTCTGTGTATTTATAAGCCCTTTGTGGGGGAAAAAGAGACAGGCAGTAGATGGTGGGGGGTGGAGGGTAATCAACTCTAAGGCTATGAGACTTGGTGTAACAAAGGGTTTGAAAGTTTGTGACACTTAAAAAAAAAAAAAGCAAAGAAATCATGAAAATTCAGAAACCTCTTAGTACCTTTCCATAAAGATTATTTAAGAATGGCCTAATATTATTGCTTTTCTATATTTCTTTATTTATTTGAGACACAGTTTCACTCTTCTGCGCAGGCTGGAGTGCAGCAGCACGATCTTGGCTCACTGAAACTTTTGCCTCCCAGGTTCAAGTGATTCTCATGCCTCAACCTCTCGAGTAGCTGAGTTTACAGGCGCACACCACCACCCCTAGCTAATTTTGGATTTTTAGTAAACACATGGGGTTTTACCATGTCGGCCAAGCTGGTCTCGAACTCCTGACCTCAAGTGATCCACCTACCTCGACCTCCCAAAGTGCTGGGATTACAGGCGTGAGCCACCGCGCCTGGCCCATATTATTGCTTTTCTACATTAGTGAACAACAGATGGTCCCCCTTGAAGAAAAACATAATATATATTATCAAATGATTTTATTTTTACATTTACAATGTAATCATCTTCTCAAAGAAAATTCTCTAGGATAAAAAATACTGTGAAATAAAGAAAATCTCATTAGGAAAACAATTTGTCTTAAATTAGCATCACTGCTATGGAATCATATCTACTTATACGAAAAAAAATGACAAAAAAGGCTAAGGTAAGGCAAAGATCTGAGTCTTAACTGTACTCTCCAATGGAACTGAATTTCATCTGTGAAGTAAACAGTACTAAAATAATTTTTCAAATTGCAGATGTAATTTCATGTAACCAAACCAGAAAAGGTTCAACAACATTCCATTTGATGTGGATATATAATAGCTACAATTCAGTAACTTCTACAACAGCATCTGTACTGGGTCAAGTACACTGCCACATATCACTTCCTGTGCCACTGCCAGCCAATTCACTCTACATCCAACTGGAGTAAGACAGACAATTCCTGGGACTGCCAGCATGGAGATGGAAAGATGCTGACTCACGGATCAGGATCTTCCATTTGAACCAATTACCAACAAAGCAGACTTAATACCTGTATAAAAATATCATGAATCCATATGTCAAAGTCTCTTGAAGACACATTCCTGGGATTCAAAAGCAGAAAATGTACTTCATGAATTCAGGCTCCAAACGTTCTGAATAAGCTCTGTTTCTTTTGCTCAGAGACTAAACAATGGCTTCTCCTTAAAACTTTCCAACTTTCTTTTGAAGGACAACCAACCCAAAATAGCTTTAACACATTACTCCACAGTTTATCCTCCTTTTCCAAGCTTTCACACTCTCAAAATGTTACTCTGACAGGTTTACTTACAGCATTAAATGCAGACCGAACCTGTGACTCATTAGCACAGACGTCACACTGCCACCTGACGCACTACTGCAGACTTCCTGCAGCTCATTCACGTTACAGAGGGACGCAGAGGAAACGTTTCTTAGGAGGCAGATGACAGGAAATGTTTTGACTTTTGGAAAGAAGGGATGAAGGAGGTACAAGGAAAGAGAAAAGCAGCCAACTAGCACATACTTACATTGGTCAGGGGGGCATGTGCAAACATAGAAAATCCTTCAAAGATATACTCGTGATCATCGTATTCTATGACAGTTGGCCTGTCAGTCTAAAAGCAAACAGAAACATGAACCCCAAATTAAATAAATGACACAGTTTGCACGTGCAGAAATCCATCAGGACTCAAAGTAACCAATAGAACATAAGGACTTCCTTTCAGACACCAGGGAGAACTTTATACAAAGTTTAATTTTACATGAAATTCTCTGGCTTCAGATAGTAAGTATAATATTTATGTACTTAGATAATTAATGATGTAATATTATGGGTGCCATAAATAAATAAAAGGCTATACTAAGCTTCATTTTCTAGGAACTTGTTTTATTTAATCTCACAATACTACCAGTTTTGTTCTTAATGAACTATGTTTCTGAACTAACAGAAGTCCTAATAGGAGCAAGGTAAATAATACAGCTAACTCAAATGCAAAGTGGAAAAAGACCCAGCATCATAGAGTGGAGACTAGCAACAGCCTAGAAGTCTCTGAAAGGCCTCTGGGTGCCAGAAGGTCAACCCCTCATAGCTCTACTCCCAGCCTCTCCAAGAAGTCAACCAACCAAACACTGCAAAAAATCAATTCCCATACAAGTTCAAAGGCCTTAATTCCCAGAAAATTAGATTTGTAACTAAATTATACATATATCAATCTAAGCATGAGGGACTCTATTTCTTATGCCATTCTTATAACCCAACATTGTGTGGGTGTGCGTGTGTGTGTGTGCGTGTGTGTGTGTGCGCATGTATGTGTCTGTGTGTGTGTGTGTGTTTTTGAGATGAAGTCTCACCCTATTGCCCAGGCTGGAGTGCAGGGGCATGATCTTGGCTCACTACAAACTCCGCCTCCCAGGTTCCAGCAATTATCATGTCTCAGCCTCCTGAGCAGCTGGGATTACAGGCATGCGCCACTATGCCAGGCTAGTTTTTGTTATGTAGTAATGGGGTTTCACCATCTCTACTAGGCTGGTCTCGAACTCCTGACTTCAAGTGATCTGCCTGCCTCAGCCTCCCAAAGTGCTGGGATTACAAGCATGAGCCACCAGGCCCAGCCATTTTTAACCTTAAATGCTAAATATGGCAGTAATTATTAAGACTGATGGCCTATAAGACATATTTCTAACACAGATACTAGATTTCATTCTTTCAAACATTATCTACTAAGAACAACTTGGAATAAGGGGGAACAAAAGAATATTGAAATATATATTATTTGTTTTGCCAATATTATTGTTAATTTATATTTGAAAACCTTAACAAAGATGGTCTAAATTAAATAAAAGAGAGCCAGGCACAGCGGCACATGCCTGTAATCCCAGCTACTTGAGAGGCTGAGGCAAGAGGATCACTTGAGGCCGGAGTTCAAATTCAGCCTGGGCAATAAAGTGAGATCTCGCCTCTGAAAAAAGAAAAAAATAATGAGCAAAAATGGTATAGCCACTTTGGAAACAGTTTGACATTTCTTCAAAACTTTGTTGTTGTTGTTGTTGTTGCGCAGGCTGGAGTGCAGGGGCGCGATCTCGGCTCACTGCAAGCTCTGCTTCCTGGGTTCACACCATTCTCCTACCTCAGCCTACCGAGCGAGTAACTGGGACTACAGGTGCCCGCCACCATGCCCAGCTAATTTTTTGTATTTTTAGTAGAGACGGGGTTTCACCATGGCGCCCGCCAGCACGTCTGGCTAATTTTTTATATTTTTAGCAGAGACGAGATTTCACCGTGTTAGCCAGGATGGTCTCGATCTCCTGACCTTGCGATCCGCCCAACCTCAGCCTCCCAAAGTGCTGGGATTACAGGCGTGAGCCGCTAGGCCTGGCCGCTGTTCACTAATTTTTAAGAGATGTGGAAGTGTTCTATATTTTCTTCCCACTCCATAGCTCCAACATTGTTGGCTACTATGAATTTGGCTATTAAGTGATGCCAACAATATTTAATGAAAAAAAGATATAGTAGTATAGTGAAGAGGAAGCTGAAAGAAACATCGTCGTGATAAAGATCAATTTCTCAACATAAAAATAAAATATATTTCAAAGTAAGAACATTTAAGAACGGAACAACTTTAGCCTATTCACATTTTACTCTATTTACATTTTAAATGATATGCATGTGATTCTTTAGAAACTTACTAAAAAGTTCGTAGGCGGGGAGACTGTGATCCGGTAGTGGAAAAGTCTGCCAGCATTGTTGGTCATAGGACGACAGGGCTTGATAGCCTGAGGGGAAAAAAACGAAAATCAATTTACAAGTAAAACAGAATATTTTTACTTAAAAATATATTGTATTTCCTAGATTCACATCTAACAAAAGAGATTTTATGTCTGTTCCTTCACAGACTGGTAGGAAAGAACAGTACTGGCTTTGCCATACCTAGACCAACGAAAAAGGGCTGGCCAGTCTCCAGCTCTCAGCCACTTCCTCAGGTGCTGGTGAAGCAGGGATGTCCAATAAGGCTATAAATGTCTGAGGGTTTTGGGGCCTCCAAAATACCGTGAACTTGGCAAATGAGCAGTTACCACCCATGAGGGTGCCGGGGGACACCCACTGGACCACGAGTACACATAGGTGGCCTGTCCTTGATGAAAACCTGGTGTTCTTCCACCTGACGAGGCGAGTAGGCCATGTCAGTTGTAAGGAGAGTCTGAAGGAACTCACGAGGCTTGCCTGAGATGGGCCCATTTGGGACTCCCCTTTATTGCAGCTGCCAGTAGAAGTAGCTCTGACCTTGCTGCAGACCGCTGGACTGCATCTCGTCCTGTGGGTGATGGGCCTGGGAAGCCCAAGGAGAGCGATGCCAGCTGTCAGACCTCTGGCTAGAGGGTGCCAAGCTGGGGCTGGGAGAGGTGTGAGCTGCAGCTGGGAACACTTGGTTGGGTGGTTATGTCTTGGCATTTTCCAGCATGGCAAAGGCCCACAGAGCTTGATTAACTTCGGAGGCCAAGAGAGCTCGTTTGGCCTGTGATGGGGCTCCCCTTAAAAACAACTGTAAAGTAGGGCCAGGCACAGTGGTTCATGCCTGTAATCACAGCACTTTGGGAGGCCAAGGTGGGAGGTCTGCTTAAGCTCAGGAGTTCAAGACCAGCCTGGGCAACATGGCAAAACCCTGTCTTCACAAAAATTAGCCTGGTGTGGTGGTGCATGCCTGTGGTCCCAGCTACTTAGGAAGTTGAGGCAGGAGATCACTTGAGCTCAGGAAGCGGCAGTTGCAGTGAGCCAAGATTGCACAACTGCATTCCAGCCTGGGTGACAGAGGGAGACCTTGTCTCAAAACAAAAACAAAAAGAAAATCATAAACATTTGGCTGCAAGGTGGCCTATACAGGGCTCTCCCAGCGGTGCCCCGGTCCCATGGAGGTGACAGCTGCATAAACCCACTGAAACATGCTTAAAAATGTTCCTTCCTGAACTTTACACCAGCCACTTTCAGCCCTTGATGGAGAGGTTCATGCCGAGGTGTGCTATTCTCCAAGTCATGAACAGTCACTGCAGCACAGGACAGGGACAGCTTATGGCCGCCCGCTCTATGCCCACAGCCCCATCAAGTTGTGCTTCCTGGATAACCTTGACTGGGTGCTGAAGTCATGAGAGACCTTACCATCTTTGGAGATAGCTACCGTTATATTTTTCAGTCTGTGAGTTACAGACCACTTCCCGTGTGATACACACAGTACAGCCAGTGACAACCTTCTCACTGAGTCCCTGCATCAGGTCTTCAAGGAGGCTCTCAATTTCTGTCCTTGACAAAGGGTAAACCTCTTTGCAGACTTCTACGGTGTCTGGGGCATGCCTCCTCATCTGAGCAGGCTGTGGAGGTAACAGCCACTGTCCTAACCATGACCCAGGTGGTGACTGGTAATGCCTGTAGTGCAACCAATGGTTACCCCGCAAACTCAGGATCATCATTCCACAGCTTGAAGGCCTATGGATCAGACAGGCCAAGTGACGCGACTCTGAGCTGAGGCTGTGTGACTGGAGTACACAGCACCCAGCAGGCATCTGAGGATGGAACACATCCCTGGAGAAGCCACGCAGTCCCATCAGGAGTGCAGAGGGTATAACGTGTCCTTCAGTGATTGTACAGACTTGCAGGGGATCATCTTCTAAATCCCCCACTGGCAGACAACAACAGAGAGGATTTCTGCAGATAAACCTGACCTACGACTTCCTGGCCTAGGGTGTCACAATCCCAGGATCCTTCAGGCTGAGATGCTCCTCTGGCACAGCAAGGGCTGGAGACACACCAGCTGGCAGTCAGCTCATGAAGCCAAGGGTGTCCCCGGCATCCAGACCGTCCTCCTCCACTTGGGAGCCTGTCCCCCCTTACTAGGGGCCTGGAAGGATCTTAAGAATAATTTTGGCAGGTTTTGCCTCGTGGCAATTTCCATAACAGAGGTAAAAAGTACACACAGTAGGTAGCAATTGGCCAGAAAGCAGAACAAAAACTGCCAGACCTGCTGTGGAATAGTCCATAGGGCTCACCCGATAGCTGGATCAGAGCTAACTCTCATGATTCTCTCAGAGAAATGAGTGCCACTACTCACCTGCTTAGGCAAATGCCATCACCATCCCCAACTGTCCTGTTGGTGGGTGGGGTGTTTCCAATGGACCTAATTAACCAGCTCTTTCAGGAGGGACTTCTCCCTTTCCATCTGATTCTCCTCAAAGATAAGTCTTAGTCACCAACTGATGCTCAAGCAGTTTGTTCTGCTTATTCTCTTACAAGACGGACAGCAGATGCAGGCCAGATATAGCCAGGGAGTCAGATGACCAAGTCACCAGGAGGGTCTTCATCCGGAGACCATCCTCAAGTTTGGAGAATCCTTCTCCTTTACTTATACCTGTATTCAGTCCAGATCAGTTGCCAGATGTCTCTTTTCTAAAAGGAGTTCAAACTATTCTTATAAGGGGAAACTTTGTTTTAAGACTTATGAAAGCTCCATCTGTGCCGAGGTGGCATTGTCTCCTGGAAATCTCCAGGCTAGGTTGTAGACTGCTGACACAGGCTGACACGGACAACACTGCTGACATGGAGTATTGGCCCTGTGAGACACCTGAATGAAGTTACGGCTACTCTTAATCTTATAGCCACAATATGCCACTTACAATATACTCCAGAGGGGGTTCAGACCACAGGATTTAAGGATCTTTCTAGATCTAAAATCCTATGACCATCTTCCTTTTACTTGTAAAATAACATAATAACTGACCTTTGGTTATACTTACGAATAAACTGAAAAAAAAAAGTGGGGAAATTAATCTGAGAACTAACAGCAGCGAGAGTTAATAGGAAATTTTAAAAGCTGGAAGGAATAAATATGCTGAGTAAAAATCAAAAAGGTCAGAAACGAAGAAAGCATGAGAGGTGGTGGAAGAGAATATGCATGGATCTTAAGACGGGAAAAAGCTGGCCAGGCACGGTGGCTCATGCCAGCACTTTGGGAGGCCACGGTGGGCAGATTGCCTGAGGTCGGGAGTTCAAGACCAGCCTGACCAACATGGAGAAACCCTGTCTCTACTGAAAATACAAAATTAGCCAGGCATGGTGACGCATGCCTGCAATCCCAGTTACTTGGGAGGTTGAGGCAGGAGAATCACTTGAACCCGGGAGGTGGAAGTTGCCGTGAGCTGAGATCAAGCCATTTCACTCCCGCCTAGGCAACAAGAACAAAACTCCGTATCAAAAAAAACAAAAATGGGAAAAGGCAAACAAAGCCAGCAAAAGAAGTGTGCTGTGACAGCATCAGTTGTGATGGCATGATTGGGTGTACCTGTGATAGACATGGGGATGTGCCGCACAGACCCATGTTCAAGGAAAGACTTGCTGCCTGGCTGTGGAGGGCACAGATAGCAGGGAGCTTCCAGCTATAAGCTTCTTCAGGATCTTTCTCCACTGCAGATCTCCCTCCTCTGACCTCAGGCATGGCCCAACATCAGGCACTGAGCAAGGCAGAGGTATAAAGGCCCAGCCATTTCAGCCCAACTCAAACAGGCAATATGCATTCCACAGATCACTCCCAGGCTAAATGCAGCTTTCAGTTCAGCCAATCCTTCTGTCCAATCCTGCTTCCACCTTTCGTTGATGCCTAATAAACATCACGCACCCAAAACTCCATCTTAGCATCTGCTTCTAGAGAACCCAAGATGTGGCTGTTGGTACTAGGAGTGACCCAAGAAAACAGCAAATTAGATGGTGTTTCAGAGCTCAATCACCTCCCAACAAGCAATGAAGATGCCATCACTGGTGGTAAGTGAAACACAGACAACCCCTGGCATCAGATGGCAAGGCAACTAAACTTTAAAGATGGTGAATTAGAAGCTGTACACTGGAAGCAGGCCAAACACCCAGGTGTTTAAGACTGTGGAGAAAATGGTAGCTATAAGAACAATGGTTATGATCCTTCAGGGATGGATGGCTGTCGCTAAGCACCACTGATGCTCTACCATAGTCCCCAAACCTTAGTCTGCCCAGAAATCACCCAGAGGGCTGGTTAAATCTCAGAGTGCTTGTTTCCCACTCCCAGTTTCTGATTCAGTGGCTGGGATGGGCTGAGAATCTGCCTTTCTAACAAGTTCCCAGGTGAAGCTTGTATGAGTCGCAGTTGGAAGCCTTCACTTAGAGAACCACTGCACTATAGAAGTATAACAGCAGAGGAGGAGAAAAGACTATTGGAAACCAGATATGAAAGCCAGAAGAAACTCTCACTACCTACAGTGGAAGGTCACAGCAAGGACCAAGCCTAAGGCTTACCTGTGAGAGTGGCCGAACCTCAAAGGCAATTAGCCATGGTCAGGGCCCAGGAAACCTCAAATGGGGACATTTAGGTTTTGACTCCCCAGATTCCTCTAAACCGTCTGACTGCAGAGATGGCACATCCCTCCCAATTAAGAGCAACTGCTCAATTGTGCCAGAAGACAATGGAAGAACCTGCAAGGCAACACTATGCCCCCTCACACACCCCTCAACCAGTCTCCCCTCCAGGCCAATACCTACAATTGGGGTCATTTCAGGGCCCCAAATGGGGAGGTGCTGGAAGGCAACAGATTATATTTCAAAAGAATTGCAGGAACTAACTAGCATGTAGCAACAGCCAGAGAAGTCTGCAGGGGACGTGATGATGAGAGCGCTTGATCAACAGGGCCAGAACATAAAATTGTTTAGAGAAGAGTATATTGACTTGGGAGCACTCAGGATACAACACCACCAGGGTATGTTGAGAACTCCCTACTAGCATGGCTCCTAAAAGCATGAAGAAGCAACGACCCATACTGAGCAAAGCTGAAATACCAGAATTGCCGGGGTAGACAGTGGAGGAAGGAATTCAAGGACTCAAGGAAGTTAGAATGGATACAGTATCTATGGCTGGAAAATATGCCAAATAATCGTGTTGCATGGGAAGCCCCAGAGGACACACCAAAATGAATGTGCAGGTGATAGGAGCACAAACATCATGAGGAAGATCAGTGGCAACCTCCTCTGCAGGCCAGGGCTGACCACAAAAGTGGTCAGAGAGCAGAGCTCACCAGCAGTAACAGGGATGACAGAATCCTGAAACAAGAGATGCCAGGTGATAGGGCTAAGTGCTGGAAGCCAGGCCACAGTGGCAGCCACAGGGGTCTGACCCACAAAGGTCACGGAAATAGTTAATAGAACATGGTGTCCTTGGGTATAAAACAAGTGGGTAACCAATACGAGTACTACTTAGTTTGTACAAACATAAGAAACCAAGAATGGATAACCAAGAGACTGAAGGCAGGTCATTCCAATAAACAGTCACACTATTCCTTGCCCAGTTCCAGACCTGATCACGTTTTTTGGACTGAAATCCACTGACTAAAGAGGTGGTCAGATCCCAGGAGGAAGGACCCTGTAACAAAATAAAAACAAGCAAAAATGGCCTTGACAACCCTGTCATTCCCCAAAGGGGCTTATGGCCATTTACCTGGGGAGCTGTACACTGGGAAAAGAAGAATAGCAGACAGTTCAAGTCATGTTAGATGCAGTATCTGAATCATCATTGATACTTGGAGACTGGATACATCACTATGATACCCCAATTAGAGTAGAGAATAAGAGGCCAAGGTAATAAATGGATCTTGGTCAAGGTCTGACTTACAGTGGGTCTACTGCATCACAGATCTACCCAGTGGTCCTTTCCCTGGTCCTTGAATGTACCACTAGAATTGACATTCTTGGCAGACCCAATGTGCTACTCAACACTGGGTCCTTGACATGTGGAATAAGAGCTATCCTAATGGGAAAGTCAAGCAGAAATTAAATTAACACAATACCCATCAACCCAGGCATCAAAACCAATATTGCACTGGAGGGATAGAGGAGATTACTGCCACCCTTAAGGATCTGAAGGATATAAGGGAGATGGTACCGGTCCTATCTCTGATTAATTCACCTGTCTGGCCCCTGAAGGTCCTGAAGGATGACTGCAAACTACCACAAACTCAACCAAGCAGGAGCTCTGAGTGTAGCTGCCAGGCCAGGTGTTGTAGTTTAGCTGGAGCAGATATAAAGTATGTGGCAACTGATTAGGTGAATGGGTTATTTTCTATCCCAATCAGAAATGAGGATCAGAATGGTTCACAGACATTTATAGTTTTGCCCCAGGGCTGTGTTAATGCTCCCACCCACTCATAATACCAAGGAGTTCCCAACCGTCCAGGCATACTGCAGAACCTCACACTGCTCCATTACACCTCTGACATTACGATGATCAGGCATGCACGCATGCACCACAGTGGATGTGAGATCAGCCCTACAAAGATTTAGGGGCCTGCCGCAGCCACACAATTTTTAGGAGTCCAGTGGTCTGGGGAATGCCAAGATATCCCCTCCAAAGTAAAAGACAATTATTTTATCTTCCACCTCCTACAATGAAGAAAGCACAACACCTAGTGGGCCTTTTCAGGCTCAGGAGGCAAGAGAATGCACATGTAGAAACACTGCTCCAATCCACTTACAGAGTGGCACAAACGGCACAAACAGCTGCCCCCGCTGAGGACAGCCCATGCGAGAAAGGACCTCAGCTGTTCCAGGCTAGAGTATAAGCAGCCCTGCTGCTGGGGCCATATGTTTCAGCAGATCCTACAGTGTTGGTGGGAAAAGATGCCAAAAGGAATCTGTGGCAGGCCACACTGGGAGAATCACAATGCTGGTCCCTGATGTTCTGGAGCAAGACCTGCTATCTATAGTGAAGACGTATGTGCCTTTGAGAGAATATTCCAGATGTGCTACTTGGCCCTGATAAGAGATGTAAGGCCTGGCCAAGAGATACCAGATACACATGTGGCCAGAATCACCCATCATAGGCTAAATTCTGTCAGTCCCACCAGGCAATACGGCATCAGCAACAATCCATCAAAAGGCAGGCGTGGTACTGCCAGAGTCAAACATACCCAGGAGCCAAGAGCACAAACAAGCAGCCTGGACAGGTAGCCCGGATCCCCACAGCTCCACCACTGTTGCACCAGCTCCCCTCCCTCAGCTGATGACTAAGGGTGTATGGATGAAAACAGAGGAAAAAGCCCAAACTTGGTTTACAAATGGCTCAGTTGGCAAGAGTGGGTGCGCCAAAAACAGATGGCACTACAGCCTCACTCTGGGATGGTTCTGAAAGACAGCGCTGTGGGGAACTCTCTCCCAGTGGGCAGAGTTTCAGGCAGTGTACTTGGTCATCCACTTTGTGTGGAAAGAGAAGTGGCCTGAAGTTAGAATAGAGATGGACTCATGGGCAGAAGCAAGTGGTGGCCATGCCAGCTGCTCAGGCGTCTAGAAGAAAAAAGGACGGATGAGAAGGTCTTGGGGCAGAGACTTGCAGGTGGACAAATGGAAGGGAGCATGATGAGCTCTATCTCACACATGGAGGCCCGTCAGAGAGCACCACCATGGAAGAGGTACCAAGGTACCAAGCAGACAAAATGACTGGGGCAGTTGGTGCCAGCCACCCCCTGACCTCAGCCACCCCAGAGCGACAGGAGGGGCACATGAATGAAATGACCACAGCAGCAGAGAGGAGGCTTCACATGAGCCCAACAGCATGGACCCCGCTTATCAAGGCTAAGCTATATAATTAAGCTAACTTCTACTGCCAAACATCCAACTAGCCAGACACAATGACCCATGCTGAGTCCCCAAAATGAGACCATTCTTCCAGGAGACCAAACTGTCACCTGCCTTTCCTGCCTACGGGTCCCTAGCTGGCACCACTGCCCATCTAGTCTCCCTTCAAGAAGGGCCTGCTGTCCAAATGTGCACTGTGTAGTCAGCACACAGCCTGTAGCTATTGGCTCCTCAGGGTCAGCCTCAGCTGCAGAGCCCCCTCTCCCAGGGTCGTGCCCTTCCTGGGGCACCTTGCTGTGGGGACTGAGACAGATGGGGGTATGACAGCCATTCCAGCACAACACACAAAAATTCTGATAAGCCAGGCCTGACCAGACCCACATCACAGGGGAATAGTTCCCATCTTTGCTCTTTTCCTGTCACAGGTGTTGATCCCTCATCAACATCTCAGAGCTCCCAACCTGAGGCATGTCCACACACACTCACAAGATGCCACCCTGTCCCACAATTCCCCGCTACACTTGCCGACTTTCAAAGACAAATGAGCAGAAGTGATGCAAGTATTTCAAATTATCAGGCACCATCTCCTAGTCTTTATTCCCATTATTATCAAGTCCTCAAACAAGTTTTAAATAGAAATTAAGGTTTTACGTATACTGTGTTTAAATATAATGCGCTGAATTATAAAGTGAGGAGCCTGGGATTAACAAAAATAGCTTATAAAAATAAAAGATAAAAGGAACAAATGAGGGACAATAATTGAAAGGGACAAACAGAGAGAGAAGACATGCGCCTCAGAGCACTTTAGTAAGAGCGTCTCTCCAGGGCCATTCATAGCCACTTATGATGAAACATAAAACTATAACATGTACAGTTGAAGAATACTTAAAATGGGAAACACCTATCAAATACACCATGCCTATTTTAAATATAAAACTACTAAAACTTTTGTTAATGTTTCCTCGAGAACATTCCCCACTCCACCCCCAAAACCCAAGTGCTTTCCTCCGCAATTATCAGTAACAGAGACTATCAGGGAATATGAAGAGAATTTTGATGGTATTATTTCATTTATGGGGGAAAGAACAGCAACATCTGTCTACTTCTGGCTTCTCGGCATTTACAAACATAATAACCCAAACCAGTTACCTCTTCTCCAGGATAAATGCTGTGCCTAATTCCTGTGCGTCTTGCCTTTGCGCTGCATTTGCAGAGTGGTCCATCATTCATCTGTCAGAAACACAATGTAATTTGTTTTTATTGGAGGGAAAAATCCACACCATGCACAATGATGCCTCCGAAAATATGTGGGTTTTAATGTCATGAGCACTGAAGCTCTGAGAGGCTGTCACGGTTAGAAGATTAAACGGATGTTCCAAAACCAATAAAGCTGCAAACTCTCTATATTGTCTGATAAAGGGAAACTGTATGACAACCCTGCATTCCCGAGTTATTTGTGCAGCCAAGCAGAAAATATCAATGTCAGCACACTGTTTGCCCCCATCTTCTTCTACCAATTCCCAGGACATTTTTGTTTCCCTATTTCTTATCTCAAGAAAAATGACTCTTTCACAAAAGCAAATTTTATATCCTGGAGGAACACATACAGCGTTTTGAAGGTGACCTGCGGATTCAATGTTTTGAAAAGAGAAACTGTAAGGTACCTCACTAGCGGAGAGAAGAAAATGCTACTAAAGCCAGAAAAACTTCCCACACTGGTCAGGTTAGATTACATCTCTTTCCCTGAATTTGTTTTAGTGCCACAAACTCCGCCCACAAGGCTCCATAGGCAAGCAATTCTTCAAAACTTCTGGAACGGATGAGTGCTAAGCATGGGGATGATAAAGAACAGCGGGTCCATGTGCTCAAGGAATATCTGTTCTAGACAGGAGAACAACATATATATGATATGCTTCATAATTTAAAAGAAAAAAAATCACTCGCAAGTAGGTAATGCTGGGGCATCAAACAGATGGGATGGACAAGAAAACAAGAGGGCTGCCCCACAAGAGGCACCAGCACGCATCAGAAAAGGAGAGTAGGCAGGAAGTCCACATCATGCTCTGGGCCACAAGACCCATATAAATAAAATGGACCATTTATGTGGGGGAGAAGATCAAAAGAAGCAGAACTAAGATCAAAATCTGAAGGGCCTCACAAGCCAGGTTCATGAGTTCCTCTGGTATAGATGGTAATACTGAATCAAAAACAAGACCAGAGCTCAGATAGGGAAAATGAAGAAGTGGAGTTCCATTTCTCTTTCTTTGTAATAATTTAAAAATATAGGCTGGTCAGAGTGTAATGGTTTTTACAAATAAGTAATCACAGCCAGTTCGACTTCTTCGTTCCTTCTCCACTCCCACTGCTTCTTCACTTGACTAACCTTAAAAGAAAAAATACATATATACATATATACACACACATATTTATTTAAAGTTATTGAGATTTATACCTCATTATGTCCAATTAAAGTATAAAAGTCAATAAGACTTTTTGAAAAAAAAGTGTTAAAGTAAAAAGCTCTAACTTTGCTTTAGCCTCTTGGGAAATCTAAAGATCCAGGTGGTATAGCAAAGGAATAACATTACTGCCGAAAAGAAAGATTATGTTAAGATATTATTTAAAGTAACAGCCGGCAAATAAGAGATGTAACAGGATTTCATGAAAAGTCATAACACGGCTGTGCGCAGTGGCACACGCCTATAATCCCAGCACTTTGGGAGGCTGAGGCAGACGGATCACTTGAGGTCAAGAGTTCAAGACCAGCCTGGCCAACATGGCAAAACCCCATCTCTACTAAAAAAACACAAAAATTAACTGGGCGTGGTGGCGGGCGCCTGTAATCCCAGCTACTCATGAGGCTGAGGCGGGGAGAATTGCTTGCACTAGATATGCAGAGGTTGCAGCGAGCTGAGATTGTACCACTGCGATCCAGCCTAGGCAATAAGAATGAAACTCTATCTCAAAAAAAAAAAAAAAAAAAAAGTTGTAACACACTCCTAAGGCCGGGTGCAATAGCTCATGCCTGTAATCTTAGCACTTGGGGAGGCCAAGGCAGGCAGATCACTTGAGGTCAGGAGTTCAAGACCAGCCTAGCCAACATGGTGAAACCTCGTCTCTACTAAAAATACAAAAATCAGCTGGGTGTGGTGGCACAAGCCTGTAGTCACAGCCACTGGGGAGATTAAGGCAGGAAAATCACTTGAACCTGGGAGGTGGAGCTTGCAGTGAGCTGAGATCACACCACTGCACTCCAACTCCAGCCTGGGCAACAGAGCAGGAGTTTTTTGGAGACTCCGTCTCAAAAAAAAAAAAAAAAGTTATAACATACTCTTAATGCCACTCATGACTTCTGTGATGAAAAATATAAAAAATTAACTTAGTGCTCACTGATCTCCAGGGAAGTAGACATCCTACATGCTTGCCTTTTTTCAAGGTCTGGGATCCTACATATTCAGCCCTTCACAAGGCTCAACTATACAGAGGACACAAAACCAACAACACTAAACAGCATTACAGAGACTGTATACAAAGCACTGTTGAATTTCTGATAGAAACAGGTATCCACGGAAATCAGTGTAGAGGCTTCTTGTGAAACAGGAAAACAACAGTCAAGTAAAAAGACTAGAGGGCCAGGCACAGTAGCTAACACCTGTAATTCCAACACTTTGGGAGGCTGAGGCAGGAAGACTGCTTGAGCCTAGGAGTTTGAGACCAGCCTGGGCAACATAGCAAGACCTCATCTCTATAAATAATTTTTCCGGGCGCAGTGGCTCACACCTATAATCCCAGGACTTTGGAAGGCTGACCCAGGTAGATCACCTGAGGTCAGGAGTTCGAGACCAGCCTGACCAACATGGAGAAACCCCATCTCTACTAAAAGTACAAAATTGGCCAGGCATGGTGGCGCATGCCTGTAATCCCAGCTACTCGGGAGGCTCAGGCAGGAGAATCACTTGAACCCGGGAGGCAGAGGTTGTGGTAAGCCAAGATCACACCATTGCACTCTAGCCTAGGCAATAAGAATAAAACTCTATCTCAACAATAAAACAAAAAAAAAAAAAAAAATACTAGCCAGGCATAGTGGGGCGCCCCTATAGTCCTAGATACTTGGGAGGCTGAATCAGGTGAATCACTTTGGCCTGGGAAGTCAAGGCTCCAGTGAGCCGTTATTGCGCCAGTGCACTCCAGCCAGAGCAACAGTGTGAGACCAGGTCTCAAAAAAAACAAAAAAACCCATATATGGAGGAAGTTTACTTTAGGGGGGACAAAAATGTCCTAAAATTCAATTGTAGTGATAGTTGTGCAGCCCCATGAATATACTAAAAAATGCTGGATTATAAATTTGAAGTACAATTGTATCGTATGTAAATTATAACTCAACAAAGCTGTTTAAAAAGAAAACCAAGTTTTAAAATGCACTGACAGTTTTGCAAACATTTCTGCTCAATTCTAAGAGAGTAAAAGGAACACACAAAATACATTTCTCCCAGACATTCTATAAATAAAAGATGGATAGCTGTCGTCCAACAAGAACCAGGAGAAAAGCATTTTAATTAATATAGAACATGATAAATTTACTCACGAAATATAAATTTTAAATTATCTTTTTATAGATATGCTTTATTATGCTTCCTAACTTTACATGCATTAAAGATACAATGTTTGTACGTATTATATATCTGTGTGACACAAATCTTTTTTAACAATGCTAATTTTATTATGTATTACTTCATATTAAGACAGTAATTAAAAATAAAAATAATTATGTCCGCCTATTATGTCATTAGCTCAAACATGCTTAACAAGGAAGAGAACTTGTGACTGTTACCAACTTAAAAAAATGAAATTTTATAGGACTTATTTACTATTACACAGCAAGATACCTTCCAGGTGAACTACTTCTAAAAAGACCTCCGAGTTCTCTCTCCTCATCCTACCATGTGTCTTCTTCCATCTACTCCAAGTTTAATGAGGCAGGGCCATTACTCCTCTCCCCAACACGGAATTTACAAACATCATCAAAAATGATTCAAGGGACAGCTGCTCTGGTGCTTATGCTTTGGAACTGAACCTGAAGCTGAAAAAAAATAGCTCTGAAGGACACAAGCCTGAGAGTAAAATTCAGTTTCAATACAAGGCAACGTGCATCTTCTGAGCCCAGAGCAATAACCGTTATGTCTGGGTTTGCAACCTTCACAGCAAGGGCATCAAAACACGCACCTGGCCTGGATCGTTGTACCAAAGTTCATCATGAAGCCGGTCAGGGTGGGCCTTTTTGCGTTTGATTTCTGCAATAACATCAAAAACTTCAGAGTCTGAGCTGCTGGAACAGGTGCTGTCCTCATCAGACTCACACTCGGATTCACTGGAAGTCTCTAACAGGGGTTGGGAGAAAAACACAGAAATTGATGGAATTAACAAACTGGGTTTTTTCTTTTCCTTTTTTTTTTTGAGACAGAGTCTTGCTCTGTCACCCAGGCTGGAGTGCAGGGAGTCTCACTCTGTCACCCAGACTGGAGTGCAGTGCATGATCTCAGCTCACCGCAACCTCCGCCTCCCAAGTTCAAGTGATTCTCCTGCCTTAGCCTCCCGAGTAGCTGGGATTACAGGCGCCCACCACCACACCCAGCTAACTTTTGTATTTTTAGTAGAGACAGGATTTTGTCATGTTGGCCAGGCTGGTCTCGAACTCCTGACCTCAGGTGAAACACCCGTCTCGGCCTCCCAAAGTGCTGGGAGTATAGGCATGAGCCACCACATCCAGCTGACAAACTGGTTTTTGTGGAGACTTCCAAATGACCTAAACCTCTAAAGGTAAGAAGAGTTCTTTATTCTTCTAGAAAATACTTAAGGGCCTACTCTACACCAAATACTCTACTAAGCAACACCATAAAAAAAAATAGACCACAATGCTAAGTCACAATCTAGTTAGGGAAGCAAAGAAAATAAACATCTTTAGAGAAAAAGTAAGACTCAATGAGCAATGTCAGATAAAATGAAAAACCATAGTAGTAGTATGTAGTTTAACACTTGAGCTATGTAATGACCCACAAAAGGGCAGTTTCACTGGGATCCAGAAAGACTGGTGATAATTTCAAAGAAAGAGCACATGTGACCCAGGCACTGCAACGGGATGGGAGAAGCATGATAAGGAGGAGAGAAGAAGAAAGGAATGAAGAGGGAGCACCACAGACAAAAGCATAGAGCTAAGAATACAGTGGACTAGCTAGAGCGTGGGCCACACAGAAAAACACTGGGAGGTTAGGGCTGGGAGTGCTGAGAATGCCACAGCGAAGGCTGGGAATGCAAGACCAAAGACTTGACATTTTTTTCTCTCAATAACAGCAAGAGAAGATGTTAGTCCTTAAAGTGACTGAATAAAAACAGACACAGACTTATGCTAACTGAAACAAGCCAGTCACAAAAAGACAAACATACATGATTCCACATATATGAGATACCCGAGAGTCAAATTCATAGAGAAAGAAAGTAGCATAGTAGTAATAAGGGAACAGGAGAATTGGGGTCTGGGGAGTTATTCCTCAACAGGTACAGAGTTTCAGTTTTATGAAAGGAAAATAGTTCTGGCGACTGGTTGCAAACAATGTCATATTGAACCCTATTGAACTATATGCTTAAAAATGGTTAAGATGGTAAATTTCGTATCATGTGTATTTTACCACCCTTTTTTTTAAAAAAAAAGACCTAGAAGTTAGATTAATCCTACATAGTGAGATTCCATCACTACAAAAAGAAAAATAATTAGTTTTTAAAATAAATTAATCCTATAAGAGATTAACATAGTAGTAGCATAATAAAATCCAACATGGAATTGTATTTACGTGTACTGCATAAGATAGATGCTACTGTCATCCCTATTTTACAAATGGGAAAAATCTGAGACAGAGATGAACTTCTGGCCCAAGGTCACATATCAAGTAGGTGGTAGAGCAGGGATTCAAACCCAGGCCATCCAGCTCCCGACTCAGGTGCCTTTGCCCAGTATGGATAACTGCCTCTCAGCATGTGGGATGTCATGGAGGTGGCCAGATGAGAGCCAGAGAGAACATGCAGGTAAATGCACACTGAATGTCTCATCTGTGCATGGCATTCTGTTAGGGGCTAAGGATACAAAGTGGTAAAAAGTAATTTCTATCCTCAAAGATCTCACCACCTACTTGGAACCTCAGAACATACAAATGAAAAAATAGACCACTTTATGAAAAAGCTATGCAAACTGTCTACACGAGTGGAGAGAACCCTTCAAACAGAGCTGGGTTATAGTTGTTATTTCCCTCCTCAAACCAGGCACACCTGGCAAAGGAGAGGGCCAAGGAAGGACGCCTGTCCTCATGAGAGGCAGGGGGCACAGGCTCCTTCTTTTGGAAAGATGCTGAACTCTTCTGACTGGACAACTGTCCAAGGGGCACACTTGTTAGCATGCCTTGCAAATGAGATCGCGGCTGTATTCTGCCAAATGTAACTAAGGAAAAATATGATCAAAAAGAAGGAAGTTCCACTTCTATGTATCTTACTGACTGTAATTAAGAAAAATAAAATGAAAAGGAAGAAATCTGTATGTGGGACTCTCAAGGGTATTTCCCCAAAATTCAGGAATGAAGCTATAATGGCAACGGTCTCAGACTAGTTAATGACTCTGACTCACCTAAATCTTCATCAAGCTTCGTCTTCGGAGGTTCCCACGGAGGCCGAGCAGCTTTGGCCTTTTCTTGCCTGCTCCCCAACTCCTCCTCAAATTTGTCATATAAGTCACGAAGCCTACTTGTTCCAACTACTGTAGAATCTCCCTTTTAAAAATAAAGGATCACTATTAGGAACTATATCAATAACGATCATATCAAAGATATGTAAGATCTCACAGGTAATCAAAGCATTTTTAACAGCAAGATGCTATTTTTCAACCCTCAATTTAACAAACATTTAAAAACAAAATGCTCAAGTACTGGCAATCATACTGTGAATCAAACACACACTTATCGCTGACAGCGTCCTCAGGTAAATGTGCCTTGCCAACATTCAGAAACATGAGAGCAGGCCAGGCGTGGTTGCTCATGCCTGTAATCCTAGCACACTTTGAGAGGCGGAGGCAGGAAGGAGGATTGTTCAAGGCGAGGAGCTCAAGACCAGCCTGAGCAACATAGCAAGACCCTAACTCTGTGAAAAAGAAAAAAATTAGCCAGGTGGTCTGTGCCTGTGCTACTTGGGAGGCTAAGGCAGGAGAACTGTTTGAGCCCAAGAGTTGGAGGAAGCAGTGAGCTATGACTGTGCCACTATACTCTAGCCTGGGTGACACAGTGAGACCTCATCTCAAAAAAAAAAAAAAAAAAGAAAAGAAACATTACAACAGTTCATCTACACCCTCTTAATATGACATTCTTTTTAAAAATCATGACCTCAAAGAATCATAACTGACACCAAATATCTTCCTAGGGAATGTACACTTCCTACTGAAAAATCACTGATAATCTATCTTCTCCTATACCAATCCAACAAGGAACAAGGAATATCATATATATCCTCTTTGTCTCTCTCTCTCTCTCTCTCTCTCACACACACACACACACACACACACACACACTCATGCCTTAAACACGAGGATATAAACATGCACACATTCTCTTTCACACACACACACACACACACACACACAGAACAAACATGGGACTCTGCGAAGCATTCCTAGAGGAAATTTTCCACTTTTCCTCACTCATTTTCCAGGCTGAAAATCATTTTACATGTCCACACTCTGACTTAGTAGCCTTAAAATGTAAAAACCAGACCTGCCAAATGTAAAATTAAGGCAAATCATAAAACCTGGTACCCAGAAGAGGCGATACTTCAGGCCCCATCTCATTGTTGAGAGTGGCGATGCCGGTACAGCTTTGACATCCTCATCACCTTCTCTGCACCACAGACGACAAAACTCAAAGGCGAATGTCAGCCTTTTGAGTTTATCAGTCTTCCTCCTACACTGGAGTTTTAATATACTCATACAAATAAGTAATAAAAAAAAACCAGCTCTGCCTGTTTAAACTCCTTGAACTTGAGTGTCTTCATCTTTATTGTTTTAAGAATAATAACACCTATGGCAGCCATTCTTTCCTTCTTCCTAATAGAAGCAGGATTCTATCAGATTTGGGGCAGAGAACTTCTGATCTCTAGGAAGGTAGACTGAGCCACCCACCCCTCCCAAAGATGTCCATGTCCTAATCCCCAGAATAAATATATATGTTAACTTACATGGCAAAACGGACTTGCAGCTGGGTGGACCCAATCTTAGCACAGGAGCCCTTAAAAGCAGGGAACCTTTGCCAACAGGGGTCAGAGATGTAACAGAAAAAGAGGCGAGAGATATTTAAAGCATGAGAAGGACTCAACCACCATTACTGACTTTGAAGACAGAGGAAGAGATCTACAAGTCAAGGAATGCACATAGCCTGGAGGAACCAAGAAGTGCCCTGACCTTACAGCCAGCAAGGATACAAGGTCCTCTGTCCTACAGACACAAGGAACTGAACTCTGCCAGCAACCTGAATAAGTAAGAAAACAGATTTTCTCCAGAGCCTCCATAAAGGAACACAGACCTGCTGACATCCTGATGGAGGTAGTGAGACCCAAGCTGGACTTCTGGCCTCCCGAGCTGTGAGATGACAAATGTGTGTGGTTTCAAGCCATGCTGTTTGTGGAACTCTGTCATGGCAGTAAGGAAAAACAAATCCCTGGGGTAGGCATGTCACATGGCTCTGGTAAAGGGATGGAAGGGGAGTCAAGGGATGAAAGGAGAGCTCGGGCAAGACACTGAAAGAATGCTCACCCAACATGCCCTCTGCATCCTGCATGTGGGGACACAGGTGTATAAGGACCTGGGGCCTGCTGGTCCTGCATCATCCTGCAACTGTGGAAGATGCTCAGGAAGACAGCAGGGCCTGCCATCACTGAGCCACTCAGTGAACACCAGCCATGGCCTCCCTCCAGGTACCTTATCATGAGAAGAACAAACTCAGCTTGTTTAAGTCCCACTTAGTCAGGTGTTATTGCTCCCAGCAGCATTTCTAACTGACAGAACGACCCTCTTGCCAGGGGTATTTTCAGGGTTAACTAAGACAACATGAGAAGCATGGAGTAACGTTCTGGCACCGTGGAAGTGCACAGTATGTGAGCTTTCCCTTCCCTGTACCACATCAACTATGACTTAAAAGCCTGCTCTAATTTATCAAATAAAATATCACACCACTATGAGAGACTTCTCAAATCCTTTGTTTCCAAAAACACAGAAATCTCAAGTTCCCCACAGATCGAGTCCAAATAGAAGCTATTTTCACAAAATTCCAAACAAAACCCTCTCTTATCTCTTACCTAATCCCATGCACTAAATCTAACATCTGCAATTTTTCATGCCCTAAATCTGTACATGAGTTCATTGATTAAATGAATGAGATGTACACTCATTCATTTAATCAATGAACATTACTGCATGCCTACTCTGTGGCAAATACGCCTAACAGGATGGAGGCACAATGCCTAAGGGGAAGAGAGGAAGAGGGGAAGAGAGAGCAAAAAGGAGACAGTGACAGAAAATAAAATGGAGATGGAAGAAAGAAAAGAGAAGTGAGCATGTAGAGATAGTGGTGGAGTCTGCGATGGCAATGTACCACCACAGGCACCCCAGCCCTGGCAGCATGTGCTCTAGGAGTCCTCCCTCCAGCCCATTAAGGGTGACAATGGCTCTCCCTTTCTGCAAAACTAGCTGATATGCATGGGCAGCTTCATAGGGTTGGTGCTCTTTTGGTCAAGGATACACTTCGAAGAGACAAACTCAAATTCTTCCTTATTTCTCATTTTGGAGAAAAAACACACACACATATACACATACACACCACAAACTGCATAAACTAGTTACACATGAAAGCTTATGAAACCACCAGTATCGAGACTACCAGTATCATTAAAAATGTAGAATAGGCTGGGCACAGTGACTCACACCTGTAATCCCAGCACTTTGGGAGGCCAAGGCTGGAGGATTGCTTGAGCTCAGGTGTTCGAGACCAGAGTGGGCAATAGTATGACCTCATCTCTAATAAAAAATAAATAAATAAATTAGCCAGTCACGGTGGCTCGTGTCCCCGTAGTTCCAGCTAGTCAAGAGGCTGAAGTAGGAGAATCACTTGAGCCTGGAAGATCAAGGCTGCAGTGAACCACGATCGTGCCACTGCAGTCCAGCCTGGGTGACAGAGCGAGACCGTCTCAAATAAATAAAAATTCACTGTAAAAAGATACTTTAATTAACCTACTGCACTCTTGGCCTTTAGCTTTTTTAAAACAGCTTTTGTCTGTAACAGTGATTCTCAACTGGGGGTGATCTTTTCCCCCCAAGGGACATTTAGCAATATTTGAAGACATTTTTGGTAATCACAACTGGGGAGGGGTACTACTGGCATCTAATAGGCAGAGCCCAGGGATGCTGCTAAACATCCTACAACACATAGGGCAGTCCCCACAATCAAG
The DNA here is from genome assembly GCF_002776525.5 of Piliocolobus tephrosceles. Classification (NCBI taxonomy): domain Eukaryota; kingdom Metazoa; phylum Chordata; class Mammalia; order Primates; family Cercopithecidae; genus Piliocolobus; species Piliocolobus tephrosceles. The sequence goes on from NC_045437.1 coordinate 30,868,031, forward strand.
AATTATCCAGCCCCAAATGCCAGTAGTGATAACGCACAGAAACCCTGCTCTACAGCTTGTCTGCTGCTTCGGACCTACCACCTGATCCATGGGGTCACTGGAGTAGTAGTTTTCTGAATGAGTGCATCGAATCCACACAGGCTTAAGAAGTTCTTCTTCCTCCTCCTCATTCTTGTCAGGCGTGGTCTCCTCAGGCTCTTTTTCCTTGATTGAGGTATAGTTCTTGTCTTTGCCAGAGCTCTGGTTGTCACTCCATCGGTCTTTTTCTTCCTCCCAACGAGCTCTCTTCTTCTCCCTACTTGGGGAGCGACTTCAAAAGAGGGCAAAGGAGGTTAATTATTAAAAATACTCTTCCATTATAAAAACTATTCTATTTCACCTCTTTGGTGCATTTTTCACCTAAAATACGAATACCATGCCAAATCACCATGTGTACTTTTGTTAAACCAGTGATTCCCAAATACCAGTCTGGTGGCATCAGAATCACCTGAAGTTTACTTGTTTAAAAATACAAATTCCCAGGCCCCACCCCAGATCTACTTACTGATTCACAATTTCCAGGGGTGGGGCCCAAGAATCTGTATTTTTAATAATCTCCCCAGGTAATTCTGGTGTGCATCCAGCAGGTTCAGGAACAACCAATAAACCGTAACTCCTAAAAGAAAAACATATTTGCGAAATGTTTGGAAATGTCCACGTATGGACAATTTCAGCAATGAGAATACCAGTTTTGAATCCTCCACATCTGTCTTTGCCAGGAAAAAAAGACTTTAAAATTTCACAAAACAGGGTCTCAATAGGGCCATAAATTTAGCCTGAGGACTATAATTATAATCCAAGAATGAATCAGTTATGTCATCCCTAACTAGTAACCCCAGTTTGGGCATTACTACTTGGCGAACCAACACTTTGCCTAATTTTGGTCCTCACAAATATTAATATTAACTCAGTCAATAAAGAAGGATGAAAAAACAACTCCATCTCCTTGACTTCCTGGGGCTTGAAATCTGCAAAGACCCATCAGATGGATGTACTTGGAGGGAAAAACCTATAGGATCAGCTGGGCGTGGTGGCTCACGTCTCTAATCCCAGCACTTTGGAAGGCCGAGGCAGGAGGATCACTTAAGCCCAGGGGTTCCAGACCAGCCTGGGTAACATGGTGAAACCTGTCTCTACAAGAAATACAAAAATTAGCCAGGCATGTTGGTGCACACCTGTAGTCCCAGCTACTCAGGAGGCTGAGGTGGGAGGATCACATGAGCCTGAAAGGCTGAGGCTGCAGTGAGATATGATCGTACTACGCACTCCAGCCTGGGCAACAGAGCAAAACCCTATCTCAAAACAACAATGATAACAACAAAACCTATAGGGTGGATTTTAATTTAAGCTCAAGAAATTTAGGTAGAACACAGAGACCTTGAGAATCCAGCTAAGTAGAAAAACTGCTTTGTAAGCCCAGCTGGTAGCCTTCACAGCTCCACTAACAAAGTTACTACTATCCATCAAAGCTTACATCCAGATCAAAGTAACAAGTATTCTCATTAACTCTACCACTAACTTGTAATTTTATAACAGGCAAAGTCTGTATGTATATATGTGTGTGTAGGTATGTATACTTGGGGAGGATTAGAAAGAGTATATACATTATTTATACAACTTCTAAACATTACAATATGCATCATTAGTTTTGTTACCAGAAAAATTACTGTCAATGTATGTTCACTGTAGAAAAAAATAAAGCACAAACATAAACAAAAATAAAACAAAAACCACACATAACACCACTCAGAGGTAATCACTATATTTCACAAATGTTTTAATGTTATAGCCTGACCTTCTCATTCAGTAGTAAATCAGGAACAGCTATTTCAGTAATTCTATATTTGGAGCATTTTTAATAGGTGTATTATTATTCTAAGCATATACCATAATTTAACAAATCTAACAATAGTCATTTAGGTTAACATTTACTTTTCTTCCACCATAAACAATGCTATCATGAACACATTTGTGTTCTTTGCACACTTGTCAGATTCTTTCCCAGATGTATACTTTTTAAGGCTTCTCTCTAGTTTGGTAGTACTCGTTTAGACTACCATCAAAACCACGTAGGAGTTCCCATTTCCACACATCCCGCCACCATGGTTATTTTTCATCTTTGCCATTCTGATGAGAAAGAATTTTCATATAATTTAATTTGAAATATTTTATCAATACTGAAATGAATACATTTCATGCTTACTTCTTTTGTGAACATTCTGGTCACAGGCTATGCAAATATTTTTAAAATTATTATTAGAGTCTTTCTTTGTTGAAACAGTTTTCATTAAGATATCTGTCCTCCCTCTGTCATATGCATTGTAACCATTTCCAGTTCCTTGCTTTGAAATCTGTTTGTTTGTGGTTACATACTTATAAAGTCAAATCTAGAGATCTTTTTATGCTCCCTGCCTTAGTAGGCTTGGAAGTCATTTCCTATCCCAAGGCTAAAAAAAGATTTTATATTTTCATCAGTTACTTTTAATACAATTTTTAAATTCTCTCTCTCCAAGGTGTAAGGCAGAAATCTAATCTCAATTTTTCCCCCAAATGGCTCACCAATTGCCAGTTTCTCCTCTGATTTGAAAAAATATATATTCTTTATCACATGTAACTTTATATATTATTTATTAGATGTAATATATATTCTTGAATGTTGCTCTATAGTTGTTTCATTGATCTATTTAACCTGTATCAAATTTTTAAAATTATTATATATTTCCAGAACATTTAATATTTCCAGAGTAAGTATCCTTGCATTACTATTTATCTTCATTATCCTAACTTCTATCCCAAGGAAAAGTTAAAGAGTCATTACGAAGTTCTAAAGTCAGTACTCTGAGTCAGGCACGGTGGCTCATGCCCATAATCCCAGCACTTCGGGAGGCCGAGGTAGGAAGATCACTTGAGGCCAGCAGTTCAAGACCGATCTGGCCAACAAAGTGAGATACCCATCACTTTTTACATGTTTAAAAACTACAAAAAAAAAAAAAAAAAAAAAAAACCACAGTACTTTAACTGAAGTTACAATAAAATTATAGATTACAGTCATGTGTCACTTAACAACAGAGATACATTCTAAGAAATGAGTCCTTAGGTGATTTCATCACTGTTCAAACATCACAGTGTGCCTACACAAACTTAGATGGTATAGCCTACTACATGCCTAGGACAGGTGGCATAGCCTGTTGCTACTAGGCTACAAACCTGTACAGCATGTGACTGTACTGAATACTGCAGGCAATTATAATACAATGGTAAGTATTTGTGTACCCAGACACATTTGAACATAGAAAAGGTCCAGTAAAAAAATAAGGTATTATAATCTATGGGACCAGTGTTCTATAGAGTTTGTCACTGACTGAAATGCCATGTGGTGCATGATTATATTGTGAAGAAAACTGGTATTTTTACAACATGGTTATCCACTACAGGAACAGGACATATCTTCCTTTCATTACATCACCTTCTTTGTCATCAGCTACATTTTATTAGTTTTCTTCCCATTGGTCCCATGCATTATAAGATGCTTAATTAATTTATTAATAACTTTCCATAGTGAATTGTAAATTTAATTTTTCTTTGCACTACACTTTCTAACCAGGTAGTGTCTTTTATTTAAAAGGCTATTAAATACTGTCAGGTAGTAATGGCAACTCTAGTGGCTCCTTTTTGTTTGTTTTGGTGCTTACTCTGAGGCTAGCACTCTGCTGAGCACTTTATTGACATTTCACATTTAATCCTGACAGCAACCCTAGAAGGCAGATATTAACATCCCCTACAAAGGAGAAAACAGCCTTGAAAATCAGTGTATCTAATATGATAAACCTAGGAAGTAGTAGTTAAATGTTAATATGGTTGATACAGACATTTCAGCATGTTCTGAAAAGAAATCCCACCAAATGTTTATTATTATTGCCAAGAAACACAGGCAAAAGACATCCTCACCCATCCTTTTAAGCAGGCGTGTGAATGATGTAATGAATGGTCAGGGTCATCTGTTGTGAACATCAATTAATATTTCTTTTTAACACTTTGAGAAGGGCACTTCAACACAGAACAAAAGATCTTTCTTAGGTAAGTATCTCAGGCACTCTAAAATTCGAAATCCAAACTCCCAATATTTCTTCTTGCCAATATGCTATAGGGCAAACTGGTAACTTTTCCCCTTCATAGTATTTCCATCTCTTATTTTTATTTTCTACTGCATTAGTCAGAACTCATAGAATTCAAGTCTACCTTCTCTGCAAGCTACCAGCCATTAGAGAAGAAACCATTACACCGAGGCTATTTCCAGCACTTATACCTTAAAAATCATCCACCTCAAATAGGTCCTCAATGATGTCCACTGACATAATACTCTCACTTTTCTCCTGTCTCCTCTCCTCCTCCTCAGGCCCTCTTTTCATCCTTCCTAATTAATCTGATCTAATCCACAGCAATATGTAAGTGTCCTATCAAACGCACTTACAGCACTTAACTTTCCTTTTCCTATTAAGTGGGGGCCTTTGTTAATGACTGTATCACCCATACCAGTACAATACCCGGGACACACAAAGACACCATGTTTTTAATTAGCACGTTGATTGTATCATAAGGATATTCAGTAATGATGATAAGCAATGGGGCTACCTTGCCTTTTTTCAAATTTGTATGGGAAAGGCCTGTAGGCTTCAACACCACGTTTGACTCTCTGGGGTGGTATCCATCAGGTTCATCATGAGCTAGCATTCTTCATCATGTTAAAGACGTCTGCTAATATTTCTAGTTTACTAGTTTTTACACACAAATGGATGTTGGTTTTACTTTAAATACCTAAAAGGCAAGTACTGAGATAACCCTACAGATTTTGACACAAAGAATACAGATTTTCTAATATTAACTTTTCTATCCATGCAGTCTTGGAATAAACTCTATCAGTTATTTTAACCACTGAAAACATTTGCTAATATCCTAATTAGTGATTTTATATCCATATTTGTAAGAGAGATTGCTGTGTCATTTTTGTGTCATTTTTTCCCCTTGGTTAGGTCTCGCCATCTGGTTTTTCCTGCTACCACAGAATGATCTGAGCTGTCCTTCCATCTTTTTTTAAGTGTTCAAGATCACTTTAAAACTTTTTTTAGAGGTGGTGCAAAGTAACCTTTTTCCATTTTTTTCCAGTTATCGAACTATTAAAGTTTTCTGCTTCTTGTGTGAAATTATTTTTGTTTTCTTAGAAATCGACCCATCACATTTAATTTTTATACTGTTTTAAATTTTTTAATTTCTTTTCATTCCTGTAATAATATACTTTCTCAAACCTAATATTATGTAAATTTTTCTTTTCTTGATTTCCAACTTTAAAAATTGTATTTGCATTTACTTACAGTAAAGTTATATCACTATAGTTCTGTTTCCATTTCATTAATTTATCTTTAAATCCCTTCTTCTGCTTTTCTTAAGTTCCACCAATTTCTATAGCCAAGTGCTCAGATAATAATTACATACACAGTTACGATTTATTTGGCACTTACTTCAGGCCCAGTTCTAAGTGTTTGACATGCATTATCTCAATGACCCCTTATCACTCAAGAAGGTACATATAATGGTCCTTATTTTACAAACGAAGAAACTGATAACTGTGCCCAGTAATAAAGTTGGGAAAGCTAATAACTGACCCCGAATCTGTCAGATTCTAGAGTGCTGTTGTTCATTACCATTATATTAATGTTAAGACCAAAAATTTTACTTCGGGATATAGAATTGATTACACCCTTTAAGATGTGGGTGATAGCAATCTCAATGTCATTTTCTAATGAAAATATGACTGCAGTTTTGCTCTATTTTTCTGAAACATGTAAATTAAAGAGCATAATTATGAATTTCCAAGGTTTTCTAAAATTATTAATGTATAGTTTTATAGCACTGTGGTCAGAAAAAGTGGTCTGTATAATTTCTAATTTTTGGAAATTTATCAAGATTTTCCTTGGGCATAATCAATGCATCTTGAAAGTAAAGTCTTTTAAATTAAAGGCTGTTTAGCTTTTCACAGGTCACCTTGGACAGACTCTGAGGCCATTATGAAGACTTGGCTGCTGCTCTGTACAAGCACAAAATTTGAATTCAAGGAGATAATCCTACGACTTCTTTCAGTGTCAACTCCTTGCTTACCTTCCAGATCTCTTATACTCTTTTTTGTAGGACCTTTCCAGAGATGGTGATCTTCGGTTGTCTCGATGCCTGTGTCTCTCCCGTTCTCGCTCTCTTAAAGGAATTAATACACAGAGCTGTTTTCAACAGAAAGACTCAAAAACACCATCTCTTTTCACTGAATTCATCTTCTAGATAAATGGACCACATCTATGAATTTTTCAGGCACTATTCACTAGGGGACATTTTTATGCCTTCTTAATTTATTAGAGGATAAAGGAGCTTTTCACTTTACAGAAGTTAACTAACTTGGACAATTTTTGCAGTTTTCTTTAAAGAAAGCAGTCATACGTGATGCTATGCAATAATGGGAATCCTATCCTAATCTTCCCTTAAGACCTTGCAATCATTCAATCCTTGGTTATTTAACCTAGAGGGAAAACTCTAAAGAACTCCATATCCTATTGATTTCTAGAAAATGCTCTATCTCACCCATCAAATAAATATAAATTATAAAACTTTTATAGTGAAAATTAGGACAAGATTCTATAATGAAAGAGCTCTTAATGCTTATGGCTTATAGGCTTGAGTTGTAGTTCCAGCTATCACTAACCTGCCATGAGGGCAAGACTAAGTCACTTGAATGCTATTTTTCATCTGGAAAAAAACTAAATGGAGATTTGGGGCTTACTTAATGCAAAAAAAATAGATGAGGAATTTTTAAAACCTTCCATTGCAAAACTGGGGTTTAATAATATTAATAGCTTTTGAGCCTATGTAACAATGAGGATCTAGACGAGATATCTGAACTCTAGTGTGACTGAATCAGAACTACAAGTCTAAAGGAAGTAACCTTCCAATCTTAGAATAGGAAAAATAAAATGATTTTTATTCAGATTCCAGATTCCAGAAAGAAGACCATAAAAATGTTTGAACTCAAAAATATTCCCCAACCTATCGCCAAACAGAAATGTCGATACATTGAAAATAGAACTTACAAAACTGACAGAGATCGGTGAGTGCTTAAGCATTAAAATAGAAATTGTTTTCCACTTAAAGATTCCCCTGTTCTAAAGGAAGACTCCTCTGAATAATGTTTCTGATATATACACAATCCTCAGATATACATCAGCTAACCCAAATAAAGCAGTCAGAGATTTGGATTCTACATTCTTCATCTCATACATTTCTAAAATCACAGTTTACATTTGGGCAGTAAATTTTAGTTATTGTATAGAAATTAGTGAACCATGCCACATGTCAAAGATATATGTAATTTGTAATGGCACGGCTGTTGAAAAGAATAATTGGCTACATTTCTAAATAAAAATTCTAATTAGAGAATATCTCTGATTTTTGTTTTTTAACATACAGCCAATAGAATTTTGCATTTAAGAATAACCCTTCTAATGATGATTGGTACCTCTGAGTGGGGAGGACTTGAAAAGACCAATTTGGATATAAATAACATTAGTAACACTATCAAGACAAATTCATTTAAAGCAAGGAAAGCTATGTTTGTGTTACTTTTCCCAAGATTCTTCCTTGTTTGCAAGCATTAAGAGATCCCTTAGGTACATTAGGCTAGTTCTCCAATAGCTACACCTTTACTGTTCCAAGAACAGCGGAGAATTCCTGTGTGGTAGTGCTCCCTAGCTAGGTGAAGCCCAGGGCACACTTCCTTACCACTCTGCTCAACAGTGTACTTGGTGCACTACATTTGCCTGTAGCGATTTCTTTCCTTATCCCCTGGAGTAACTTTCATTTTTCATGACAACAAATATATATATCCACTTCTTCACAGACCTTTTCTAAACACAGTCCACCCTAAGACAATCTTGCAATTGTTATTCAACCACATTTTGGAGGCAGAGAAAAATAGGGAAGACAGAATTTGTAAAAGGATAGATTCACTTACCCCAAGAAGCAGGGGAGGAGCAGCCAGAGAACAGACTATAGAATTTGCATAAACTTAACACAATCCAAATTTATGAAGATTCCGTTTTCCCAATATACTTCTAGAAGTTATACTAGGACTTCATGTGCTCCATGTTTGTTTCACAGAAGCATGTCATATAAGACAAATGACTGACATTCCACCTAATTAATATCCCAAAGGGATATTAATTCTAATGTAGCTATGCCACTAGGCAGCTCCAAAACAAATGCCCCAAGCATATTATAAAACAACACGAATATAAATAAAGACCATTTTAGAAAGATATAGATCCTCATAGCAAAGGAGTGTGGTTTAGAATAAATCAGGTTAGAAGTAATTCTTACGACACTTGATTTTACTGAGATCCTCAATTCACAGGACATCCCAGTTTCTTCAAACAAACACATAACTCAAAGTTGAAGCCTTGATGGAAAAATTTAGGATTTACAGCAGAGCCCTGACAACTCCTCTAATTACAGCATCTCAAAACGGAGGGGGAAATACAACACTATCTAGAATGCTTGCTGCAAAATGTTTTCCCAGAAACGGAATTATTAACAATTACTTTGGAGTCTGAAGAGAACTATTTACAAACTATTTACCTATTACTCTTTCCAGTTTACATTTGCACTACAAAACTATCATAGAAATGAGAGTAACATTAACTATCACATGCCAGCCAGGAGTGGTGGCTCACAACTATAATCCCAGCACTTTAGGAGGCCAAGGCAGGCGGATCACTTGAGGTCAGGAGTTCGAGACCAGCCTGAACAACATGGTGAAACCCAGCCTCTACTAAAAATACAACAATTAGCTGGGCATGGTGGCAGTGCCTATAATCCCAGCTACTCGGGAGGCTGAGGCAGGAGAATCGCTTGAACCTGGGAGGCAGAGGTTGCAGTGAGCTGAGATCGTGCCATCGCACTCCAGCCTAGGGGACAAGAGCAACACTTTGTCTCCCAAAAAAAAAAAGAAAAACTATCACATGCCTATGCCTCTGCCAACTAGTACATCACAGAATATTGACCAGAAACAGTAGTCCATGCTGAAAAGATTTTTAAAGTCTAGCAACTCTCACTCAGCTTTGGCCCACCAGAAATCAGTCATCCCTACAAGAAACACATTCCCTTCTACCTTCTACCAGGCCACCAGGGAGAGGCAACAAAGCATTTTCCTTCTGAACCTTTGAGCACTAATCCCTCTCTTCAAGGCAGAGAATGACCACTATCATTTAATTGACTGGCAAAATGTTTAGTCAGAGCCAAATTGATAGAGCCATGAGAAAAGTGTGGAAACAGATGTGAATTGTTGCTCTTGTTTGGCAGAGCAACAAGAGCCAAGACCAGCTCTCTGCAAACCCATAGTGAAGTCACTTGGTCTGGGGAGCTCAAACACTTTCAGCACAAAAGTTCCACAAGACAATGAAGGTAAGTACACTACTGGGGAAAGAAAGAGAAGCACCATTATTAGCTTGACAACAGAAGACCTCAAATCTTCATCAACATAAGAGTTCACTGAGGCATAAATAAACATTAGCACAATTGGTATGTGTCTTTTATTTTTCCATATAAACCAATGGTTCTTAGGCTTTTGGGGTAACAGACTCACACCCTCCTCTTTGAGAATCTGATGTAAGCTTCCTTATAGAAAAACACACACACACACAAAAGTTGCATGTAACTTCAGAGTATTTCTGTAAGCCCAGCTAGAATCCCAGTTTTAGAAATGCCTCCTTGAAACCTTATTTCTCTCATATTTATACATATTTGGTCTTTTGAAAAAAGAAATGTAATATAGAATGAAACAGTATTTTTTAACTATAACTTTCTTCAGTAAGAATCCATTTCAATGCAACAAAATCAGATTAAAAGCAATTTTGGGCCAGGTATGGTGGCTCACACCTATAATCCCAACACTTTAGGAGGCCGAGGTGAGTGGATCACTTGAGTTCAGAAGCTCAAGACCAGCCTGGCCAACATGGTAAAACCCTGTCTCTGCTAAAAATACAAAAATTAGGCCAGGCACAGTGGCTCACACCTGTAATCCCAGCACTTTGGGAGGCTGAGGGGGGCTGATCACCTGAGGTGAGGAGTTCCGAGACCAGCCTGGCCAACATGGCAAAACCCCATCTCCACTAAAAATACAAAAATTAGCTGGGCGTGGTGGTGCACGCCTGTAATCCCAGCTACTCAGGAGGCTGAGACAGGAGAATCACCTGAACCCAGAGGCGGAGGCTGCAGTGAGCGGAGATCGCGCCACTGCACTCTAGCCTAGGTGACAGAGCGAGACTCCGTCCCAAAAAAAAAAAAAAAATTAGCGGGGTGTGGTCATGTGTACCTGTAATCGTATCTCCTTGGGAGGCTGAGGTGAGAGAATCACTTGAACCAAGGAAACGGAGGTTGCAGTGAGCTGAAACTCGCCATTGCACTCCTGCCTGGGCAACATAGTGAGACTCCATCATAAAAAAAAAAGAAAAACACTAACTTTCATAATGTGTAAATAATCTTACTTCGTTTTACAAAGAAACCAACCAAGAAGCCAACAATGTACAATAAATTTCCATTTATCCTAAAAATCAGAAAGTCCTGCCTGTTAACTAATTTGATTCTTTATTAACATGCAAATCGCCAGTTCCAAAAACACTCAAATGCTATAACCTGATATGATGATCACACTGAACATAATTTAACCAATGCTAACACAAAAAATACAAGATCTTTCAACTCATGGGATCATCATTAAAATGTCAACTGTATTATGCAGCGTGAAAGTCTTATATTAACTGAAATGAATCTACACTGATATATTTGGAATGCTTTTTAAAAGCAATTTTTTCTGACTTCAACTTATTTACTTGTCAGTTGTTTCTTCCTCTTGAAAAGAGAGTCCAAAATATGCTTCCTTTCCTTATATAAATCAAAATGCACTACTGGACCCTTTTGGTTTGGTTGCCATAAATGGAGAATGACTGTGCCTGGGCCTCGGCAGTTCATTAAAGAACTACGCACAAGTGGTTTACCTGCTCCGCTCGTAGCTGCGGTGGCGAGATGGTGTTCTCCCTCGGTCATAATCAATTCTGTACCGGCTGTCTTGTCTTCTCCTGTCGGGACTGCGACCTCGCTCCCGCCGATCCAGGGACCGATGCCTCTCACCTCGCCCATGACTGTGATCTCGGTGCCTGTGATCATCATAGTGTTTCAGCCTTTCTGGGGACCTTCTCTCACTGGGAGCCTTTGGGAGTGGGTATGGAGGGAGATGTCTGAAATGAGGACTACTGCTGTTATTAGCACTGGGCAAGAAAGAACTAGGGTTGTTCTGGAAACTATTAAAACTGGGAGGTGGGAAGTTGTGGTGAGAATAGCCCGGAGGGTACTGATAATTAACCTGCTGCGGCATGACTGGAGGGGGCGGGGGATGAGGCATGGAGGGAGGGGGCATCATGAAGGGGAAAGTGCCTTGTCCAGGAGGTGCCCCAGGGACTGGGGGGTTATTAGGACAAGGCATTGGTGGTGGCATGGGAGGAAAACAAGGAGGAACTGGGAAGGGGTGCCTCATCTGGTGGCTGGGGAAAGGAGGCCTGATTGGGCAGGGGGGAAGAGGGCCTTGCGCTGATGGAGGCATGGGTGGGGGGAAGGGTACAAAGTCTGGTCGTGGAGGGAGAAAATTAGGGGCTGGAGAGTTTGAGAAAGTGGTGGAAGGGACACTTGGAGGTTCATATTGATATTGCACAGGAGGCTGCTGAGGGTGAAGCAGTCTTAGATTTTGGGGCCTAAAGGATGGTGCTGAGGGTCTGGCTCCATGTCCTCCTCGTCCTCGGGGACACCCTCGTCCCGGGTGGAATGACATTCTGTGACTTCATGGCATAAAAGAAAAAGGGAAAAGTTTTTTTAAAAAATAATCCTCACTATGTAAACAGGGTTTCATAAATGCCTGACCATCTTGATGAGCAACTCAAAGACCCCCTAGTCAAGCCACTGGAATATACCACCCATTTAATACTGGGTTCCTGCTAATATCTGAAACTCTCATGCTCAATAAACTCCTCTTCCCCTTTCTTGGCCACCCAGCCCACTGCCATGTTTAGTCCCTGGACCGACCATTCCTTAAAGCTGCTCCACTTCCAAAATGACCAATTCAACATCCCATTGTTCACCATTTGCTATTATGCCTTTGCTCAAGTTCCCCTCTGATCTTGACCTCACGAGAACAAGGGGGCTTGCCTTCCCAGACCCCACTCCCATCTCCAAATGCATATTTGGGATTACCACCCTCCCTCCGCAATCCTCCATCTCTCCCTGCTACCAGATCCTTCACATCAGCATTTGAAAGTGCTCCGGTCTATTCCAGCATAAAGTACTTCCGTTGGCCTCCAGGTCTCCCTTGACTTTGCCCGTTCTTTGCCCTCCCATTCACAGTCAAATGACCTGAAAAAGTTGCTACAGACTGAATGTTTGTGTCCACCCCAAAATTAATGCTGATGAAACCATAATGCTGATGCGATGCTACATGGAAGTGGCGACTCTGAGAGGTAATTTTGATGGGATTAGTACCCTTATAAAGAGAGGAAGAAAAAAGAAACCCCCGCCACCCACCCCTTGCCAAGTGAGACTACAACAAGAAGACAGCCACCTACAAGGCAGGAGGAGGGCATGCATCAGAAACCTGGCTGTGCTGGTACCCTGATTGCAGACTGCCAGCCTCCAGAACTGTGAGAAATAAATGTTTACAGCTTAAGTTACCCAGTCTATAACATTTAGTCATGGCAGCCCAAGCTAAGACAAAACTGTATATACTTCCAACTCACTCTAATCCAACTTCAGCTTCCACCAGCACTCCAGTAAGTGACATGATCAGTGCCCACCTTGTCTTGAAAACCAAAGGTCATTTTCAATCACCTTGCTTGATCTCTGTGTAGCAATCAGCCCAGATACCTCCCCGCTTGCCTCCCTAGCCCCCACCCCTATGGACGCATTTCTTGGCTTCCTGACATGACGCCTTCACTGTGGCCTTCCTACTCCTCAGGCTGCTCCTCCTGGCAGTCTCCCATACCAGCTTCTTCTCTGCTAGCGGGACTTTAACCGTCTGGTATTCCTCAGGGGTCTAGCCCAGGCACTCTGCTCACTCCCTCTTCCAAAGTGACGCTACCCACCTGCACTGCTTCAATTAACACCAATCTGTCAGTAACTCCCAAGTTACACCTTTAGCCCACAACTTCTGAGTTCCAGACCCACCCTGCCAATTGTCAACCCCATCTCTCTCCTTGAGTGTCTCTCTGCAAATTCAACATACCATACGCTAAAAGGAATTAATGACTTTCCTCTCCAAGACAAACATTTGCTCTTTTCCTAGTATTTCCTATCTCAATAAATGACACCATTAATGGTCCTTAAGACACATACCAGGGAATCATCTGACTTGTCCTCCCTCACCCCCCATCCTTAGCTAAAAATTTACTCTAAAATTGCTGTCACTTATATGGCAACTTAATAAAAAAAAAAAAAAAAAAATCCTATTGTTTCTGCTTCATAAATATTTCCTGAATTCAACTACTTCACACCATCACCTCTTGCATGGCTATTACAATAATATCCTTGCTGGCCTTTCTATAACCACTGTCACTCACCCCAGGGCTTCGTTAGGTTCCTTGCTCTCACAACCCTCTGTGCTGCTTCTTGGCAGGTCCTACAGTAACTACAATCCACCTACTAAGGACCTAATTCCACCTTTTCTTTTTTTTTTTTTTTTTTTTTGAGATGGAGTCTTGCTCTGTGGCCCAGGCTGGAGTGCAGTGGCGCGATCTCCACTCACTGCAAGCTCCGTCCCCCAGGTTCATGCCATCCTCCTGCCTCAGCCTCCCAAATAGCTGGGACTACAGGCCCCCGCCACAACGCCCGGCTAATTTTTTTGTATTTTTAGTAGAGACGGGATTTCACAGGGTTCGCCAGGACGGTCTCCATCTCCTAACCCCACGATCCACCCACCTCGGCCTCCCGAAGTGCTGGGATTACAGGCGTAAGCCACCGCGCCCGGCCCTAATTCCACCTTTAATGTCTGCCTGCACCTCGGAACTGCAAGCACTATCAGGGTAGTGCTCTGGAATGTCTATTAACTGTTCTGGTTTGGCTTCCTAGCCCTGTGCATGGCCCTCTGTTGTACTGTGCCCATTGCTGAAAGAACGAGCACATTATCCCCTCTCCCCATGTATCTAAATCCTTTCCACCCTCTATAGCTCAGCACCAATGTTTGCTCCTCTCTCGGTTCTCCCAAACTACTGACATTCCCATCACAGCACTCACCATGTGTTGCCCTGCATCATGATGTACCTCCTGGGTACGTCACATCTTCCGCAGAGAATATAAGCTCTAAAAAACAGAAAGAATAAAACAGACATAAATATGTTTCCCAAACTGCCAATGCTACAAAATATTTCTGCAATTACCATAACACTGATTTTGCAGTTTCCAATACACTTAGCCTACTAACAAAATTAAAAGTATGTTGAACTGTATTAAAGTTTCCAACTAAATTTTTAATGTCCTTAAATTTTAAAATGTCATTATTACCAGTTTTGCCAACTCAAAACTATCAGCAGTTAAAAAGACTTATATCAGAGGCATAGATCATCTCTAATTTGTTAAAAGACTTGGGAAAAAAATCATTTCTCCTCTCCCCCTTCATATTCTCGCTTCCTTCATGGTAAAAACATGTAGGCACAGGCCGGGGGCGGTGGCTCACTCCTGTAATCCCAGCACTTTGGGAGGCCGAGGCGGGCGGATCACAAGGGCAGGAAATCAAGACCACCCTGGCTAAGACGGTGAAATCCCGTCTCTACTAAAAATACAAAAAATTAGCCAGGTGTGGTGGTGGGCACCTGTAGTCCCAGCTACTCGGGAGGCTGAGGCAGGAGAATGGCAAGAACCTGGGAGGCAGAGCTTCACACTCCAGTCTGGGCGACAGAGAGAGGCTCCGTCTAAAAAAAAAAACATGTAGGCATAGACCAAATACAAAAATCACAGTGCGACCAGCATTCAAATTCAAACATAACCATAATCTTGTTAACACAACAGTTACGATTCTTGATTTTCATTCTCAGTTCCTCCCACAGAAAAATACTATAAACATGAATGATTTTCCAAATACTTGAACTTCAGCAAAACATTTAAAAAAACTCACATAAATATTGAGTACAAAAAGCTTTAACATAGAAACATTTTCCTAAAGTCTTTCTAACTAAAAGTCTCACCAACAGAACTTAACTATGTAGACTTTCAAATGGCTCATGAAAATAATTTCGGATCATCTTAGCAATCAGTGTGCTTAATAAATAATAGGCACCAAATAACATCTTTTTTTTTTTTTTTTTAATTTTAGAGACAGAGTCTCACTCTGTCCCTAGGCTGCAGTGCAGTGGTGCAATCATAGTTCACTGCTGTCTCTTACTCCTGGGCTGAAGCAATCCTCCCATCTCAGCCTCTGAAACAGCTGTAACTACAGGCATGAGTCACTGTGCCTGACTCCTGACTATTATTATCCAGTCCAGTACCCTCATGATAAACCTGGGGCCCAGACAGGTGCTCCTGAGGCTACTTACTGCCAACAGAATCAAGTTCAAACTCTGTGCTTGGTTGGCATTTAACGCCCTGCAGACTCTGCACCCAGGCTTGTTCTCCAGTACCTTCCCTAGAAAGACCCTACTACCCCGTGTTTTCCCAACGGATCACCATTCGAGTACAAAGAACCAGCTAGTTCTTTCCTCACGTTCTACTTCTAAAATCTCTCGCCCTAGGCAGAGGTTGCAGAGAGTTCAGATCGCACCATTGCACTCCAGCCTGGGCAACAAGAGCGAAACTCCATCTCAAAAAAAAAAATCTCCCAACATATGAATCTGCCCAGTGATTTTTCTGTCCATCCACCAATCTTAAATGCCACCTCCTCCATGAAGCCCTTCCTGATTCCTTTAGGTAATCCCATTCCCTCTAGACTTAGTCTATACTTAATTCTTCTACAGCACTTACCAGAGGCTGCCTCACATCATAGTGAAGTATGCGCATGTCTAACTCCTCCACTAGATTATCAGCTCCTTGATGATATGGGTTGATTCACAGTCATCTCTGTATCCTTCACATCCCCGGGAAAAGGAACCTACACACAGTTGGTGGTCAATACATGTTTACTGTCTCACCAATAGTATATGTTTCCATGTTGCTACTGTACATTTCCCTTCCATGTATCTCTGCAACAGAAAGCAGACCTTTTCACTGATTCATGCAATATTTAATGAGCCATACAAGGGAAGTACTGTCCCCGGCCTTGTAGACTTAGAGATAAGTAAGACACACAGCCTGTAGGATTCAAGGAACTCAGAACCCACATACAAGTAAGTATTTTAAAAATACTTGAAAAATAATGCAATAAACACACAAAAAAGAGGTATGTTCAGGGCTTAGGGTAACACAAAGGTGTGTGCTGCACCTAGCGGTGGGCAAAAGTCAGGGTCATGAACACTCTTGCACAGTGTGAAACTGCCAGATCCTCATGGATGTTTCTGTAGTTAGAAAATCTAAAAATACTAATCATGAAATGACCTATTGAAGGCATAGTCCGGCTGTGTTGTGGATGCAGACTTTAATTCAAAAGTCAAGGAATTCACTGCAACTGGAAAAGTAACTCTTTTCTCCGTCTGTCTCTTCTCGGGTGCGGTTTGGAAGCAGAGACACTGAGGGAGCTGCCTTGAATAATTAACAAAGCCAGGAACGTCAGTGCATGTAAAAAGAATTGTAAAGTGTGACTACATTTTTACTGAGAACTCCCTCTTTCCCCAGGTGGATCTGCAGGGCAGTCACCTTCATCCTGATCCGTAACTGCATATTTACTGTTTGCATCTCCCGCCAGACGCTGCGCCCCACGAGGCAGGCGCTGAGCTCAGGATCTCGCTCCCCTCCGAGAGCCGGACGGCCCAAGGCCTGGACCATAGTGTGTGCTCCACAAATGAAGGAAAGGTCTCCTTTTTCACTTCCACCTACTTGCGGGATCCAGGCCTAGGGTCGCTGTTTTGCCCTTAGCTGCAATCTGAAGTGGGGCTGCCCTACCCCAATTCCCGGACGCCTTTCACCCCAGCCCCGGAGACTCCAGCCCCGTTTAAATCCTGACACTCGGAAACTCTCTTCTAACACTTGCAAGGTACCCCTTTTACCTATAAAAGCCTCTCGGGCCGCGAGGTCGCCGTCAGAGAAAAGCCAGGCTACTACTGCAAGTAACAAGACAGTGGCGCCGCCCGCGCCTCCGGAACAGGAAACCAAGGGAATTAAAAAGCAAACCTGAGACAGCTGGGCCAAGGGAGGGAAAACGCTTCAGCCCACCACAGGGCCTTGGACGCGGTGATTGGCGAGTCAACGAAAGCGATGGACGTCTAGACCAATCGTCAGCAAAGGACCCTTTGGAGCCCGCGCCCTCCTTCTACGTCCTCCAATCCAAAAACACAACCGGGTGAGGGAGCGCTTCCGCCCGGAGAGGGCAGGCCGGGTTGAGCCGGCTTTCCCGGGTCTTCTCCAGCTGCCGCCGCTTTGCTGCAAAGCTGACCGGTGCAAAAACATGAGTGACTCCGCGGGAGGGCGCGCTGGTCTTCGGCGTTACCCCAAGCTCCCAGTGTGGGTGGTGGAGGATCATCAAGAGGTGAGTGGGCGGCGGCCGGGCTCTGGGGCAGAATCAGCGGAAACCGTGACGCTCAGAGGACCAAGCAGACGGCGCAACCTTAGCATCGGAGGCCAGAGACTCTGGCCTCCCGATTCAGTTAAACTCCCGATTCCGTTGCTGTGGGGAGGACCCCAAAACAGCTAACTAGGAAGAATGAGAACTAACATTTATGGGAGTTTCCTACGAGTCGAGGCAACTTATTCACCTCGGTTTGCCCCCAAATCCCAGGACCAAACAACTGGTGGCGTCGGGATTCAAACCTGGACAGGCTGGCTGCAGAGCCCTGTGACCGTAACCTGCAATTAACTCTGGCTTCCAAGTGTCTCCTGGAATCGCCACCACAGCCCTGCTGTTTAGATGGGAGGCCTTATGTGGACTCTGATGTGAAATGGGGACAGTAATCGTAGGACTCACAGGGCTGTTAGGAGTATTATTGTGTGCATATTGTGTTTACAACTCTTTTTTTTTTTTTTTCTTTTTAGAGACGGAGTCTCTCTCTGTTGCCCAGACTGGAGTGCAGTGGCGCGATCTCGGCTCACTGCAACCTCCGCCTCCTGGGGTCGAGCGATTCTCCTGCCTCAGCCTCCTGAGTAGCTGGGATCACAGGCACACATCACCGTGCCCAGCTAATTTTTGTATTTTGAGTAGAGACGGGGCTTCGCCATATTAGCCAGGATGGTCTGAACGTCTGACCTCACGTGATTGGCCCCCGTCGGCCTCCCGAAGTGCTGGGATTACAGGCGTGAGCTGCTACACACGGCCCATATTGTGTAAAAAATATATATTTTAACACGGTGCCCCGCATAGATAAACACTAAAAGGGGTTTCCATGTTTATGGCCGTGCTGATTTACAGTAGCTAAATTGGTGTCTTAATCTAGACTTATCCAAGTCAACAAAGGAGGCCCATGGAGCTAATAAATTTGTTTTAAAGTAGCATCAGTAGGCTTGGGATGGGAGGCGGTTCTATGGATGTTAAAACATAATAGGGATTTACTGATACTGACAGTTAATAGGAGAGGAAGATAGGTTTCTCAGGACCTGGATATAGTGTCTATGACCTTGAGATAATGAGAAAGCCTAGGTTAGATGGTGCTTTCAAATTAGGTATTAAACCTAGAATTAGAGAAGATGTAAGAGGAGAAATGGCCTTTATGTACCACCTAGCCCAACCCCACCATTCTAAGGGTACCAGAAAGATCCTAACCAGTCTGGACAGCAGAGCGAAATCCCATCACTACAAAAATAGAAGTGAAAAAATTAGCTGGGCGTATGCCTGTAATCCCAGCTACTCAGGAGACTGAGGTGGGAGGATCGCCTGAGCCCAGGAGCCCAAGGCTGCAGTGAGCCATGATCACACCACTGCTCTCCAGGCTGGGTGACTGAGCAAGACCCTATCCCTTTTTAAAGGAAAAAAAAAAATACTTTGAGACCTAGGATACCTTGAACACCTAGTTAATGTTAGGACAGGCATTAAGCGGTAGTTTGTTCCTGAGCCCCAGTCCTGGGGGTCTGTTTCCCCACATGACCTGTTGAGTTCCAGGTGGCAGCAGGAAGGCAGCTAGAGGTGCAGGTTGGAAGTTCTGAGGACAAAGTAATGCTCGAGATTATCATCATCTGCACCATCTACAATAAATTTTATCTTTTTCCACTTTTCAGCAACATAGTATGCTTTCAATTATGTGCATTAGTTAGCATTTTTCAGTCTGCAGTTGAGTGTGTGCTCATGGTTTCAGTGTTAATTCTGATTGTGTGCCTGTGTCTTTTACAGGTTCTACCCTTTATATACCGGGCCATAGGCTCAAAGCATCTTCCTGCCAGTAATATAAGTTTTTTACATTTTGACTCACATCCAGACCTCCTTATTCCTGTGAATATGCCAGCAGACACTGTGTTTGATAAGGAAACACTCTTCGGGTAATATGTGATTTTATTCATGGTCTTTTGTGTTTGAAGTACAATTTGCAGTAGATAATAAGTAATTATAGGAAATAGACTTTGCTAAACTCAAGGGTTTGGGGGGGGTTTTGTTTGTCTTTTTGCCTTTTCATTTTATTTAGAACAAGTGTTGACAACTTTCTTAAAGAGCCAGGTTAGTAAATATTTTAGGTTTGCTGGCCGTATGGTCTTTGTTGCAGCTATTTATCTTTGCCTTTGTAGTGTGAAAACAATCACAGGCACGGTGTAAACAAATGACAGTAGCTGTATTCCAATAAAACTTTATTTACAAGCTGGGCATGGTGGATGAGCCTGTAGTCCCAGCTACTCAGGAGGCTGAGGTGGGAAGATCACATGAGGCCAGCAGTTCCAGGCTGTGGTCAAGCCTGTGGATAGCCTCTGCACTCCAGACTGGGCAACACAACCAGACCCCATCTCTTAAAAGAAACAAACCAAAAAAACTTTGTTTACAAAAACAGCCTGGCCAATGTTTAATCCTTTTAATATTTGCCTTTATAGAGACCATTGGATTCTCATGTCTATTTCTGCATTTAGTCCATTGCCGTATGGTGTTTTGGTTGAAAAATATGATGAAAATTCAGGCTTTCACAGACATGTAATTGGAAAAGGAAAGAGTATTTTCATAGCCTCTTCAGATAATTGTGAATATTCTTTGAGAGTGCACCAAAACTTGAAAAGTAGTAGTTTATTAAAGCTTATTTGAAATGTAGAATTCAGCAATTCAGTACCAAGTGTGAATAACCATAGTTTATTGATCACTCCTTTCAAGATAAATGGTGTTCACCTCAAATTTCAGTCACAACAAGTGCTTTCCCTTGAGACAACTGTTGTGCTTCAAACTACGTAGCAGGAGAGCTTTCTGTGCATCTCTCATTTTGCCACACAGAATATTGTAAAATGTATACTCAAGATGGAAATTTAATAAAATCAAGATGTTCTCAAATGAAACTTTTATATTTATTTATTTATTTATTTATTTATTTTGGCAGTGGTTGGTAACGAGGAATATAGTAACTACTAACAGTTTGGTGCTGCTGCCTTAATTAATGTTGGAACATTAACCCACCAGTGCCTTTGTACCATCTTTGCAAATGTCAATAAATGAAAACAGGAAATAATACCTTAGTATTTTCATGAAAATAGTTTTGTAATAGTGATATCCCTGAAAAAGTCTCGGGAACCACTCAAGGGACCATACTTTGAGACCTGTGGTCTTAAAATGTTGTGGATGAAATTACACTTGGGGAAAAAAAAAAAACACCTTAAAAGTTCTAATGTTGTCTCTCTATTTCTTTTCCAGAGAATTAAGTATTGAAAATTGGATTATGCCTGCGGTTTATGCTGGCCATTTTTCACATGTAGTATGGTTTCATCCCACATGGGCTCAGCAAATCAGAGAGGGAAAACACCACTTTTTAGTAGGTAAAGACACTTCTACCACAACAATCAGGTAATTTCCTCATATTTGTGAATATGGACGTGATTGAATGTTTCTTATTTCGGATTCCTATAATAACTTCATAAGTCTCTGCACACAAATAGGATCAGATTAAGCCTCAGCTTCTCCAAAGAGTTCTCAAAACATGAAGAACAAACTTTTAAGTCTCTTGATGTTCTTCATGTACCATTTATATTTCGTTGCTGGTCAAATTAGATTTTGAATGTGATCTTTAGCCTCTGCAATTTGGGCTTCATTGCTGATTAACTCCTTAAGCCATTGAAGTATTTTATAGATTTATATATTCAGTAGTACATTTTACTGTTTCCTTTCATTGTAACTGTTGTCTGCTGAATTTGCTGCGGTGGCTCACCCTGTAATCCCAGCACTTTGTGGGGGCCGAGATGGGCAGATCACGAGGTCAGGAGATCGAGACCATCCTGGCTAAAATGGTGAAACTCCGTCTCTACTAAAAATACAAAAACAAAATTAGCCAGTCATGATGGTGGGCACCTGTAGTCCCAGCTACTCGGGAGGCTGAGGAGGCAGAATGACGTGAACCAGGGTGGCGGAGCTTGCAGTGAGCTGAGATTGTGCCACTGCACTCCAGCCTGGGCAACAGAGTGAGACTCCATCGCAAAAAAAAAAAAAAAAAAAAAAACAATAATTAATAGTGAAAGGTCAAAATTATCTCACTTTGATTTTTTTATAAATCCAACTGCTGAATGAGTAGATTTGGGGCTTTAATTTTCTTGATTATAATATAATTAGTTTCAGATAAGTACTTAATCTAAAGTAAATTACAGTATCCTCTGACTTGAGATACATGTGCAACTGTTTTTATTGTATAAGCTGTTTAACCAATGTTTTCTGTATCTTGCGATACTATAATACTTTTAGAAATATCAATATGTTCTTGACTTTAAAATTCTCTTGTAATGGGATAAATATTTTAAGCAGTATAGCCATAACGTTCTAGAACCTTAGGGATAGTGGAATGAAATGGTAATACATTGAAAATCAGATAGTCTTCCTCACTGAAAATGATACTTTATTTCTAATTTATTCTTAATGACACAATTAACTTTTGTGGTATATATTCTTATCATTCACACAAATGGCTTGGTTGTGATATATGAAAATTGTATTTATTTCAGATATAATTCAAAAGAAATAATTAAGACTCAGCATATAAATATTGTACATACTACAGGTATGTGTGAAATAGTAGTAGGGTTTTTATTGAGTACTTCAGTGGGTAGGCCTGATTTAACCTACAAAATCAAATAATTTTCAGCAATCTGACACAGACATTTGAAACTCCGTGTGTGATTAACAATTTTGGAAGATTTTGATTCATGATTTTGGTTAATCCTGCAAGTAAAAATTTATGGAATAGACACATATACATGTATGTGTTCAGTTTGACAAATATTTTTGTGTTTGTATGATAGGAACACGGGAAAACTGCTGTTATTAAAAAGAATATTAATTTAGATTGGGGGATACAGTCTCATCTTAGGGTTGTACAGTTTTAATAAACTTGGACATTAGTTTGACTATGTCATTAATCTATTTTTGGAAAATAGCTTTTACAGTTTACAGCTATGAACGCTGGGAGAGGGCAAGTGGGAAATAAATATTAACCATTATTTTAGGTGGGTAAGGCATGCCTCTAGAAGAAGTATTTGGCTTCACTGTTTAAAGTATTTACGGAGTCACCTTTCATACTGAAAATATTACGGTTATATAGAAATTAACAAAGCTCTAAAATATGTCGGGGAGTTTCTATTAAGAGAAATTATTTCCAGATGAAATTTTTCTCTTCAATGATTTTTTGGATAAAGATTCAGCTGGTATGAGAGAGAACAAAGGAACACTAGCTTAAACAAGAAAGTTTATTCTTGTATTAGAATTCAGTGTACACAGTCCAGGCCTATGTGGCAGCTCTAGAGTTTGGGGAACCCTAGTTCCTTCTATCTTTACCATCTCTAGAATACTGCCCTTGTCTTTATAGTCCAAGGTGGCTTGCCACCTCTGTGTTCATATGCCAGTCAGCAGGAAACAGGAGAGCAAAGCTCTGTATGCTTTTCTTCCATTCACAACCACTGGCCTGAATTTAATCACATGGCCACACCAGGCTGCAAGGCAGACTGAAATGTAGTCTTTATGTGGGGCAGCTGTGTGTCCAGCTAAGAATTTGAGGAATGCTATTTCTACAGAAGAACAGGAAGTACAAATACTAGAGACTGCTCTCAGTTTTTGTCAAATAGGTCCGTTCTTATATTTCTGCCATGCCACAGTGAAATGTCAACTAATTTGCCCATTCTTCTTAAAAATTGTTTTTTCCTCTGATTCAGGGTTACAAGTACAGATCATTACTTCCTAAGTGATGGTCTGTATGTACCTGAAGACCAGCTAGAGAACCAAAAACCTTTACAATTGGATGTAATTATGGTAAAACCTTATAAACTCTGTAACAATCAAGAAGAAAACGATGCAGTGTCTTCTGCTAAGAAACCAAAGCTAGCCCTGGAAGATTCGGAAAACACTGCCTCTACTAACTGTGACTCTTCTTCAGAAGGACTGGAAAAGGACACAGCAACACAGAGAAGTGACCAGACTTGCCTAGAACCATCATGCTCATGTTCTTCTGAAAATCAGGAATGCCAGACTGCCACCAGCACTGGGGAGATTCTGGAAATTTTGAAGAAAGGGAAGGCATTTGTTTTAGATATTGACTTGGATTTTTTTTCAGTGAAGAATCCCTTCAAAGAAATGTTCACTCAGGTAAATATTGTATTTTTAACACATAGCTCTTGAGAATTGTATGGCTTTTCTCTAGATGAGGAGTCAGCAAACTCTTTAAACAGACAGCTAGCAATTATTTTAGGCCTTGGGGTTCACATTCTCTACTAATACCCTTTTCTGTTGTTTTCTAAACCTGTTAAAGTTGTATGTACCATTCTTAACTTGAGGGCCATACAGAACAGGCTATAGGCTGTGGATTGCCAACTCCTGCTGTAGATAGTATTCATTATTTTGCATTTATTAATCGGGGTAATATATACATGGGTGATGGATAAAAATTAAATCATACAGTACAGGTATATACAGTTAGCCCTCTGTATCCATGGATTTAACCAGCCACAGATAGGAAATATTCAGAAAAAATAAAAAACAACTAGAAATAACAATGCAAGAGTAAAAAATAATACAAATAAAAAACAATACAATATAACAACTATTTACATAGGATTTACACTGTATTAA
The DNA here is from genome assembly GCF_002776525.5 of Piliocolobus tephrosceles. Taxonomy (NCBI): domain Eukaryota; kingdom Metazoa; phylum Chordata; class Mammalia; order Primates; family Cercopithecidae; genus Piliocolobus; species Piliocolobus tephrosceles. Next base: position 30,892,503 of record NC_045437.1, read on the forward strand.
GATACCATAAGTAATTTAGAGATGACTTAAAGCATATGAGAGGATATGCATAGGTTATATGCAAATACTACACTATTATATATCAGGGACTTGAGCATCCACAGATTTTGGTATCCACAGGAGGTCCCCGAACCAATCCCCCACAGATACCAAGGGACAACTGTACATTGAAAAACAGCACTCTCTTATCCCTATTCCCTCAGTTCTTTGTTTCAGAAACAAAAACTGTAGTCAGTTTCTTATTTAGCTTTCCAGAGATATTCTATACATAAATCCTGTGTAACAGATTATTCCTTAAACAGTGACGTGCCTGATAACTCACCTAAATATTTGTGGTAAATATTTGTAATGAAAGTTTCTAGAAGGTTACATAAGAAATTCAGTGGGCCGGGCGCGGTGGCTCAAGCCTGTAATCCCAGCACTTTGGGAGGCCGAGACGGGTGGATCACGAGGTCAGGAGATCGAGACCATCCTGGCTAACACGGTGAAACCCCGTATCTACTAAAAATACAAAAAACTAGCCGGGCGAGATGGCGGGCGCCTGTAATCCCAGCTACTCTGGAGGCAGAGGCAGGAGAATGGCGTAAACCCAGGAGGCTGAGCTTGCAGTGAGCTGAGATCCGGCCACTGTACTCCAGCCTGGGTGACAGAGCGAGACTCCGTCTCAAAAAAAAAAAA